>NC_135232.1:618401176-618713398 GCF_051348905.1 Ranitomeya variabilis | reverse complement strand
CGAAGGATTACTGTTACGGGGAGGATCGGTCGCGGGAGCGGGATCGAGCGTGGAGGCAGGGGTGTCTTCCGTACCTGCACCTGATGTGATTCCACCGATGCCGATCCGGTCCGCTGACAAGAACGCTGGAGTCGGCTGCTGCTCGGACCGCGGCTCCTCCAATGCGGTCCCCGAACGCGGCTCCGCTCGCTGTGGTTCCTCCTCCGCTGGCTCCGAGGTCGGGATTGGTGGATTCAGCTCCGCTATCTGTTCCAGGGGCTTCGGATCCTCCGGCTGCAGGGGACACGGGTCCGCCTCCGATAAACGAGGGTAAACCGGGATTGCTCCTTCCCCGTTCCGACACTCGCTGTTCTTCATGATCTGCTGATCAGTGGCAATGCATGCATCGGACTCCGCCATTTCTCCTGGGCCGAGCTTCTTCATCTCCTGCTTCCCGCCGTTGCAAGTCAGAGGGCGGTTCTCTGCTTCGAGGCAGGTCATCGCTTTGCAGCAAGAGACGCAGGGGGCGGTCGCCGTTTTGGGCGCCACTTTGATAGGCTCCCCCCATGGCACGCCCTCCTCCTTCTTTGGCGCAGCAATGGCGGCGGTTTTTGGCGGGAACTTTTGGCGGCAAGTGGCAACACGCAGTCTTTGCAATAAAGTACAGTCCAAGCACAGTAAATCACAGTTCCAAGGCACACATGACCTGATTCTTCAGGCTTAAGTAGATCCTGTTCGTGACGCCAAAATGGAGCGCCCCCACACCGCCGCAGGGCCTAGGGGTACCCGGCACCGGGCCTCTGGGTCTCAGTCCTGGGGTTGTCACGGTGGCTAGACCCGGTCCGTGGCCCTGTCCGTCAGTGGGGGACGTCCGGTAGAATAAGTGGTGGTGTAGCGGTGCAGTTGTGGGGTGCAGGTCGCGATAAATAACGAGGACACCAGGTTGCAGTCTCTTTACCTCTTTACTGGAGATCTCTGAGTCCTCAGTCCAGAATATGGTTCACCAGGCTGCGCAAGTCCGGTCGGTCCAATGGCACCTCCAGAGTTCACTTCACAGGTGGAAATCAGTGCCTTCCTTCTTAGCGCTATGTGTTGTAGTCCTTCCCTGCTATGCTTACGGAAAGTACCCCACAACTGTTGTGTCTGTTTCTTAAGTTCCCTCACAACAACTCGATTAACTGATCTTCTGCTAATCATCCGTCCCTTCCTGATGTTACAGTTAGAACGGCACCCGTTTGATGGGTAGGCCTGGAGTTCTTCCGGGACCCTAGAGTCGCCCCTCTCCCGCAATTGCCTCCCAAGACTTCATAGGTGATTTAGGTGAGACAGCCTGCCTTAGACTGACTGTCCTGCCGCTGTTTAGAGTATTGCTTGAAGCTGGATATTATGATACTCTCTCGGCGTTCCGGCCACCGGTTGTGCGCCTCAGTAGAATGTTGCCTCGGTCTTACAGCACGACTCCTACTGGTATTCTCCTATCGCTTTGATCTCGTTTCTCACTCAGCACAATCTATCTCTCTTCTAATCCTTTCTTGGGCACCGCCGCTACCCGGAGCAGGCACGGTCCCGTTACGTTCGTTCTCGTTGCCAAGCCTCTGTCAGGATCCCACCCCTAACAGAGACCCTACTGTCTCTTCCCCTACAACACCCTCTGCCACAAGGTGTTGCCTGGTTCCAACCCAGTCAGCTTTCTCTCCAACTTCCTGCCTGACCCCCAGTTTTACCAGTCTGTGAGGAGTGGCCTAATGAATAGAACCCTTAGCTCCCCCTGAAGGCCCGGCGGTGAAATGAATTGGTGTCTGTGATACCTGATTAGATGAACTCCTTCAGTGCCATCAGACGCACCATAGCTCCCCATAGTGGCGGAGCCACAGCACTGCAACGACCAGGACTCTGGGGCGCTGCACATATATATATTGTACATTATATGGGTATACAGCAGGGTGTGTATATATTACATAGTATGTATCTATATAGCAGGGGTGTACATACTGCACAGGAGCTGGTGGATGGAACCCCACACACCACACGGTATGATGTCACGTGACTGTGATGTCACAATAGACTCCAGAGACCGGAACTCAGAGATAAGGAGACGTGACATCACTGGAAGTCAGAACACAGAGACCAAGTGACCAGGACAGCAGGTCAGGTAACAGAGGGATGAGAGAAAGCAAGGTAAATCCACAGGAGCTTCTCTGGGGCAGGTGGTTCTCATGACAGGGACTTTTGAAGTATTGGACAACTAGTGATGGGCAGTGTGGATTTCTGGCAGTTTCATCAGCTGCTGACAACAGCCACTTTATTTCCCATGACACTGCAAGCGGCTCTTACTGGGTCACCGACACTCATCGTGTGTGTGTATGTGTATATATATATATATATATATATATATACAGTATATATACAGTATATATCATACACAGCAGATTATGTATATATTACGCAGGAGTAAAGCATGGGGGATACATATATATACACACAATATAGTGGTATACAACAGGGTGTATATATATAATATATATATATATATATTACTCAGGTATATAGTAGGGATGTACATATATACTGTACATTATATGGGTATACAGTAGGGTGTGTATATATTACTCAGGTACATAGCAGGGGTGTACATATATATACTGTACATTATAGTGGTATACAGCAGGGTGTGTTATATTACTCAGGTATATAGCAGGGGTGTATATATACTGTATATTGTACATTATATGGGTATACGGCAGGGTGTGTATATATTACTCAGGTATATAGCAGGGGTGTACATATATACTGTACATTATATGGGTGTACAGCAGGGTGTGTTTATATTACTCAGGTATATAGCAGGGGTGTATGTATATATACTGTACATTATAGTGGTATACAGCAGGGTGTGTTTATATTACTCAGGTATATAGCAGGGGTGTACATATATATACTGTACATTATATGGGTATACAGCAGGGTGTGTATATATTACTCAGGTATATAGCAGGGGTGTACATATATATATACTGTACATTATATGGGTATACAGCAGGGTGTGTTTATATTACTCAGGTACAGCAGGGTGTGTTTATATTACTCAGGTATATAGCAGGGGTGTACATATATATAGTACATTATATGGGTATACAGCAGGGTGTGTATATATTACTCAGGTATATAGCAGGGGTGTACATATACTGTACATTTTATGGGTATACAGCAGGGTGTGTTTATATTTCTCAGGTATATAGCAGGGGTGTACATATATACTGTACATTATATGGGTATACAGCAGGGTGTGTTTATATTACTCAGGTATATAGCAGGGGTGTACATATATACTGTATATTATATGGGTATACAGCAGGGTGTGTTTATATTACTCAGGTATATAGCAGGGGTGTACATACATATACTGTACATTATATGGGTATACAGCAGGGTGTGTATACGTATATTACTTAGGTACATAGCAGGGGTGTATGTATATATATTGTACATTATATGGGTATACACCAGGGTGTGTATATATTACATAGGTATATAGCAGGGGTGTACGTATATATAGCACATTATATGGGTATACAGCAGGGTGTGTAAATATTACATAGGTACAGTATATAGCAGTGGTGTACATACTGCACAGGAGCTGGTGGATGGAACCCCACACACAACACGGTATGATGTCACGTGACTGTGATGTCACAATAGACTCCAGAGACCGGAACTCAGAGATAAGGTGACGTGACATCACTGGAAGTCAGAACACAGAGACCAAGTGACCAGGACAGCAGCTCAGGTAACCGAGGGATGAGAGAAAGCAAGGTAAGTCCACATAGCCTCTCTGGGGCAGCTGGTTCTCATGACAGGGACTTGTGAACTATTGGACTAGTAATGGACAGTCCGGCCATTTTTTGGAGAGATGGATCATTTGGATTCCAAACAGATCCCAATTTATGATATACTAACCTGTGTATACAAAGTATGGTAAAATCAACAGAATCAAAGGTGGATGAAACCCCGTCCACCTGCAGTCAGCCAATAGCAGAATTATTGAGGGTGGCTATCTAACATTCAGTTTCATCAGTCACGGACAACAGCTATTTTTGTCCCCATGAGACTGCAAGCAGCTCTCACTGGGTCACCAGCACCCATCACTATCAGACCAACCCCTTTAAGCTTGAGGAAAATGTGACTATATTGATTGTAATATGGATGGATGTGTTCTGGTAATGTAGTAGTGTGCCCGATACCAGACTCACAGGAGTCGCTCAGGTCTGTGCACTCAGGATAAAGAATTCCTCCATTATTGGAGAACCCTGTGTAGGATCCAGATTATAAAGTCAAAAGTGTGAACACAAAGACATCACTGATATTCTGCTCCAGACGCCAAAAAGGTCTTCTCAGAAGCTAAGGTTTTCTCTGCAAGATTAAAGTGGTTTTTCCACAAAGTACATTTTAATTAAAAGATCTTGCAATAATAATTAGTTCCACCATTTGATTTGTTAAAAAAACGTTCCTGCGCTGAGACAATCTCATAAATGGGCCCCTGCTGTGTACTGTGTAATGGCTGTGCCTGACCGTGCAGGAACCATACCACTCATACCACAGCTCCTGGGCAGGGGAGGAAGCAAAAAAGTATACAGGCATGACAGCACGGTCACAGCTGATTCTTTCTGTGAGGTAAAATATTTCACTGCCTATTTTTAAGCAATGTTTTACCTCAGCTGTGATCACCAGCTATAATGGACGCCCCCCCTTTGAAAATTACGAAGGGGGTCGCATGATAACACAGCCCCTCACCATGTCACTATTTTGGGGCAGTTTATACAATTAAAAGATGTAAGTTCCATTAAGCTTTATGAGGTACAGAAGTTTTTATAGAAAGGGTTAATTTATCTGGTAAGCTGCGCTTTTGCGTGAGCAGGTTCTTTCTGGTTCTAACTAGTTATTATTCCCGCACTTTTTATGAAATATGATTGGCTCATAGGGAAAGTGCGGGAGGATTTTTCTCTATATAATCAGCTGTTCCATCAGCTGTCGCTCAGTCACCTGATGAAGACTGAAGACAGCTGATGGATCCCCTTCTACAGCAGCTGATCCAGAGCGCTGAAGCGGAGGGCGGCGCCGAATGGCTGCGGAGTTGCCTGGCGATGAGGCCAGCTATAAAACCTACCTCTATCATAGAGGTGCCGGCTTCTCCGCCGCCTAGGCTGTCTCCCTCCCCGCGGCAAGATGAAGCTCCCCCGACGCCGGCGCGGTCAAATCGGAATCCAGTCAGGAATAGGAGGGCGAGAGTGACCTATTCCCCATCGCCTCCGCCTTCCCTGGCGCCTGAAAGTGATCTGCCGGCGCGCAGTGGCAAGCGGAAGTCGTCGCGGCGGAAATCCCGGAGTCCGCCGCGAGATCTCCAGAGGAGCCGGATGACGTCTCATCCTCCGGCGCCGGATATCTCAGCTGTGTCCGGCGCGTCAAGAGGGGACGATCCGGAAGTATCCGCCGTGCCTGCGGCCGCATCGAGCGCCTCATCTAACCGCTATGGCCGTACAAGCGCCATGGTGGTCCAGGGACCTTGGCACAACTCAGAGCTCAGCGCCAGTGAGACCGTCATCCATAGCTCTCCAGCCTCTGTGTCTGCCGCTGCCAGATCCTGGATGGACCAAACTGGAGCACCCAGCGGAGCAATGTCGCATCCCCCTCGCCGAGCGCATTCGCCTGCTGGAGCAGGCTTGAGTGCTGAATCCCACGCTGCCCAGGACTGGAGGCTTCACGGAGATGGTGAGAGCCTAATTGTAACTTCGTCTGTCAACCCCATTAATGTAAAGGATTTAGTCAGGGAGGCGTTGGAGGAATACCTGGGCAGCAGTGTCCTTTCTCCTGCTCCCAGATATTCTTTTAACGATACCAATTCTGGTAGCTGTAATGTTGTTTTGAAGCCTGGTATTCCAGAGATTCTTGTGAAAGAATCTCTTACATGTGACATTTCGCCGCTGGGTTTTCATTTAACCCCCGCGGTGAAAGAATTAATATGGAGTAGAGCATTTGTGGATATTTTTTCCCTTTTACCTTCTGGTAGGGAACAGCAGGGTAGATCTGAGAAGAAAGAGGATTTGGATGATAGAAAGAAGTCCAATCCAATTAAATCATTTAATAACTGGATTCAGGCGTTCTCAATCTATTCTGCTGTACTTGGGGAGAAGTTTCCACACCTTTGCTCTGGGTTATTCCAGCATTTAGACTCCATCTTAGAGGCGTATCGCAATTTTGGGGGAATGGCTTGGTTGCTGTATGATGAGTCATTTAGGCAGAAGTTATCAATGTTCCCTAATTTATCGTGGGGTTCGAAGGATGTGGGGTTGTGGATTAACCTCATGCTACCTCAGAAGTTTCCATCTCATAGACAGAACCCCGTCCCCACGGTAAAGAAGGGAGTATGCTTTGCCTATAATGAATCAACGTGTAAATGGGCTCAGAATTGTAGATTTCGTCATCATAAGTGCTCCTTCTGTGGGGGCACTCATACAATGGCCAAATGTTTTAAGAAGCAAATGCAAAGCAACCAGCAAATTAACAGCAGAGAACCCTTTTCTAAAAGCATCGACTCCAGTGAAACTGGAAAGCATGGTCCCATGGCTAAACATGTTTCCAGATCAGGAGATTAGTTCCCTTTTGTTTAATGGTTTCTTGAAGGGATTTTTTGTACCCCCATTTTCGGGTACAGGCTGTAAACTCGTGTCTAATTTGCCATCTGCGCTTGAATTCCCGCGCATAGTGGAGGAAAAAATCATAGCCGAGCTGGAATTGGGTAGGGTCTCCGGTCCGTTTGATAATCCCCCATTTGTTAATTTTAGGATTTCACCTCTAGGAGTAGTCCCTAAGAAAGACAGTGGGTCATTCAGACTCATTCACCATTTATCGTACCCTAAAGGTGATTCCTTAAATGACGAAGTGAGTGATTATCCTTGTTCGGTACAATATACTTCTTTTGATGTCGCGTTAGATTTATTGCGGAAATTTGGTCGCGATGCCCTTATGGCAAAATCGGACATAAAATCTGCATTTAGAATTTTACCAGTTAATCCGGACGGTTTCAACTCTCTTGGTTTTTCTTTTCGAAATAAATTATTTTTCGACAGATGCCTCCCAATGGGTTTTTCGCTTTTGTGTTTTTATTTTGAATCTTTTTCTACGTTTCTTCAATGGGTAGTTGAGTTTGAATTTTCAGGAGCTGGGTATGCTTCACTACCTCGATGATTTTCTGTTCATTGGTCCTTTAAATTCATGGAAATGCCAGGCTATGCTGGATAAGTTTTTGGAAGTTTGTTGTAATTTTGGTGTTCCCATTGCTGAAGATAAAACAGTTCATCCCTGTACTTCACTCGAGTTTTTGGGTATTCTAATCGATTCCCATAGCATGTGTTGTTCTTTACCTCAAGAAAAATTGTTTAAATTACAAGCTGCAATATCCCGTTGTTTGTCTTTGGAAAAAATTACTTTAAAAGAATTGCAGTCTCTATTAGGTCTTTTAAATTTTGCTCTGAGAATTATTCCCATCGGCAGGGTTTTCTCTAGAGGTCTATACGACGCTACAGCTGTTTTTTTCTCCCCTAAAAGTCATATACGTCTTGGTAGAGACTTAAAAGATGACCTTAAAGTTTGGTCTAAGTTTTTGTCTAACTTTAATGGTAGGTCTATGTGGCAGACATCATTTGTGCCAGCAGAAAAACTTGGTCTTTATTTTCAGGCTGATAGAGATTCTGGATTTGTTGTATCGTTCGTTACTTCTTGGGCTTCAGAGCCTTGGTCTCCTGCTTGGCAAGCGAACAGAGTTGTAAATAATCAGACGGTTTTGGATCTATTCGCGATATTTTTATGTCTTCAGCTATGGGGCTCTCTTTTGAAGGATAAACGTTTCTCGTTTTCATCTGAAAATCAAGGTTTGGTATTTGCTCTTAATACCCTGTCATCAAAGAATAAATGGGCAGCTAGAATTATTAGACAGATCGTGTTTCTTTGCTTGGAGTTTAATATTTGGATAAAAGCTTCCTTTTTGCCTAGAGAGCACGTTGTTAAATCTTCATCTGTTTGTCACCGCCAGCTGCCCATGTGCGAAAGGGAGTCTTTGGAAGGGGAAGAAAACAGAGTTTCCTGCCCACATTGGATTTGGAATATAATTCAGGATTAATTTCTCACTTTATTGCTCATTCATTGGCAGATAGAACATGGGCCGATTACTCGGCGGCATGGAAACTATGGATAGAATTTTGTTTAAGTATGAATCACCCTCAGGAAAATTGTTCCCTTCGAATGTCGCTTAGTTTTTTAGAGCATATGGTGTGCAAAGGTTTGTCTTTTTCGGCTGTGTCAAAGAATGTTGCGGGAGTTTCATTTTTTCACAAAATGATGGGAGCTCGGCCTATGTCGGAGATATTTCAGGTCAAGCAGTTTTTGAAGGGCTTTAAAAAAGCTAATTTTAAACCCGACGACCGTCGCCCTATTTCGTTTCAGCTGCTCAAAAACATTTGCTCTATCCTTCCTTCAGTTTGTAATAATGATTTTGAGGCTTGTCTTTTTTCCACAGCCTTTTCTCTAGCCTTTTTTGTGGCTCTACGGGTAAGCGAAATCATTTCTCAAAAGAAATCTTCCCCTTCTGGTCTGTTTTTTCAAGATGTGAAGGTATTCGATTCTCACATCATGGTGCATATTAAAAAATCAAAAACAGACCAGATGGGTAGAGGCTCTTCCTTACGTTTGAACGCTATATCGGAAAAAGTCATTTGCCCGGTTTCCAACTCTGCGAGATGGCTTTCTTTACGTCCCAAAGGAGATGGCCCATTTTTTATTCACCTTAATGGGGACCCTGCAATGATATTTCAATTTAATTTTATTCTTAAAAAATGCTTAAAAGTATTGAAGGTATCAGATCAAAAAATTTCCTCTCATTCCTTCCGTATTGGTGCAGCAACGGAAGCAGCTAGATCGGGCCTTCAAGAAAGTAGGATAAAAAGCATAGGCAGATGGGAATCAAATAGATTCAAACTGTATGTTCGCCCTGATTTGTATTACTTTTAACATTTTGGTTCCTCTTTTAGGTGTATTAGCAGTATGGATCATCGGGCATTCTTATGTCTTTTGGGCTAAGAAAAGGGCAACCTTGAGATCATACTCAGAGAATCTCTCTTTTAATACCTCTTTCCTTCAAGTTTTTTGGTTTAGCAGGAGAGGAATGCGTTGGAGGGAACTGTTAGACGAAATAAGAAGATTAAAGAAGATTTGGCCTAGTCCGGACTTAATAATATTGCATTTGGGGGGTAATGACTTAGGTAAAATTAGTACCCTTAACCTTACTGCTCTAATGAAGAGAGATATATCCTTATTAAAAACTGAGTTTTTTGATTCCACGTTAGTTTTTTCAGAGATTATACCGAGATTTTTATGGTTCAACAGTAAAATGGCGTTCCTGGAAAAAATCCGTAAGCGAGTCAACAGGAGTTTGGAGAAATTTATGCCTTTAACCGAAAGTTTCTCTTTCAGGCACTTAGAACTAGAGGAAGTTATCCCTGGAATGTACAGGGGTGATATGGTCCACTTATCTGATGTGGGCCTGGATATTTTGAATTTGGACTTTCAGTCAATTATAGAAAAATGGCTTTGGCGTTTGGGGGGGCCTCACCTTTTAGGCGAGGCGTTTGGGAAAATCGCCCGTTGAATTCGGGTGGATTGGGTAAGGAATTGGAGTAATATTAATTTATTTATTTATTCAAATGGTTTTAACATCGGTTATTGGATTAAATTATTATCTTAAAAGTAACTCAAAATAAACGCCACGGCCATTTTCTTCCAACACTATCTTCCGGTGTCATGTGTCTTTATTTAAGGGTTTAATGGGGATTGTGTTACCATGGACGCCCCCCCTTTAAAAATTACGAAGGGGGTCGCATGATAACACAGCCCCTCACCATGTCACTATTTTGGGGCAGTTTATACAATTAAAAGATGTAAGTTCCATTAAGCTTTATGAGGTACAGAAGTTTTTATAGAAAGGGTTAATTTATCTGGTAAGCTGCGCTTTTGCGTGAGCAGGTTCTTTCTGGTTCTAACTAGTTATTATTCCCGCACTTTTTATGAAATATGATTGGCTCATAGGGAAAGTGCGGGAGGATTTTTCTCTATATAATCAGCTGTTCCATCAGCTGTCGCTCAGTCACCTGATGAAGACTGAAGACCCCTCCCTCCCTCCCCTATGTTTGAATTTTTAAATGATCAACTGTCGTGGTGTTTGTTTGTGGGAAAATCGCCCGTTGAATTCGGGTGGATTGGGTAAGGAATTGGAGTAATATTAATTTATTTATTTATTCAAATGGTTTTAACATCGGTTATTGGATTAAATTATTATCTTAAAAGTAACTCAAAATAAACGCCACGGCCATTTTCTTCCAACACTATCTTCCGGTGTCATGTGTCTTTATTTAAGGGTTTAATGGGGATTGTGTTACCATGTCTGTATGCTCTTTTACTTCCTCCTCTGCCCAGGAGATGTAGCATGATCAGACTATGTCAGTACAAAGCAGGGGCACATTTATATGATTAACATTTTTTTAACACACATCCAATTGGGGAACTTATTATTATTCAAAGCTCTATTAAGTCAAATGTTGATTAGAATTTACTGTTGGTGGGAAAACCCCTTTAAAAGATTCCTGGAGTGGAAAATGATAAAGAAAAAAAGCTGGAAAAACTATTCAGTGTAGAACAAATTGTTTCCAGTATCTGTGTTGGTGTGTGCCCTCCAGCCCAGCCCATGTGTGTTGATTTACCCAGCCCCTATGTGTTGGTTTGTGGCCTCCTGTTCCCTGTGTGTGAAGGGACCGGAGTCCACACCCTAGCTCAGAGGGGACTGAAGAACGCACCCGAACTCAGAGGGTACGGGAGGCTGCACCCCAGATGGGAGATCGGAGGCCACACACCAGCTCCGAGTGTATCAGAGGCCACACCCCAACTCGGAG
Organism: Ranitomeya variabilis; assembly: GCF_051348905.1. Taxonomy (NCBI): domain Eukaryota; kingdom Metazoa; phylum Chordata; class Amphibia; order Anura; family Dendrobatidae; genus Ranitomeya; species Ranitomeya variabilis. Next base: position 618,702,425 of record NC_135232.1, on the reverse strand, counting down.
AGTACCGGAGGCCACACTCCAACTCGAAGGGTACCGGAGGCCACACCCCAACTCGAAGGGTACCAGAGGCCACACCCCAACTTGGAGGGTACCCGGAGGCCACACCCCAACTCGGAGAGTAGCCAGAGGCCACAACCCAGCTTGGAGGGTACCCGGAGGCCACACCCCAACTCAAAGGGTACCAGAGGCTACACCCCAACTTGGAGGGTAGCATAGACCACACCCCAACTCTGAGGGTACTCATAGGCCACACCCCAATTCGGAGGGTACCGGAAACCACACACCAAATGGGAGGGTATCGGAGGCCACACCCTAACTCAGAGGGTACCAGAAGCCACACCCCAACTCAGAGGGTACTGGAGGTTACACTCCAATTCAGGGAGACCACACCCAAATTTGGAAGGTAACAGAGGCCACACCCCATCTTGGAGGGTAACGGAGGCCACACCTCAAGAGGCCACACCCCAACTTGGAGGGTACCAAAGGCCACACCCCAACTCGGAGGGTAGAGGAGGCCACACAACAATTTGGAGGGTAGCGGAGGCCACACCCCAACACGGAGGGTACCAGAGGCCAAACCCCAAATCAGAGGGAACCCGAAGGCTACACCCCATATCCGAGGGTGCCTGGAAGGTAATGGATGCCACACCCCAAATTGGAGGTTAGGGTATCGGAGGCGACACCCTAACTCGGATGGTACCAGAAGCCACACCCCAAGAGTCCAAACCCCAACTCAGAGGGTACTGGAGGCTACACTCCAATTCAGGGAGTACTCGGAGGCCACACCCAAATTTGGAAGGTAACAGAGCCCACACCCCAAATTGGAGGGTAATGGAGGCCACACCTCAAGAGGCCACACCCCAACTTGGAGGGTACCAAAGGCCACACCCCAACTCGGAGGGTAGAGGAGGTCACACAACAATTCGGAGGGTAGCGGAGGCTACACCCCAACTCGCCGGGTACCTGGAGGCCACACCTGTTGTGAATTTGGTTTCTGGGCTCCCCCGGTGGTTTCTGGTGGTACTGCACTTGTGTGCTTCATCTCCTCTGTTCACCTGTTTCCATCAGGATGTGGGAGTTTTCTATTTAACCTGGCTCCTCAGTCATTTCTATGCCGGCCAACAATGTTACCAGAAGCCTTTCTGTTGCATGTTCCTGCTCCTAGACTACTATCAGCTAAGTTGGACTTGTAGTCCTAAGTTTGTTTTGCATTTTTGTTCCAGTTCTCTGTGATTGATTATTTCTGAGGCTGGAAGCTCTTGTGAGCTGAAATTGCCACTCTGGTGTCATGAGTTGATATTAGAGTCTTAAAGTAATTTCAGGATGGTGTTTTGAAAGGGTTTTCAGCTGACTGTGAAGTTCCCTTTTCTGTCTTCCTACTATCTAGTAAGCGGACCTCAATTTGCTAAACCTATCTTCATACTTTGTATGTCAATTTCCTCTGAAATCACCGACAATATATGTGGGGGCTACTGTCTGCCTTTTGGGGAAAATTTCTCTAGAGGTAAGCCAGGTCTGTATTTTCCTCTGCTAGGGTCAGTCAGTTCTCCGGCTGGCGCTGGGCGTCTAGGGATAAAACGTAGGCACGCTACCCGGCCACTGTTAGTTGTGCGGTAGGTTTAGCTCACAGTCAGCTCGAGTTCCCATCTTCCAAGAGCTAGTCCTTTTTGTATGCTTTACTATGTTCTCTTGCCATTGAGAACCATGACAGTTTGGCCGGCCAAGGGTTAAAATAATTGGCAGAAGAAAGGAGAGAAAAGAACCCTGCAGAGAATTTTTATTTTTTTTTTCCTGAGTTTGCTCATTAGTTGATTCACTTGCATCTCTGCTTACTGCAGCCTTCGTCTCTCTCTCCTTCTAATCCTTGAATGGTTCTGATTTCACCTGATTAATATGGATCCTCAGAGTTTAGCTACAGGCTTGGATAATCTCGCTGTGAAGGTTCAAAGTTTACAGGATTTTGTTATTCATGCTCCTATATCTGAACCTAGAATTCCTTTACCTGAATTTTTCTCCGGGGATAGATCTCGCTTCCAGAATTTCAAACATAATTGTAAATTATTTTTGTCTCTGAGATCTCGCTCCGCTGGAGATCCTGCACAGCAGGTCAGGATTGTAATTTCCTTGCTCCGGGGCGACCCTCAGGACTGGGCATTTGCTTTGGCACCAGGGGATCCTGCGTTGCTCAATGTGGATGCGTTTTTCCTGGCTTTGGGGTTGCTTTATGAGGAACCTCATTTGGAGATTCAGGCTGAAAAGGCCTTAATGGCCCTGTCTCAAGGGCAGGATGAGGCTGAAATATACTGCCAAAAATTTCGTAAGTGGTCTGTGCTTACTCAGTGGAATGAGTGCGCCCTGGCGGCGAATTTCAGAGAGGGTCTCTCTGATGCCATTAAGGATGTTATGGTGGGGTTCCCTGTGCCTACAGGTCTGAATGAGTCCATGACAATGGCTATTCAGATTGATCGGCGTTTGCGGGAGCGCAAACCTGTGCACCATTTGGCAGTGTCTACTGAGAAGGCGCCAGAGATTATGCAATGTGATAGAATTCTGTCCAGAAGCGAACGACAGAATTTTAGGCGAAAAAATGGGTTATGCTTCTATTGTGGTGATTCAACTCATGTTATATCAGCATGCTCTAAACGTACTAAGAAGGTTGATAAGTCTGTTTCAATTGGCACTTTACAGTCTAAGTTTATTCTATCTGTGACCCTGATTTGCTCTTTATCGTCTATTACCGCGGACGCCTATGTCGACTCTGGCGCCACTTTGAGTCTTATGGATTGGTCCTTTGCCAAACGCTGTGGGTTTGATTTAGAGCCTCTGGAAGTTCCTATACCTCTGAAGGGTATTGACTCCACGCCATTGGCTAGTAATAAACCACAATACTGGACACAAGTAAATATGCGTATTAATCCGGATCACCAGAAGATTATTCGCTTCCTTGTGTTGGATAATCTACATGATGTGTTGGTGCTTGGATTGCCATGGCTGCAATCTCATAACCCAGTCCTCGACTGGAAAGCAATGTCTGTGTTAAGCTGGGGATGTCAGGGGACTCATGGGGACGTACCTTTGGTTTCCATTTCGTCATCTATTCCCTCTGAGATTCCGGAATTTTTATCTGATTATCGTGACGTTTTTGAGGAGCCTAAAATTGGTTCACTACCTCCGCACAGAGAGTGCGATTGTAATATAGATCTGATTCCGGGCAGTAAGTTTCCAAAGGGTCGTTTATTTAATCTATCTGTGCCTGAACATGCTGCTATGCGGGAATATATTAAGGAGTCCTTGGAAAAGGGACATATTCGTCCTTCGTCATCTCCCTTAGGAGCCGGTTTTTTCTTTGTATCTAAAAAAGATGGCTCTTTGAGGCCGTGTATTGATTATCGGCTTTTGAATAAAATCACGGTTAAATATCAGTATCCTTTGCCACTGCTTACTGATTTGTTTGCTCGAATAAAGGGGGCCAAGTGGTTCTCTAAGATTGATCTTCGTGGGGCGTATAATTTAGTGCGAATTAAGCAGGGGGATGAGTGGAAAACCGCATTTAATACGCCTGAGGGCCATTTTGAGTATTTAGTAATGCCTTTTGGTCTTTCAAATGCCCCTTCAGTCTTTCAGTCCTTTATGCATGACTTTTTCCGTGAATATTTGGATAAATTTTTGATTGTGTATCTGGATGATATTTTGATTTTTTCGGATGACTGGGACTCTCATGTCCAACAGGTCAGGAGGGTTTTTCAGGTTTTGCGCTCTAATTCCTTGTGTGTAAAGGGTTCTAAGTGCGTTTTTGGGGTTCAAAAGATTTCGTTTTTGGGGTACATTTTTTCCCCCTCTTCCATTGAGATGGACCCTGTCAAGGTTCAGGCTATTTGTGATTGGACGCAACCCTCTTCTCTTAAGAGCCTTCAGAAGTTTTTGGGCTTTGCTAATTTTTATCGTCGATTTATAACTGGTTTTTCTGATGTCGCTAAACCGTTGACTGATTTGACTAAGAAGGGTGCTGATGTTGCTGAGTGGTCCCCTGCTGCTGTGGAGGCCTTTCGGGAGCTTAAGCGCCGCTTTTCTTCCGCCCCTGTATTGCGTCAGCCTGATGTTACTCTTCCTTTTCAGGTTGAGGTCGACGCTTCAGAAATCGGAGCTGGGGCGGTTTTGTCGCAGAAAAGTTCCGACTGCTCCGTGATGAGACATTGTGCGTTCTTTTCTCGTAAGTTTTCGCCCGCTGAGCGAAATTATGATATTGGTAATCGGGAGCTCTTGGCTATGAAGTGGGCTTTTGAGGAGTGGCGTCATTGGCTTGAGGGGGCTAGACATCAGGTGGTGGTATTGACCGACCACAAGAATTTGATTTATCTTGAGTCCGCCAGGCGCCTGAATCCTAGACAGGCGCGCTGGTCGTTATTTTTCTCTCGGTTTAATTTTGTGGTTTCTTACCTACCGGGTTCTAAAAATGTGAAGGCGGATGCCCTTTCTAGGAGTTTTGAGCCTGATTCCCCTGGTAATTCTGAACCTACAGGTATCCTTAAGGATGGAGTGATATTATCTGCTGTTTCCCCAGATTTGCGACGGGTCTTGCAGGAGTTTCAGGCGGATAGACCTGATCGTTGCCCGCCTGGTAGATTGTTTGTTCCTGATGATTGGACCAGTAGAGTCATCTCGGAGGTCCATTCTTCTGCGTTAGCAGGTCATCCTGGAATCTTTGGTACCAGGGATTTGGTGGCTAGGTCCTTCTGGTGGCCTTCCCTGTCGCGAGATGTGCGAGGTTTTGTGCAGTCTTGTGATGTTTGTGCTCGGGCCAAGCCTTGTTGTTCTCGGGCTAGTGGATTGTTGTTATCCTTGCCTATTCCGAAGAGGCCTTGGACTCACATCTCCATAGATTTTATTTCTGATCTCCCTGTTTCTCAGAAGATGTCTGTCATCTGGGTGGTGTGTGACCGTTTCTCTAAGATGGTCCATTTGGTTCCCTTGCCTAAATTGCCTTCTTCATCCGAGCTGGTTCCTCTGTTTTTTCAAAATGTGGTGCGCTTGCATGGTATTCCGGAGAATATCGTTTCTGACAGGGGAACCCAATTCGTGTCTAGATTTTGGCGAGCGTTCTGTGCTAGGATGGGCATTGATTTGTCTTTTTCGTCTGCTTTCCACCCTCAGACTAATGGCCAGACCGAGCGAACTAATCAGACCTTGGAGACTTATTTGAGGTGTTTTGTGTCTGCGGATCAGGATGATTGGGTTGCCTTTTTGCCCTTGGCGGAGTTTGCCCTCAATAATCGGGCTAGTTCTGCCACCTTGGTTTCTCCTTTCTTCTGTAATTCGGGGTTTCATCCTCGTTTCTCTTCCGGTCAGGTGGAGTCTTCGGATTGTCCTGGAGTGGATGCTGTGGTGGAGAGGTTCCATCAGATTTGGGGGCATGTGGTGGACCAATTTTAAGTTGTCTCAGGAGAAGACTCAGCATTTTGCCAACCGCCGTCGTCGTATTGGTCCTCGTCTTTGTGTTGGGGACTTGGTGTGGTTATCTTCTCGTTTTGTCCCTATGAAGGTTTCTTCTCCTAAGTTTAAGCCTCGGTTCATCGGCCCGTACAAGATATTGGAGATTCTTAACCCTGTGTCCTTTCGTTTGGACCTCCCTGCATCTTTTTCTATTCATAATGTCTTCCATCGGTCATTGTTGCGCAGGTATGAGGTACCGGTTGTGCCTTCCGTTGAGCCTCCTGCTCCGGTGTTGGTTGAGGGTGAGTTGGAGTACGTTGTCGAGAAGATCTTGGACTCCCGTGTTTCCAGACGGAGACTTCAGTATCTGGTCAAGTGGAAGGGCTACGGTCAGGAGGATAACTCTTGGGTGACAGCCTCTGATGTTCATGCCTCCGATTTGGTCCGTGCCTTTCATAGGGCTCATCCTGATCGCCCTGGTGGTTCTGGTGAGGGTTCGGTGCCCCCTCCTTGAGGGGGGGGTACTGTTGTGAATTTGGTTTCTGGGCTCCCCCGGTGGTTTCTGGTGGTACTGCACTTGTGTGCTTCATCTCCTCTGTTCACCTGTTTCCATCAGGATGTGGGAGTTTTCTATTTAACCTGGCTCCTCAGTCATTTCTATGCCGGCCAACAATGTTACCAGAAGCCTTTCTGTTGCATGTTCCTGCTCCTAGACTACTATCAGCTAAGTTGGACTTGTAGTCCTAAGTTTGTTTTGCATTTTTGTTCCAGTTCTCTGTGATTGATTATTTCTGAGGCTGGAAGCTCTTGTGAGCTGAAATTGCCACTCTGGTGTCATGAGTTGATATTAGAGTCTTAAAGTAATTTCAGGATGGTGTTTTGAAAGGGTTTTCAGCTGACTGTGAAGTTCCCTTTTCTGTCTTCCTACTATCTAGTAAGCGGACCTCAATTTGCTAAACCTATCTTCATACTTTGTATGTCAATTTCCTCTGAAATCACCGACAATATATGTGGGGGCTACTGTCTGCCTTTTGGGGAAAATTTCTCTAGAGGTAAGCCAGGTCTGTATTTTCCTCTGCTAGGGTCAGTCAGTTCTCCGGCTGGCGCTGGGCGTCTAGGGATAAAACGTAGGCACGCTACCCGGCCACTGTTAGTTGTGCGGTAGGTTTAGCTCACAGTCAGCTCGAGTTCCCATCTTCCAAGAGCTAGTCCTTTTTGTATGCTTTACTATGTTCTCTTGCCATTGAGAACCATGACACACACCCCAACTCGGAGGGTGCCCGGAGGCCACACCCCAACACGGAGGGTGCCCAAAGGCTACACCCCATATCCAAGGGTGCTTGGAAGGTAATGGATGCCACACCCCAAATCGGAGGGTACCAGAGTACACATCCCAGCTTGGAGGGTAACGGACGCCACACCCCAACGCAGAATGAGACCGGAGGCCACACGCCAACTCAGAGGGTAGCAGAGGCCACATCCCAACTTAGAGGGTAGGGGAGGCCAAACCCCAATTGGGAGGGTACCAGAGGCCACACCCCATTTTGGAGGGTAGCAGAGGCCACACATCAATTTGGAGGGTACCAGAGGCCACATCCCAATTCAGAGGGTAATAGAGGCCACACCCAAAATTGGAGGGTGCCAGAGGCCAAACCCCAATTCGGAGGGTACCGGAGGCCACACCCCAACTCGGAGCGCACCAGAGGCCACACCCCAATTTGGAGGGTAGCGGAAGCCACATCCCATTCGGAGGATACTGGAGGCCACACCCCAATTTGGGGGGTACCGGAAACCACACCCCAACTAGGAGGGTACCTTAGGCCACACCCCAACTTGGAGGGTACCAGAGGCCACACCCTAAATTGGAGGATACCCGAAGGCTACACCCCAAGTCCGAGGGTGCCTGTAAGGTAACGGATGCCACGCCCCAAATAGGAGGGTACCGGAGACAACACACCAGCTTGGAGCGTACCGGATGCCACACTCCAACTCAGAGGGTACCCGGAGGTGACACCCCAATTCAGAGTGTGCCCGGAGGCCACACCCCAACTCGTAGGGTAGTGGAGGCCAAACCCAAACTCTGAGGGTACTTGGAGGCCACACCCCAATTTGAAGGGTACCGGAGGCCACACCCAAATTTGGAGTGTAACAGAGGCCACACCCCAACTCGGAGGGTACCCAGAGGCCACACCCCAACTAAGAGTGTGACCGGAGGCCACATCCCAATTCAGAGGGTATCAGAGGCCACACCCCAGCTTGGAGGGTAGCGGAGGCCAAACCCCAACTCTGAGGGTACTAGGAGGCTACACCACATTCGGGAGGGTTCCAGAGGCCACACCCCAACTCAGAGGGTACCGGGGGCCACACCCCAACTCGAAGGGTACCAGAGGCCACAACCCGATTTGTAGGGTACCAGAGGCCACACCCCAACTCGGAGGGTACCGCAGGCCACAACCCAACTCGGAGGGTCCGGAGTCTACACCCCAAATCAGAGGGTACCTGAGGCCACACCCCAGGTCTGAGAGTACCTGAGGCCACACACAGACTTGGAGAGTACCAGAGGTCACGCCCCAACTCAGAGGGTATCGGAAGCCACACCCCAGCTTGGAGGATAGCAGAGGCCACACCCCAACTTGGAGGGTACCGGAAGCCACACTCCAACTCGGAGGGTATCAGAAGCCACACAACAGCTACTTGGAGGGTCAAACTATCTGAGGTCAAACCCCAACTAGGAGGGTACCGGAGGCCACACCCCAACTCGGGGGGGGGGGGGACCGGGAGCCACACCAGAATTTAGAGTGTATCGGAGGCCACACCCTAAGAGGCCACACTCAAACTCAGAGGATTCCGAAGGCTACACCCCAACTTGGAGGGTATCGGAGGTCGCACCCCAACTCGAAGGGTAACGAAGGCCACACCCAAACTTGACGGGTACCGAAAACCACACCCCAACTCGGAGGGTATCGGAGGCCACACCCCAAGAGTCCACACCCCAACTCAGAGGGTACTGGAGGCTGCAAACCAATTCGGAGGATACTCGGAGGCCACACCCAGATTTGGAGTGTAATGGAGGCCACACCCCAACTCTGAGGGTATCTGAGGCCACACCAGAATTCAGAGGGCATTGGAGGCCACACCTCAAGAGGCCACACCCAAACTCAGAGGGCACCGAAGGCTACACCCCAACTCGGAGAGTATCGGATGGCACACTCCAGCTCGAAGGGTACCGAAGGCCACACCCAAACTCAGAGGGTATCGGAGGCCACACCCCAATTCGGAGGGTACGGAAACCACACCTTAACTCTGAGGGTACTGGAGGCTACACCCCAATACGAGGGCACTCAGAGGTCACACCCAAATTTGGAGGCTAACGGAGGCCACACCCAACTTGGAGGGTAGCGGTGGCCACACCCGAACTCGGAGGGCATCAAAGGCCACACCCCAACTCGGAGGGTGTCGGAGGCCACACCCCAATTTGGATGGTAGCGGAGACCACACCCCAAGAAGGAGGGTATCGGAGGCCACACCCCAACTCGGAGGGTACCTAGAGGCCACACCCCAACATGGAGGGTGCAAGAGGTCACACCCTTAATCGGAGTGTACTCGAAAGCTACTTCCCAACTCTGAGGGTGCCTGGAAGGTACCTGAGACCACACCAGAATTCAGAGGGTATTGGAGGTCACACTCCAAGAGGCCACAACCAAACTCAGAGGGTACCGATGGCTACACACCAACTGGGAGGGTATCGAAGGCCACACCCCAGCTCGAAGGGTACGGAAGGCTACACCCCAACTCAGAGGGTACCGGAGCCCACGCCCCAATTCAGATGGTAGCAGAGGCCACACCCCAACTTGGAGGGTACCAGAGGCCACACCCCAACTTGGAGGGTACCCAGAGGCCACAACCTATCTAAGAGTGTGCCCGGAGGCCACACCACAACGTGGAGGGTACCAGAGGTCACACCCCAAATTGTAGTGTACTTGAAGGCTACCCCAACTCTGAGAATGCCTGGAAGGTAACGGATGCCACACCCCAAATCGGAGGGTATCGGAGGCCACACCCCAGCTTGAAGGGTACCGGACACCACACCCCAACTCGGAGGGTATCGGAGGCCTGCCCAAACTCGGAGGGTACCAAAGGCCACACCTCAACTCGGAGGATATCAGAGGCCAAACTCCAGCCTGGAGGGTAATGGAGGCCACACCCCAAATCGGAGGGTAGCGGAGGCCAAACCCCAACTCTAACAGTACTCAGAGGCTGGAAGGGTACCAGAGGCCACACCCCAATTTGGAGGGTACCAGAGGCCATACCTCAATTCGGAGGTTACCAGAGGCCACATCCCAACTCGGAGGGTACCGAAGGCTACACCCCAAAGGCCACATCCCAGCTTGGAGGGTATGGGATTCCACACCCCAGCTCAAAGGGTAGCAGAAGCCACACCCCAACTCGGAGGGTAGCGGAGGCGACACCTAAACTCAGAGGGTACCCGGAGACCACACTGCAACTTGAAGGGTTTTGGAGGCCACACCCCTGCTCAGAGAGTAGCGGAGGCCACACCCTAACTCAGAGGGTACCGGAGGCCACACTGCTACTCGGAGGGTACCGAAGGCCACACCCCAACTCAGAGGGTACTGGAGGCAACACCAGAATTCAGAGGTATCGGAGGCTACACTCCGAGAGACCACACCCAAACTCAGAGGCTACTGAAGGCTACACCCCAACTCGGAATGTATCGGAGGCCACACCCCGGCTCGAAGGGTACCGAAGGCCACACCCAAACTTGGAGGGTATTTAAGGCCACATCCCAGCTCGGGGGGTAGCGGAGGTCACACACCAACTTGGAGGGTAGCGGAGGACACACCCCATTTCGAAGGGTAGTGGAGGCCATATCAAAACTCAGAGGGTACTCGGAGGCAACACCCCAATTGGCAGGGTACCGGAGGCCACATCCCAATTTGGAGGGTACCAAAGGCCACACCACAATTCAGAGGGTAGCGGAGGCCACACCCCAACTCAGGATATTGGAGGTCACAATTCAGCTCGAAGAGTACCAAAGGCCACACCCCAACTCGGAGGGTACCTGAGGCCACACGAGAATTCAGAGAGTATCAGAGGCCACACCCCAAGAGGCCACACCCAAACTCAGAGGGTACCAAAAGCTACACCCCAACTTGGAGGGTACCGGAGGCCACACCCCAACTCGGAGGGTATCGGAGGGGACACCCCAATTTGGAGGGTATGGAAACCACACTTTAACTCGGAGGCTATTGGATTCCACAATCCAACTCTGAGGATACTTTAGGCTACACCCCAATTCGATGGGTACTCGGAAGCCACACCCAAATTTAGAGGGTAAACGAGGTCACACCCAAATTTGGAGGGTATAGGAGGCCACACCGAAACTCAGAGGGTACCGAAGAGTACACCCAACTCGGAGGGTATCGGAGGCCACACCCCAGCTCGAAGGGTACCGAAGACCACACCCAAACTCGGAGGGTAACAGAGTCCACACCCAAACTCGTAGGGTATCGGAGGCTACACCCCATTTCAGAGGGTTCTCGGAAGCCACACTCAAATTTGGAGGGTAACGGAGGCCACACCCCAACTTGGGGGATAGTGTAGGCCACACTCCAATTCGGATGGTAGCAGAGGCCACATCAGAATTGAAAGGGTATGGGAGGCCTGTTGTGAATTCTGCTCTTGGGCTCCCTCCGGTGGTTGTTAGTGCTAGTGCAGTGGTCTCTGGATTATAGGCCAGGGCAGGTGTTTCTGCTTATTGCAGCTCTATTATGCATTTAGGTTTGTAGGATCCATCAATCCCTACCAGTTGTCCATTGTATCTTGGAGGGATTGCATCTCTGTCTGGCTCCACTTGCCCTGCTGTCATTTCAGCTAAGATAAGTGTCTGGTTTTGGTTCTCTGTAGCACGCATGCAGTGTGCTTTTATGTGCAGTGCAATCTATTGTGTTTTTGTCCAGCTTAGACTTTGTTTGGATTTTTCTGTCATGCTGGTTTCTCTTGAGATGCAGATATACATCCTATGTCTTTAGTTAGATGTAGTAAATAGTATATTCTGCTGTGGATTTTTCTAGTGTTTTAATACTGACCGCTTAGAACTCTGTCCTATCCTTTTCTATTTAGCTAGAAGTGCCTCTTTTGCTAAACTCTGTCTTTTCTGCCTGTGTATGCAGCGCCCCAGAGTCCTGGTCGTTGCAGTACTGTGGATCCGCCACTATGGGGAGCCATGGTGCGTTCGATGGCACTGAAGGAGTTCATCTGACCAGGTATCACAGACACCAATATGTTTCACAGCAGGGCCTCCGGGGGGAGCTAAGGGTTCTATTCATTAGGCCACTCCCCACCATAGTGGGTAAACTGGGGGTCAGGCAGGAAGTTAGAGGAGAAAGCTGACTGGATTGAACGAAGCAACACCTTGTGGCAGAGGGTGTTGTGGAGGAAGAGACAGTAGGGTCTCTGTCAGGGGTGGGATCCTGACAGAGGCTTGGCATTAGAAAGAACGTAACGGGACCGTGCCTGCTCAGCATAGCGGCGGTGCCCAAGAAAGGACTAGAAGCGAGATAGATTGTGCTGAGTGAGAAACGAGATCAAGCAAAAAGGAGAATACCAGTAGGGGTCATGCTGTAGGACCGGAGCAACATCCTACTGAGGCGCATTACCGGTGGCCGGAACGCCGAGGGAGTGGAATAGCATACAGCTTCAAGCCATACTCCAAACAGCGGCAGGGCAGTCAGTCTAAGGCGGGCTGTCTACCACATATCACCTATGAAGTCTTGGGGGGCAATTGCGGGAGAGGGGCGTCTCTAGGGTCCCGGAAGAACTCCAGGCCTACCTGACAAACGGGTGCCGTTCCAACCTGAATAACAGGGAGGGATGGAATACGAGAAGAACATCAGTGAATCGAGTTGTGAGGGAACTTAAGAAACAGACACAACAGTTGTGGGGTACTTTCCGTGAGCACAGCAGGGAAGGACTACAACACATAGCGCTAAGAAGGAGGGCACTGATTTCCACCTGTGAGGAGAACTCTGGAAGTGCCATCGGACCGACCGGACTTGCGCAGCCTGGTGAACCGTATTCTGGACTGCGGACTGAGAGATCTCCAGTAAAGAGGTAAAGAGACTGCAACCTGGTGTCCTCGTTATTTACCGCGACCTGCACCCCACAACTGCACCGCTACACCACCGTTACTGCACCATCATCATCACTTATTCTACCGGACGTCCCCCACTGACAAACAGGGCCACGGACCGGGTCTAGCCACCGTGACAACCCCAGGACTGAGACCCAGAGGCCCGGCTCCGGGTACCCCTAGGCCCTGCGGCGGTGTGGGGGCGCTCCATGTACATATTTCCTCTTAAACTCACAGTCAATATTTGTGGGGGGCTGTCTATCCTTTGGGGCTCTGCTCTGAGGCAAGATAGGGTTTCCCATTTCCATCTTTAGGGGTATATAGTCCTCCGGCTGTGTCGAGGTGTCTAGGCCTGGTTAGGTACATCCCACGGCTACTTCTAGTTGCGGTGTCCGTATTAGGATTGCGGTCAGTACAGGTACCACCTACTCCAGAGACAGTGTCATGCGGCTCCGGGTCACCGGATCATAACAGAGGCCACACCCCAAGAGGCCACACCCAAACTCAGAGGGTACCGAAGACTACACCCCAACTCGGAGGGTATCAGAGGTAACACTCCAGCTTGAAGGGTACCGAAGACCACACCCAATCTCGGAGGGTACCGGAGGCCACATCCCAACTCGGAGGGTATCGGAGGCCACACCGCAGCTCGAAGGGTACCAAAGACCACACCCCCAAACTCGGAGGGTAGCAGAGGCCACACCCCAACTCGGAGGGTATCGGAGGTTACACCCCATTTCGGAGGGTACTCAGAGGCCACACCCAAATTTGGAGGGTATCGGAGGCCACACCCCAGCTTGAAGGGTACCGAACACTACACCCCAACTCAGAGTGTATCAAAGGCCACACCCCAACTCGTAGGGTATAGGAGGCTACACCCCATTTTGGAGGGTTCTCGGAGGCCACACTCAAATTTGGAGGGTAACGGAAGCCACACCCCAACTTGGAGGGTAAAGGAGGCCACACCCCAAGAGGCCACACCCCAACTCGGAGGGTATGAAAGGCCACACTTGGAGGGAACCCGAGGCCACACTCCAATTCGGATGGTAGCGGAGGCCACACCAGAATTGAAAGGGTATTGGAGGCCACACCCCAAGAGGCCACACCCAAATTCAAAGGGTACCGAAGACTACACCCCAACTCGGAGGGTATCAGAGGCCACACCCTAACTTGGAGGGAACCGGATGCCACACCCCATTTCGGATGGTAGCGGAGGCCACACTCACACAAGGAGGGTACCGGAGGCAACACCCCAACTCAGAGGGTACCCAGAGGCCACACTCCAACTCAGAGGGTGCCCAGAGGCCACACCCCAACATGGAGGGTACCAGAGGTCACACACATTAACACCGAGTGCACTCGAAGGCAACACCTCAACTCAGAGGGTTACAAAGGCCACACCCAAGCTCAGAGGGTAGTGGAGGCAAAACCCCAGCTCGAAGGGTAGCGGAGGCCACACCCCAACTCGGAGGGTACACGGAGGCCACATCTCAGCTCGGAGGGTAGCGGAGTCCACATCCCAGCTCAAAGGGTAGCAGAGGCCACACCCCAACTCGGAGGGTAGCGGAGGCGACACCCCAGCTTGAAGGGTACCGAAGGCCACACACCAATTCGGAGGGTATCGAAGGTCACACCCCAGCTCGAAGGGTACGGAAGGCTACACCCCAACTCGGAGGGTACCAGAGGCCACACCCCAACTCGAAGGGTTTTTGGAGGCCACACCCCAGCTGCTAAAATGGTACCGGAAGCCACACCCCAACTCAGGGTATCGGAGGCCACACCCAAACTCGGAGGGTACCAGAGGCCACACCCCAGCTCGGAGGGTATCGGAGGCCACACCGCAGCTACTCGTAGGGTACCGGAGGCCACACCCCAACTTGGAGGGTACCGGAGGCTACACCAGAATTAAGAGGGTATCGGAGGCCACACCCCAAGGGGCCACACCCAAACTCGGAGGGTATCGGAGGCCACACCGCAGCTACTCGTAGGGTACCGAAGGCTGCACCCCAACTCAGGGGGTACCGAAGGCTACACCCCAACTCGAAGGGGATAGTAGGCCACACCCCAAGAGTCCACACTCCAATTCTGAAGGTACTGGAGGCTACACCCCAAATCGGAGGGTATCGGAGGCCACACCCCAGCTTGGAGGGTAGCGTAAGCAACACCCCAACTCGGAGGGTATTGGAAGCCACACGTCAGCTACTTGAAGGGTATCGGAGGCCACACCCCAACTCGGAGGGTACCGGAGTCCACAATATAATCAGAGGGTATCGGAGGCCACACCCCAAGGGGCCACACCCAAACTCAGAGAGTACCGAAGGCTACACCCCAACTCGGAGGGTATCGGAGGCCACACCCCAGCTCGAAGGGTATCGGAGGCCACACCCCAAGAGGCCACACCCTAACTCGGAGGGTACTAGAGGCCACACCCCAACTCGGAGGGTATCGGAGGCCACACCTTAGCTACTCGAATGATACCGGAGGCCACACCCCAACTCGGAGAGTATCGGAGGCCACATTCCAAGTGGCCACACCCTAACTCGGAGGATACCAGAGGCCACAACCCAACTTGCAGGCTATCCGAGGCCACACCCCAGCTACTCGAAGGGTATCGGAGGCCACACCCCAACGGGCTACACCCAAACTCAGAGGGTACGTGCAGCGCCCCCACTGCCGCAGGGCCGAGGGGCACCCAGTACCGGGCCTCTGAGTCTCTGTTCTGGGGTGTCACGGTGGCTAGACCCGGTCCGTGACCCTGCTGGGGGGCGTACAATAAAAGGTGGTGGTATAGGATGATGTTTTGGTGCAGTGTATCGTGCCGGTCGCAGTGAATAACGAGGACACCAGGTTGCAGTCTCTTTACCTCTTTACTGAAGGCTTCTGGGTCCTCAGTCCTGAAGACGGATACCCGGGCTGCGCAAGTCCGGCCGGTCCAATGGCACCTCCAGAGTTCCCTTTGCAGGTGGAAATCTGTGCCTACCTGCTAGCGCTTGTGTGTTGTGGTCCTCCCCTGCTGTGCTTACGGGATAGTACCCCACAACTGTTGTGTCTGTTTCTCGTGTTCCCTCACAACTCAATTCTGATGTTCTTCTACGTCCCCCTGATCTTACGGTTAGGACGCACCCGTACGATGGGGAGGCTCGGAGGTTCTTCCTGGGCTCTATCGTCACCCCTCTCCTGTTGTTACCCCCCTGTGTCTTCCTGGGTCTGTGTGAGACAGCCCGCCTGTAACTGACTGTCCTGCCGTAGGTTTGAAGTTTGGCTTTCAGCTCTGTACTTCCTCGGCGTTCCGGCCACCGGTTATGCGCCTCAATAGGATGTTGCCTCGATCTTACAGCACGACTCCTACTGGTATTCTCCTTGTTGCGTTGATCTCGTTTCTCACTCCGCACAATAAATCTCGCTTCTTGTCCTTTCTTGGGGTACCGCCGCTATATCGTGCAGGCGCGGGCCCGTAACGTTCTCTCTGGTTGCTAGGCCTCTGTCAGGATCCCACCCCTGACAGGGACCCCTCTGAATCTTCCCCTACAGCACCCTCTGCCACAAGGTGTTGCCTGGTTCCAACCCAGTCAGCTTTCTCTTCTAACTTCCTGCCTAACCCCCAGTTTTACCAGATTGTGAGGAGTGGCCTAATAAATAGAACCCTTAGCTCCCCCTGGAGGCCAGACTTTGAAATGTATTGGTGTCTGTGATACCTGGTCAGATGAACTCCTTCAGTGCCATCAGACGTACCATAGCCCCCCTTAGTGGCGGAGCAACAGTACTGCAACGACCAGGACTCTGGGGCGCTGCACTCCCCCCCGGTTAAATCCAGTACTCCTGGACTGGAAAGAAAACAACAATACATGTCAGCAAAAAGACATACAATTTTGAAAATGCAAGTACAAGTAAACTTTTTAACAGAGCTTCCCTTTATGGGAGGTGAGGACACTTGAACGTTACAAACATGTTTAAATACTTTGATAACATACTATAAATACTTTTCTTTTACCCAACCGGGTATTCTACTAAGTGCAAAATTTGTGAACAATAATTTAACTTTGCCTTTAAGGACGTACTCGCTGGATCCACTAAAGACCTTCTTATAATCACATTATAAGGCTAATCAACTTTTATACATTCTCCTTCTTTACATCTGCAGGACCGCCTGTCCTAACTGCTCCAGGCCTACTGCCTCTCCTTTCTGTTACAGGACCGCCCCTTTCTGCCCGGGCCTACTGTCCTTCCACTACTATACACAGTATAGAACATATCATTTTTCTTTCAGTTCAAGATTACTGAGCCATCTCTGTGCAGCTCCTAGGAGGACTCACTGACTAACCCCGTACGGGTTTTAGCAGCAAAACAGTAGAAACAGTTAACTATGTACAATCATTAAAGCATTTTTGCTTACTCAGTCTTCTTGCTGTGTAGGGGGTGGTCTTCCAGGCCTCACCCGGCCAACGGGTCGCGTTGGTGCAGCAAGGGCCGGTCCTGGCTCCAGCAGCGACAGGATCCCTCGTCGGGATGCCCTCCTTGCTTGTGGGCGAGCGCGACCCAGAGGTACGCAGTGGACCCGGACCTCCTGAGGTTCCGCGGGGACGGGCTCCGGCACCTTCCCTGCAGAAGGCTCGTCCTCCGAAGTCCCGGCAGCAGCCTGGAGGGCAACGCACCGCTGGACGCCCCGAGCTATCCAGCCAGTTTCGCCAGTTTCCCTCCTCCACCGGGTATAGGTCACTGCGTCGCCAGGCTCCAGGTCGGAATCGTACCTTCCCCCGCAGGGCTCCACCTCCTCCCGATCAACACGGACCTGTAGTGGCTCCCCGATCTCCTGGATAACTCCCCTTCCTTTCCGGGAGTTAAAGGATATCACTACACCCCAGTGCGACAGTGGAACCTCCTCAACGCTCCTCAGATCGACCTGGGCTGCCGGTTGGGGTCTGTTCTGCCACGCTGTCATCAGGCACTGCAGGTGCTCCGCCTCCGGCAGGATCCTCAGGCCCTGTGCCTGCAGCTCACAGTCCGCCGCAGTTGGGATGAAAGAAGCGGGGGACACCGGAGACAGGCGGACCTCCGTAGGTTGGCCCAGCCGAGCGATCACACGGGCGTCGGCCCCCAGGTGGTGGGCTATCTGCCGGGCCTCGGCTGCAGCCACACACTCCTCGGACGGCGGCAAGGGGGGTCGGCCCATCGGTAGCTCCGCAAGGGTCCCTGCAATGATGGCGTGTCCGGGACTGTGTCGGGTTGTGCAGCCTCTCGCTGAGTCGGGTCATTCCCACGCGGTGCTCCCGGCATCGCCATCTTCGTTTCTTCTCTGGTGTCCTCTTCCCGCGGTCTCTTTCGTGGGCGGCCCCGTCTCCATGGTCTCCATCCTCCAAAGAGAATGAGGAGGCGGACCTCGGCTGCTGACGGACACGTCCTGAGAATGCAGAAATATTTAGACTGGGCGGCCATTGTCCTTCGCGCTCTCCAGCTTGTCTACGCCCACTCCACGCCCCTCTTCTTCTCCTGCGCTCTCCTCAGCGCTGTAATGGCGGATTTTGGCGGTAAATGGCAACACACAGTCCTTGCAATAAAGTACAGTCCAAGCACAGTAAATCACAGTTCCAAGGCACACATGACCTGATTCTTCAGGCTTAAGTAGATCCTGTTCGTGACGCCAAGTTTGCAGCGCCCCCACTGCCGCAGGGCCGAGGGGCACCCGGTACCGGGCCTCTGAGTCTCTGTTCTGGGG
Source organism: Ranitomeya variabilis (assembly GCF_051348905.1). NCBI lineage: Eukaryota > Metazoa > Chordata > Amphibia > Anura > Dendrobatidae > Ranitomeya > Ranitomeya variabilis. Next base: position 618,684,132 of record NC_135232.1, on the reverse strand, counting down.
TGTCACGGTGGCTAGACCCGGTCCGTGACCCTGCTGGGGGGCGTACAATAAAAGGTGGTGGTATAGGATGATGTTTTGGTGCAGTGTATCGTGCCGGTCGCAGTGAATAACGAGGACACCAGGTTGCAGTCTCTTTACCTCTTTACTGAAGGCTTCTGGGTCCTCAGTCCTGAAGACGGATACCTGGGCTGCGCAAGTCCGGCCGGTCCAATGGCACCTCCAGAGTTCCCTTTGCAGGTGGAAATCTGTGCCTACCTGCTAGCGCTTGTGTGTTGTGGTCCTCCCCTGCTGTGCTTACGGGATAGTACCCCACAACTGTTGTGTCTGTTTCTCGTGTTCCCTCACAACTCAATTCTGATGTTCTTCAGCTTTCTCTTCTAACTTCCTGCCTAACCCCCAGTTTTACCAGATTGTGAGGAGTGGCCTAATAAATAGAACCCTTAGCTCCCCCTGGAGGCCAGACTGTGAAATGTATTGGTGTCTGTGATACCTGGTCAGATGAACTCCTTCAGTGCCATCAGACGTACCATAGCCCCCCTTAGTGGCGGAGCAACAGTACTGCAACGACCAGGACTCTGGGGCGCTGCATACGGAAGGCCACACCCAGACTCGGAAGGTACCTGAGGCCACACTCCAACTCGGAGGGTATCGGAGGCCACACTCCAATTCGGAGGGTATCGGAAACCACACCTTAACTCGGAGGGTATTGGAGGCCACATCCCAAGAGTCCACACTCCAACTCTAAGGGTACTGGAGGTTTCAACCCAAATCAGAGGATATCGGAGGCAACACCTCAGCTTTGAGGGTAGCGTAGGCCACACCCCAACTCGGAGGGTATCGGAGGCCACACTCCTGCTCAAATGGTACCAAAGGCCACACCCCAACTCGGAGGGTACCTGAAGGCCACACCCAACTTGAAGGGTGCCCAGAGGCCACACCCCAACTTAGAGGGTGCCCAGAGTCCACACCCCAACTCGAAGAGTACCTGAGGCCAAACCCCAACTCCGGATAATGGAGGCCACACCCCAACTTGGAGCGTGCACGGAGGCCACAACCCAACTCGAAGGGTAATGGAGGCTACACCCCAACCTCGGAGGGTACCGAATGCCACACCCCAACTCAGAGGGTAGCAGAGGCCACACCCCAACTCGGAGGGTAGCTGAGGCCACACACCAATTCGGAGGGTAGTGAAGGCAACACTCCAACTCGGAGGGTAGCGGAGGCCACACCCCAACTCAGAGGGTAGCAAAGGCCACACCCCAACTCGGAGGGTAGCTGAGGCCACACACCAATTCGGAGGGTAGTGAAGGCAACACTCCAACTCGGAGGGTAGCGGAGGCCACACACCAACTCTGAGGGTACTCTGAGGCCACACCCCAATTGGAAGGGTACCAGAGTCCACACTGCAATTTGAAGGGTACCAAAGGCCACACCCCAACTCGGAGGGTATCAAAGGCCACACCTCAGCTATTCGGAAGGTACCGGAAGCCACACCCCAGCTCGGAGGGTACTGGAGGCCATGCCACAATTTAGAGGGCATTTGGAGGCCACACCCCAAGAGGCCACACTCCAATTCTGAAGGTACTGGAGGCTACACCCCAAATCGGAGGGTATCGGAGGCCACACCCCAGCTTGGAGGGTAGCGTAAGCAACACCCCAACTCGGAGGGTATCGGAGGCCACACCCCAGCTCAAAGGGTATCGGAGGCCACACCCCAGCTCGAAGGGTACCAAATGCCACACCCAAGCTTGGAGGGTACCGGAGGCCACACCCCAACTCGGAAGGTATCGGAGGCCACATTACAACTCAGAGGGTATCGAAGGCCACACCCCAGCTACTCAGAGGGTACCAATGGCCACACCCAAACTCGGAGGGTACCGGAGGCCACACCCCAACTTGGAGGGTCTCGGAGACCACACACCAATTCGGAGGGTATGGAAACCACACCTTATCTTGGAGGGTATTGAAGGCCACACCCCAAGAGTCCACACTCCAACTCTGAGGGTACTGGAGGCTACATCCCAATTCAAAGGGTATTCGGAGGCCACACCCAAATTTGGAGGGTATCAGAGGCTACACCCCAACTTGGAGGGTAGCGGAGGTCACACTCCAAGAGGCCACACCCCAACTACAAGATTACCGGAGGCCACACCCCAGCTCGGAGGGTAGTGGAGGCCAAACCCCAACTCTAAGGGTACGCGGAGGCTGGGAGGGTACCAGAGGCCACACCCCAATTTGGAGGGTACCAGAGTCCACACCCCAACTTGGAGGGTATCGGAGGCCACACCCCAAGAGTCCACACTCCAACTCTGAGGGTACTGGATGCTACACCCCAATTCAAAGCGTTTTCGGAGGCCACACCCAAATTTGGAGGGTATCATAGGCCACACCCCAACTCAGAGGGTACCAGAATTCAGAGGGTATCGGAGGCCACACCCCAAGGGGTCACACCCAAAACTCAGAGGGTACCGAAGGCTACACCCCAATTCGGAGGGTATCGGAGGCCACACTCCAGCCCGAAAGGTACTGAAGGCCACACCCAAACTCGGAGTGTATCGGAGGCCACACCCCAGCTCGGAGGATAGCGGAGGTCACACCCTAACTTGGAGGATAGCGGAGGACACACCCCATTTTGGAGGGTAGCGGAGGCCATACCCCAACTCAGGGTAGTTGGAGGCAACACCCCAATTGGGAGGGTACCCGAGACCACATCCCAATTTAGAGGGTACCAGAGGGCACACCCCGATTCAGAGGGTAGCTAAGGCCACACGCTATCTCGGAGTGTACCACAGGTCTCAGCCCAATTTGGAGGGTAGCTGAGGCCACACCCCAACTCGGAGGGTAGTGGAGGCCACACCCCAGCTCGAAGGGTGCTGAAGGCTACACCCAAAACTCAAAGGGTATTGTAGGCCACACCCCAACTCGGAGGGTAACGGCTGCCACACCCCAGGAGGCCACACCCCAACTCAGAGGGTACAGAAGACCACACCCCAACTCGGAGGGTAGCAGAGGCCACACCCCAATTTGAGGTCTACCAGATTCCACACCCCAGCTCGAAGGGTAGCGAATTCCACACCCCAGCTCGAAGGGTAACGGAGGCCATGCCCCAACTCGCGGAGGGTAGAGGAGGCCACACCCCAACTAGGAGGGTAACAGCGGCCACACCCCAACTTGGAGGGTACAGAAGACCACACCCCAATTTGGAGGGTACCAGAGGCAACATCCCAATTTGGAGGGTACCAGAGGCCACACCCCAATTTGGAGGGTACCAAAGACCACACCCCAGCTCGGAGGGTATCGGAGTCCACACCCTAGCTCGGAGGGTAGTAGAGGCCACACCCCAACTCAGAGGGTAGCGGAGGTGACATCCTAACTCAGGGTAGCGGTGGCCATGCACCATGGTACTCTGAGAGGCTACACCCCAACTCAGAGGGTACTGAAGGCCAAACCACACCCCAACTCGAAGGGTACCCGAAGGCCACACCCCAACTTAGAGGGTGTCCATAGGCCACACCCCATCTTAGTGGGTGCCGGAGCCACACCCCAACTCGAAGGGTCATGGAGGCTACAACCCAACCTCGGAGGGTACCAAATGCCACACACCAACTCGGAGGGTAGAGTAGTCCACACCACAACTCAGAGGGTAGCAGAGGCCATACAACAATTCGGAGGGTAGTGGAGGCCACACTCCAACTCGGAGGGTACCGAATGCCACACCCCAACTTGGAGGGTAGCGGAAGCCACACCCCAATTCGGAGGTTAGCGGAGGCCACACACCAATTTCTTAGGGTAGCGGAGGCCACACTCCAACTCGGAGGGTAGCGGAGGCCACACCCCAACTCTGAGGGTACTGGAAGTCACTGCAATTTGAAGGGTACCAAAGGCCACACCCCAACTCGGAGGGTATTAAAGGCCACACCCCAGCTACTCAGAGGTACCGGAAGCCACAACCCAACTCGGAGGGTACCAGAGGCCACACCAGAATTCAGAGGGTATAGGAGGCCACACCCCAAGAGGCCACACCCAAACTCAGAGGGTACCGAAGGCTACACCCCAACTCGGAGGGTATTGGAGGCCACACCCCAGCTCGAAGGGTTCCGAAGACTACATTATCGGAGTCCACACCCCAGCTTGGAGGGTAGTAGAGGCCACACCCCAACTCGGAGGGTAGCTGAGGTGACATCCTAACTCAGGGGGTAGCGGAGGCCACACACCATGGTACTCTCAGAGGCTACACCCCAACTCAGAGGGTACCGAAGGCCAAACCACACCCCAACTCGGAGGGTACCCGAAGGCCACACCCCAACTTAGAGGGTGTCCATAGGCCACACCCCATCTTAGTGGGTGCCGGAGCCACACCCCAACTCGAAGGGTCATGGAGGCTACAACCCAACCTCGGAGGGTACCGAATGCCACACACCAACTCGGAGGGTAGAGTAGTCCACACCACAACTCAGAGGGTAGCAGAGGCCATACAACAATTCGGAGGGTAGTGGAGGCCACACTCCAACTCGGAGGGTACCGAATGCCACACCCCAACTTGGAGGGTAGCGGAAGCCACACCCCAATTCGGAGGGTAGCGGAGGCCACACATCAATTTCTTAGGGTAGCGGAGGCCACACTCCAACTCGGAGGGTAGCGGAGGCCACACCCCAACTCTGAGGGTACTCTGAGGCCACACCCCAATTCGGAGGGTACTGGAAGTCAATGCAATTTGAAGGGTACCAAAGGCCACACCCCAACTTGGAGGGTATTGAAGGCCACACCCCAGCTACTCAGAGGTACCGGAAGCCACAATCCAACTCGGAGGGTACCAGAGGCCACACCAGAATTCAGAGGGTATAGGAAGCCACACCGCAAGAGGCCACACCCAAACTCAGAGGGTACCGAAGGCTACACCCCAACTCAGAGGGTATCGGAGGCCACACCCCAGCTCGAAGGGTTCCGAAGACTACACCCAAACTTGGAGGGTACCGGAGGCCACACACCAACGCAGAGGGTATCGGAGGCCATACCACTATTCAGAGGGTATGGAAACCATACCTTAACATGGGGGGTATCGGAGGCCACTCCCCAAGGGGCCACACCCTAACTCGGAGAGTACCAGAGGCCACACCCCAACTCGGAGGGTATGGGAGGCCACACCTCAGCTACTCGAAGGGTACCGGAGGCCACACTTCAACTCGGAGAGTACAGGAGGCCACATCAGAATTCAGAGGGTATCGCAGGCCACACCCTAAGAAGACACACCCAAACTTACAGGGTACACCCCAACTCGGAGGGTATCGGAGGCCACACCCTTACTCGGAGGGTACCAGAGGCCACACCCCAACACGGGATGGTTTTGGAGGCAACTCCAGCTACTCGAATGGTACCGGAGATCACACCCCAACTCAGAGGGTATCGGAAGCCACACCCCAAGGGGGCCACACCCTAACTCGGAGGGTACCAGAGGCCACACCCCAACTCGGAGTGTATCAGATGCCTCACCCCAGCTAATAGAAGGGTACTGGAGGCCACACCCCAACTCGGAGGGTACCGTAGACCACACCAGAATTCAGAGGGTATCGGAGGGCACATTTCAAGGGGCCACACCCAAACTCACAGGGTACCAAAGGCTACACCCCAACTCGGAGGTATCGGAGGCCACACCCCAACTCGAAGGGTATCGGAGGCCACACCCCAAGGGTCACACCCTAACTCGGAGGGTACCAGAGGCCACATCCCAACTCGGAGGGTATGAGAGGCCACACCCCAGCTACTCGAAGGGTACCGAAGGCCACACCCCAACTCGGAGGGTCCACACCAGAATTCAGAGAGTATCTGAGGCCACACCCCAAAGGGCCACACCCAAACTCGGAGGGTATCAGAGGCCACACCCCAGTTTGAATGTTATCGGAGTCCACACTCCAAGGGGCCACACCCTAACTCGAAGGGTATTAGAGGCCACACCCCAACTCGGAGGGTACCGAAGGCCACACCCCAACTCAGAGGGTATCGGAGGCCACACCCTAGTTCGAATGGTATCAGAGGCCTCACCCCAAGGGGCCACACCCCAACTTGGAAGGTAGCAGAGACCACACCAGAATTCATAAAGTATTGGAGGCAACACCCCAATGGGCACACCCTAACTCGGAGGGTACTAGAGGCCACACCCCAACACGGAGGGTATCGGAGGCCACACCCTAGCTACTCGAATGGTACTGGAGGCCACATCCCAACTTGGAGGGTATCAGAGGCCACACTCCAAGGGGCTACACCCTAACTCAGAGGGTAGCAGATTCCACACCCCAACTCAGACGCTATCGGAGGCCACACCCCAGCTACTCAAAGGGTACAGGAGGCCACACCCCAACTCAGAGGGTTCTGAAGTCTACACCAGAATTCAGAGGTATCGGAGATCACACCCCAAAGGGCCACACCCAAACTCAGAGGGTACCGAAGGCCACACCCAAACTTGGAGGGTATCAGAGGCCACACCCCAGCTCGGAGGGTATCGGAGGCCACACCTCAGTTCTGAGGGTACGGAAACCACATCTTAAGGCCGGCCTCACACTAGCGAGTTTTACGGACGTATGAGCACATAAACTACGTCCGTAAAATACGCATTACACACGGCCCAATGATTCTCTATGGCCCAGCTCCTATCTGCCGTATATTAGGCATCCGTAATATACGGTCTTGTACGGCCGTAGAAAATCGCAGCATGCTGCGTTTGTCACCGTATTGCGCAAAAAAAATCGCCAATGAAAGTCTATGGGGGCGAGAAAAATACGGATTCCACACGGACCAGCAGTGTGACTTGTGAGAAATATGCAGCGGTGTTAGTGAAAAGCCGGTAATTCAATTGCCGGCTTTTCATTTCTCCTTCACAAACCCGACATGATATGAGACATGGTTTACATACAGTAAACCATCTCATATCCCTTTTTTCTTTTTGCATATTCCACACTACTAATGTTAGTAGTGTGTATGTGCAAAATTTAGGTGCTGTAGCTGCTAAAATAAAGGGTTAAATAGCGGAAAAAATTGGCGTGGGCTCCCGCGCAATTTTCTCCGCCAGAGTGGTAAAGCCAGTGACTGAGGGCAGATATTAATAGCCTAGAGAGGGTCCATGGTTATTGGCCCCCCTGGCTACAAACATCTGCCCCCAGCCACCCCAGAAAAGGCACATCTGGAAGATGCGCCTATTCTGGCACTTGGCCTCTCTCTTCCCATTCCCGTGTAGCGGTGGGATATGGGGTAATGAAGGGTTAATGTCACCTTGCTATTGTAAGGTGACATTAAGCCAGGTTAATAATGGAGAGGCGTCAATTATGACACCTATCCATTATTAATCCAATTGTATGAAAGGGTTAAAAAAACACACACACATTATTAAAAAGTATTTTAATGAAATAAACACACAGGTTGCAACAGAAGCAAGAAACGCCAAAGCACTCACCGATCTTGCAGCTCAAAAATTCTTTATTGCTTCATACACAAGAGAGGGTCTTCACGGCACAGGGAGAGGGAGGATAAAGTGCATAAGTGCGACGGACGAGACAACGGCCGTTTCGCGCTTAGAACCAGCGCTTCAACGGGTCTGAGTCAAAGGGGAAGTGACGCCAGTATACAAAGGTGAGTATAATCAATCCCCACCTGTGTCAACATCCCACCTGACAACAAAAAGTGCACAGTGCTATTAAAAACAATTTAAAATAACATCTTATAGCATCAAGGCATATACTAGATTCAGAAAGTAGAACCAATACCCAAAATCAAAGTCTTTCGTGTCACTTATAGTGACTCATGGAAACGTAACATGCAGTGTTATTCTAAAACATTATAATTTTTCTTCTTGTCATCATGCTCAATAGATTCAAAACAATCTGTCAAGGGAAGAAAGACATGCAGAAATCTTAAATTAATCCCTCGATAAAATCTGTAATATACAAAAAATTAACAATAATAATAATAATCCTGAACGGACAATAAACACATAGGTAGAGAGTTACAACAGTGGCCCAGAATAATAATGGCGACATAACGACCTCAAAGAAAAATGGACATATCCACTCTGTTGTTCATCCCGGCTGGGCCAGTGGCTTGGGTGCGCATAATCCATCTGGCTTCTGTGCGTAGTAATAATTTATGGAGATCGCCTCCCTGTATAGGGAGAGAAACTCTTTCTACCCCTGCAAAGGTAAATACTTTTGGATCTCCTCCGTGGCTCTCTCTTACATGTTGAATCAATCTAGGTACGCCTTTCCCTGTTGAGATTGATTTCAGATGTTCTCTGAACCGTGTAAATAATTTGCGAATGGTTTTGCCAATGTAATATCTCTTGCAGGGGCAGAACAGGACGTAAACCACGTACTCTGTCCTGCAGGAGATAAATTGTTGTACAACATGCGTGATCGGGCCAATATTGAGAGTCTGACTTACAATATGCGAAGGACAATATCTACAGTGACCGCAACGAAAATTGCCTTTAGGGACAGCACGTTCTAACCAGGTGGCATGATTGTTAGTTAACCTATTGTGTACCAAAGTGTCTCTCAGGCGAGCGCCTCGTCTTGTTGAGACTAAGGGACCCCCGGTAGTTTTATCCATAAGTTCTCTATCTCTCTCGAGAACATGCCAATGCTTATGAATTATAGATCTGATCTCCCGGTCTAATGGACTGTATTGAAAACAGAACATAAATCGCTGATCGGGACTGGTAGAGACCGCAGTAGGGGGATGTGGTATCCTGTTCTCGACTCGGCTAACTGCTGATTTCAATATATCCTCTGGATACCCTCTCTCTCGGAATCTGGAGAGGAGTTCTTTAGATTGTGTCATGTAGCCCTCCTGTGTATTATTAGTTCGTCTAGTCCTTACCAACTGGCTATATGGCAATGCCCTCATAGTGTGATGTGGGTGGAAACTCTTGTAATGTAAGAGGGAATTTACCGCAGTAGGTTTTCTAAAAACCGAGGTTTTTAACCCATTAGCTGACACCTCCACTGAAACATCTAAGAAATCAAGACTAGACCCCCCAAATTTATGAGTAAAAGACAAACCCATAGTGTTGCAGCTGTTAAGGTAAGTGACAAATGACTCGAATTCAATTTATGTCCCATCCCAAACTACAAACAGGTCATCAACAAACCTCACAAAAAATTGGATATGTCTTAGGAACCTATTCTTGCCTGAGTAGAGGTAATCCTCTTCAAAGACAGCCATATAGAGATTGGCGAACGTACATGCGACCGGGGTCCCCATGGCAGTCCCAGTGGTCTGTCTGTACCAATCATCCGCAAAGGTGAAGGCATTGTGTGTGAGTATGAAGTCTAACCCTCCACACACAAAATCAATGTATTCTGAGCTTTTGTCGGTGGTGCGTAAGATACGTTTTATGGTATCTACGCCAAGCCTCTGAGGGATGTTGGTATACAAACTCACCACATCAATGGATGCCAGGGAGAACCCCGGCCGCCATTCGAATCCTTGTATCAATTTCAAAAAGGAATTCGTGTCTTTGATGTAGGAAGGGACATCCGCCAAGAGGGGGCGTAAAAGCCAATCAATGTATTGGGATAAAGGTTCCGTTAAAGATCCGATACCTGCCACAATAGGTCTCCCAGGGGGAGCCGTGAGTGATTTGTAGATTTTTGGAAGATAGTACCAATGAGGTCTGATTGGAAAATTGGGAAACAATTTTTACGCCTTTCTTTGTGGAATAACCCCACTTTCAACTGCTTTCCTAAGGAACGTGCAAAGTTCTCCCTTAAATCTAAAAGTGGGGTCACTCTGTAATTTGGTGTAAATCGATTTATCAGATAATTGACGTTCAGCTTCAGCTACATATATCTCTCTGGGCAAAAGGACCGTTTTACCGCCTTTGTCGGCGGGACGAATAATAACATCAGACCATCCAGCCATCTCTTTTAAAGCCCTCGTCTCATCCCGAGTTAAATTCGGTGGAGCTTGTTTATAGATTAGGGCTTCTATATCTTTCAAGACTAGGGTCTCAAATAAGTCGATCATGTTACCCGGAGAGGTAGGGGGCATATATGAAGAAGGTATCCCACCTAATAACGGGGCATTGTCATGGTGTATAGGACTATTCTCATTAACTGACGGATTATTGAGGCTAAGTAGACATCTGGCGTCCTCATAGAGGTCAGCTAGCACGTCCTCTTGCGCGTTAGCCATAAAACCTAGAGGTCCTACCTTACAAGGACGTTCTCCTTCCAGGGATGTTGATGCCGTTGTGTTGGATCTAAAGAATTTATACAGGTGCATTTTTCTAGTGGCCTTAAATAAATCAATTTGAAAAGAGACAAAATCAAACTTATTAGGTACACAATAATTCAAGCCTTTGGATAATAGCGAAAGTTGTGCAGAGTCTAAAACTCGAGATGTCAAATTCACTACCAAATCCTCAACTGGAGTGTTTAATATCTCTCCTGTCTCCAGGAGACCCATTTCCTCTTGCGTCGCCATTCGGGGCCGGAGTTTCTGTTTGCCCCTCCGTGTTTTCCTCCTAAAGGGACCGGAGCGACAGCTTGATTTTCCAAGGAAATTTCTTCTGAGGACTCAAAATTGGTGGACATATTTTCACTTAGACTCGATTCTGACTCCATGGTTAGATAGTCTCTGCTGTTCTGTTGAAAAGATTTTTTCTTTCTGTTGAAATTTCGTTTGCGTTGTTTTGAGTTAACCCCTGAAGTAAATCCATCTGAAGGGGTTAAATCATTTTAGAGCCAGCAGCTGTGCTAAAGCACTCGCTCGTGCCTGTAAACCCCCGGGTACTGAAAGGAAAGTAGGATGATCTGTACTTACCTTGAGTTGCGGTGATGCGCCCTCTGCATGATGGCAAAAACACAGGTGCAAAAAATACCGATGAAGCAACCACTTTCAATCCAGCGTTGGCTGTTTGGCATTAGTGCACAAAAAGATAAGCGATAATAGTCTGTATGTGGCATTGTTCACACAGGCAATGCAGAGCATCTGGTTTACAGCCTATTACTAACGCACATACAGGCGGGCCGCCCAGTGCTACAAAATGCATGCTGTGTGAATAGAGGCCTACAGTTTACAGAGCCATCTTGGTCCGACTGCTTTGCACCTGTGTTTTTGCCATCATTAAAGGGAACCTGTCACCCCGTTTTTTCCGTATGAGATAAAAATACCGTTAAATAGGGCCTGAGCTGTGCGTTACAATAGTGTATTTTGTGGACCCTGATTCCCCACCTATGCTGCCGAAATACGTTACCAAAGTAGCCATTTTCGCCTGTCAATCAGGCTGGTCTGGTCGGATGGGCGTGGTGACATCGCTGTTTCTTCCCCCAGATCTTGCTTATTGTTCCGTTGGTGGCGTAGTGGTTTGCGCATGCCCAAGTGCCGAATCCACTGCATAGGTGTGGAAAAAGAGCGCGATCTGCGCTATTCCCCTGGTGATCGTGGGGGCGGCCATCTTCCTGTGGCCGCGCATGCGCAGATGGAGCGCTCTGCTGCCCGGGGCTTCAGGAAAATGGCCGCGGAATGCCGCGCGTGCGCTGATGGAGATCGCGGCGGCCATTTTCCTGAAGCAGAGTTCGCATCTCGGCTTCAGGAAAATGGCCGCCGCGATCTCCATCTGCGCACGCGCGGCATCCCGCGGCCATTTTCCTGAAGCCCCGGGCAGCAGAGCGCTCCATCTGCGCACGCGTGGCCACAGGAAGATGGCCGCCCCCACCGATCACCAGGGGAATAGCGCAGATCGCGCTCTTTTTCCACACCTATGCAGTGGATTCGGCACTTGGGCATGCGCAAACCACTACGCCACCAACGGAACAATAAGCAAGATCTGGGGGAAGAAACAGCGATGTCACCACGCCCATCCGACCAGACCAGCCTGATTGACAGGCGAAAATGGCTACTTTGGTAACGTATTTCGGCAGCATAGGTGGGGAATCAGGGTCCACAAAATACACTATTGTAATGCACAGCTCAGGCCCTATTTAACGGTATTTTTATCTCATACGGAAAAAACGGGGTGACAGGTTCCCTTTAATCGGGTCCGATGCGCCCTGCTGGTGCATTTGTTTGGAGGCTTCAGCAGGTAATCATCTCTGCTTTTTTCTCTGTGATTTTTTTCCAATTTTCTGGAGGATTTTTAAGTCTTCTTTTTGTGTCTGTGAGCATTTACTCAATGTTTAGCGTTAGGACTGGCAAAAGTTAAGGACCCTTGACGCGGGTTGCCAGCTTATGTATTGAGGCCCCAATATAAACTAATACCTTACATACATTGATATGTGTTTTTTTTTTTTTTTTGTTTTTTGCACTTTATCTTGCAGGGCGCAGTCGGACCAAGATGGCTCTGTAAACTGTAGGCCTCTTTTCACACAGCATGCATTTTGTATCACTGGGCGGCCCGCCTGTATGTGCGTTAGTAATAGGCTGTAAACCAGATGCTCTGCATTGCCTGTGTGAACAATGCCACATACAGACTATTATCGCTTATCTTTTTGTGCACTAATGCCAAACAGCCAACACTGGATTGAAAGTGGTTGTTTCATCTGTATTTTTTGCACCTGTGTTTTTGCCATCATTAATCAGGTCCGATGCGCCCTGCTGGTGCATTTGTTTGGAGGCTTCAGCGGGTAATCATCTCTGCTTTTTTCTCTGTGATTTTTTTCCAGTTTTCTGGAGGATTTTTAAGTCCTCTTTTTGTGTCTGTGAGCTTTTACCGAACGCCACATCCCAACTTGGAAGGTAGCGGAGCCCACACCCCAACTCGGAGGGTACCGGAGTCCACACCAGAATTCAGAGGGTATCTGAGGCCAGACCCAAAGGGGCCACACCCAAACTTAGAGGGTACCGAAGGCCACACCCAAACTCGGAGGGTATCGGAGGCCACACCCCAGTTCGAATGGTATCGGAGGCCACACTCCAAGGGGCCACACTCGAATTCGGATATTAGAGGCCACACCCCATCTCGGAGGGTACCGAAGGCCACACACCAACTCGGAGGGTATCGGAGGCCACACCCCAGTTCGAGTGGTATCAGAAGCCACACCCCAAGGGGCCACACTCCAACTCAGAGAGTATCAAAGGCCACACCCCAATTCGGAGGGTATGATAACCACACCTTAATTCGGAGGGTATCGGAGTCCACACCCCAAGAGTCCACACACGAACTCTGAGGGTACTGGGGGCTACACCCCAAATCGGAGGGTATCGGAGGCCACACCCCAACTCAGGATACCCGAAGGCCACACCCCAACTTGGAGGGTGCCCAGATGCCACACCCCAACTCGAAGGATACCAGAGGCCAAACCCCAACTCAGGAAACCGGAGACCACACCCCAGCTTCGAGCATGCAAGGAGGCCACAACCCAACTCGAACGGTAATGGAGGCTAAACCCCAACCTCTGAGGGTACCGAATGCCACACCCCAACTCGGAAGGTAGCGGCGACCACACCCCAACTCGGCAGGTAGCAGAGGCCACACCCCAACTCTGAGGGTACTCTGAGGCCACACCCCAATTGGGAGGCTACTGGAGGCCACACCGCAATTTGAAGTGTACCAAATGCCACACCCCAAATCGGAGGGTATCGAAGGCCACACCCCAGCTATTCGGAGGATACCGGAAGCCACACCCCAACTCGGAGGGTACTAGAGGCCACACCAGAATTCAAAGGGTATTGGAGGCCATACCCCAAGAGACCACACCCAAACTCAGAGGGTACCGAAGGCTACACCCCATCTCGGAGGGTATCGGAGGCCACACCCCAGCTCAAAGGATACGGAAACCACAGCTTAACTCGGAGGGTATCGGAGGCCACACCCCAGCTTGGAGGGTACCGGAGGCCACACCCCAACTTTGAGTATACCGGAGTCCACACCAGAATTAAGAGGGTATCAGAGGCCACACCCCAAGGAGCCACACCCAAACTCAGAGGGTACCAAAGGCTACACCTCAACTCGGAGGGTACCCTAGGCCACACCTAAACTCAGAGGGTATCAGGGGCCACACCCCAATTCAGGGGGTATGGAAACCACACCTTAACTTTGAGGGTATGAGAGGCCACACCCCAACTCGGAGGGTATGGGAGGCCACACCCCAGCTTCTCAAATGGTACCGGAGGCCACACCCCAGCTCGAAGTGTAACCGGGGCCACACCCTAACTCGGAGGGTACCAGAGGCCACACCCCAACACAGAGGGTATCGGTGGCCACACCCCAACTACTCGGAGGGTACCGAAGGCCACATCACAACCAGGAGAGTATCGGAGGCAACACCCCAAGGGTCCACACCCTAACTCGGAGAGTACCAGAGGCCACACCACAACTCGGAGGGTATGGTAGGCCACAACCCAGCTACTCGAAGGGTACCGGAGGCCACACTTCAACTCGGAGGGAGGGTATCGGAGGCCACACCAGAATTCAGAGGGTATCGGAGGCCACACCCCAAGGGGCTACACCCAAACTCAGAGGGTACTGAAAGCTACATCCCAATTCGGAGGGTATCGGAGGCCACACCCTTGCTCAAAGGGTATCAGAGGCCACATGCCAAGGGGCCACACCCTAACTCGGAGGGTACCAGAGGCCACATCCCAACTTGGAAGGTATCGAAGGCCATACCCCAGCTGCTCGAAGGGTACCGGAGGCCACACCCCAACTTGGATGGTTTTGGAGGCCACACCCCAGCTTCTCGAATGGTATCGGAGACCACACCCCAACTTGGAGGGTACCGTAGACCATACCAGAAGAGGTTATCGGAGGACATATCCCAAGGGGCTACACCCAAACTCAGAGGGTATCGAAGGCTACACTCCAACTCGGAGGGTATCGGAGGCCACACCCCAGCTGGAAGGGTATCGGAGGCCACACCCCAAGGTGCTACATGCTAACTCGGAGGGTACGAGAGGCCACACCCCAACTCAGAGGGTATCTAAGGCCACATCCCAGCTACTCAGAGGGTACCCGAGGCTACACCAGAATTCAGAGGGTATCGGATGCCACACAACAAGGGGCCACACCCAAACTCAGAGTGTACCGAAGGCTACACCCCAACTCGGAGAGTATCGGAGGCCACACCCCAACTCGGAGGGTATCTGAGACCACACCCCAACTCGGAGGGTATCTGAGACCACACCCCAAGGAACCACACCCTTAATCGTAGTTTACCAGAGGCCACACCCCAACTCGGAGGGTATCTGAGGCCAAACCCCAGCTACTCGAAGGGTACTGGAGGCCACACCCCAACTCGGAGGGAACCAGAGTCCACACTAGAATTCAGAGGGTATCGGATGCCAAATCCCAAGGGGCCACATCCAAACTCAGAGAATACCGAAGGCTACATCCCAACTCGGAGGGTATCGGAGGCCACATCCCAGCTCAAAGGGTATCGGAAGGCCACACCCCAAGGGGCACACCCTAACTCGGAGGGTACCAGAGGCCACACCCCAACTGGGAGGGTATCGGAGGCCTCAACCCAGCTACTCGAAGGGTCCCGGAGGCCAAACAGCAACTCGGAAGGTATCGGAGACCACACCCCAAGGGCCACACTCAAACTCAGAGAGTACCGAAGGCTATACCCCAACTCGGAGGGTACCGGAGGCCACACCGCAACTCGGAGGGTACCGGAGGCCACACCAGAATTCAAAGGGTATCAGAGGCCAAACCCCAAGGGGCCACATCCAAACTCAGAGAATACCAAAGGCTACATCCCAACTCGGAGGGTATCGGAGGCCACATCCCAGCTCAAAGGGTATCGGAAGGCCACACCCCAAGGGGCACACCCTAACTCGGAGGGTACCAGAGGCCACACCCCAACTGGGAGGGTATCGGAGGCCACAACCCAGCTTACTCGAAGGGTCCCGGAGGCCAAACAGCAACTCGGAAGGTATCAGACCACACCCCACAGGGCCACACCCTAACTCGGAGGGTACCAGAGGCTACACCCCAACTTGGTGGGTATGGGAGTCCACACCCCAGCTACTCAAAGGGTACCGGGGGCCACACCCCAACTCGGAAGATACCGGAGTCCACACCAGAATTCAGAGGGTATCGGAGTTCACACCCCAAAGGGCCACACCCAAACTCAGAGGGTAGTGAAGGCCACACCCCAACTCGGAGGTTATCGGAGGCCACACCAGAATTCAGAGGGTATCAGAGGTCACACCCCAAAGGGCCACACCCAAACTCAGAGGGTAGTGAAGGCCACACCCCAACTCGGAGGTTATCGGAGGCCACACCTCAGCTACTAGAAGGGTACCGGAGGCCACACCAGAATTCAGAGGGTATCGGATGCCACACAACAAGGGGCCACACCCAAACTCAGAGTGTACCGACGGCTACACCCCAACTCGGAGAGTATCGGAGGCCACACCCCAACTCGGAGGGTATCTGAGACCACACCCCAAGGAACCACACCCTTAATCGTAGTTTACCAGAGGCCACACCCCAACTCGGAGGGTATCTGAGACCACACCCCAAGGAACCACACCCTTAATCGTAGTTTACCAGAGGCCACACCCCAACTCGGAGGATACCGGAGTCCACACCAAAATTAACAGGGTATCTGAGGCCACACCCCAAGGGGCCCACCCAAGCTCAGGGTACCGAAGGCTACACCCCAACTCGGAGGGTATCGGAGGCCACACCCCAGCTACTCGAAGGATATCGGAGGAAACACCCCAACTTGGAGGGTACCGGAGTTTACAATAGAATTCAGAGGGTATGGGAGGCCACTCCCCAAAGGGCCACACACCATCTCAGATGGTACAGAAGGGCACTGGAAGCCACACCCCACCTCGGAGGGTATCTGAGGCCACACCCTATCTACTCGAATAGTACCGGAGGCCACACCCCAACTCGGAGGGTATTGGAGGCCACACTCCAAGGGGCCACGCCCTAACTCGGAGTGTACCAGAGGCCACACCCTAACTCGGAGGGAATCAGAGGCCACACTCCAGCTACTCGAAGGGTACCGGAGGCCACAGCCCAACTCAGAGGATACCGGAGTCCACACCAGAATTCAGAGGGTATCGGAGGCCACACCCCAAAGGGCCACACCCAAACTCTGAGGGTACAGAAGGCCACACCCAAACTCGGAAGGTACTTAAAGCCACACCCCAAATCGGAGGGTATCGGAGGCCACACCCTAGCTTGGAGGGTAGCGTAAGCCACACTCCAACTCGGAGTGTATCAAAGGCCACAGCCCAACACCGAGGGTATCGCAGGTCACACCTCAGCTACTCGAAGGGTAGCGGAAGCCGCACCCAACTTGGAGGGTACCGGAGGCCACACCTGAATTCAGAGGGTATTGGAGGCCACACCCAAGAGGCCACACCCAAACTCAGAGGGTGCCGAAGGCTACACTCCAACTCGGAGGGTATCGGAGGACACACCCCAGCTCGAATGGTACCAAAGGCCACACCCAAACTCGGAGGGTACCGGAGTCCACACCCCAATTGGGAGGGTGTGGAAGCCACACCTTAACTCGGAGGGTATCGGTGGCCACATCCCAAGAGTCCACACTCCAACTCTGAAGGTACTGGAGGCTACATCCCAATTCAAAAGGTACTTGGAGGCCACACCCACATTTGGAGGGTATCAGGCCACACCCCAACTCCGAGTGTAAAGGAGGCCACACCCCAGCTCTGAGGGTAGTGGAGGCCACACCCCAACTCAGAGGGTATCGGAGGTCACACCCCAGCTTGGAGGGTAGTGTAAGCCACACCCCAACTCAGAGGGTATCGAAGGCCACACCCCAGCTACTCGGAGGGTACAGGAAGCAACACCCAACTTGGAGGGTACCGGAGGCCAAACCAGAATTCAGAGGGTACTGGAGGCCACACTCAAGAGACCACACCCAAACTCAGAGAGTGCCGAAGGCTACACTCCAACTCGGAGGCCACACCCCAGCTCGAACGGTACCAAAGGCCACACCCAAACTCGGAGGGTACCGGAGGCCACACCCCAATTGGGAGGGTGTGGAAACCACACCTTAACTCGGATGGTAGCGGAAGCCACACCCCAAGAGTCCACACTCCAGCTGAGGGTACTGGAGGCTACACCCCAATTCAAAGGGTACTCGGAGGCCAAACCCAAATTTTGACGGTATCAGAGGCCACACCCCACCTCCGAGAGTAAAGGAGGCCACACCCCAGCTTGGAGGGTAGTGGAGGCCACACCCCAACTCATTGGGTAGTGGAGGCCAAACCCCAACTCTAAGGGTACTCGGAGGATGGAAGGGTACCAGAGGCCACACCCCAATTTGCAGGGTACCAGAGTTCACATCCCAATTTGGAGGGTACCAGAGGCCACACCCCACGTTGAAGAGTAGCGAAGGCCACACCCCAACTCAGAGCGTAGCGGTGGCCACAGGCCAGCTCATGGGGTACTTGGAGGATACACCCCAACTCGGAGGGTAGCGGAGGCCACACCCCAACATGGAGGGTAACGGCGGCCACACCCCAACTCGGAGGGTACAGAAGACCACACCCCAACTCAGAGGGTACCAGAGGCCACATCCGAATTTGGAGGGTGCCAGAGGCCACACCCCAGCTCGAAGGGTACCGAAGGCTACATCGCAACTCAGAGGGTACCAAAGGCCACACCCCAGCTTTGAGGGTAGCAGAGGCCACACCCCAACTCGGAGGGTAGCAGAGGCCACACCCCAACTCGGAGGGTAGCGGAGGTGACATCCCAACTCAGAGGGTACCTGAAGGCCACACCCCAATTCAGAGAGCAACATCAGAGGGTAGCGGAGGCCTCAAACCATCGTACTCTGAGAGAGAGACTACACCCCAACTTGGAACGTACCGAAGGCCAAACCACACCCCAACTCGGAGGGTACCGAAGGCCACACCAATACTCACAGCTACCCATGTTGGAAGGTAGGAGGCCACACCCCAAACCAGAGGGGTCCGCAGGCCAAACCCCATCTTGGAGGGTATCGGCGGCCATAACCCAATATGGAGGGTAGGGGAGGCCACACCCCAACTTGGAGGGTACCCGAAGGCCACACCCCAACTTGGAGGGTGCCCAGAGGCCTCATCCCAACTTAGAGGGTGCCCGGAGTCCACACCCCTACTCGAAGGGTCATGGAGGCTACACCCCAACCTCGGAAGGTACCGAATGCCACACCCCAACTCGGAGGGTACTCGGAGGCCACACCCCAATTCAGAGGGCAACATCAGAGGGTAGCAGAGGCCACACACCATGGTACTCAGAGAGAGACTACACCCCAACTCGGAGGGTAGCGAAGGCCAAACCACACCCCGACTCAGGGTACCGAAGGCCACACCCCAACTCACAGCTACCCATCTTGGAAGGTAGGAGGCCACACCCCAGGGTATCGGAGGCCACACCTTGAACCGGAGGGTTCCGCAGGCCAAACCCCATCTTGGAGGGTATCGGCGGCCATAACCCAATTTGGAGGCTAGCGGAGGCCACACCCCAAACTCGGAGGGTACCCGAAGGCCACACCCCAACTTGGAGGGTGCCCAGAGGCCTGACCCACACTTATAGGGTGCCCGGAGTCCACACCCCAACTCGAAGGGTCATGGATGCTACACCCCAACCTCGGAGGATACCGAATGCCACACCCCAACTCGGAGGGTAGCGGAGGCCACATCCCAACACAGAGGGTAGCGGAGGCCACACACCAATATGGAGGGTACCGGAGGCCACACCAGAATTCAGAGGCTGCCCGGAGACCACACTCCAACTCGAAGGGTACCGAATGCCACAATCCAACTAGGAGGGTAGCGGAGGCCACACCCCAAATCGGAGGGTACCGGAGGCCACACCAGAATTCAGAGGCTATCGGAGGTCACACCCCAAAGGGCCACACCCTAACTCGGAGGGTATTGAAGGCCACACCCCAGCTACTCGGAGGGTACCGGAAGCCAAAACCCAACTCGGAGGGTACATGAGGCCACACCAGAATTCAGAGGGTATAGGAGGCCACACCCCAAGAGACCACACTCAAACTCAGAGGGTACCGAAGGCTACACCCCAACTCGGAGGGTATCGGAGGCCACACCCCAGCTCAAAGGGTACCGAAGGCCACACCCAAACTCGGAGGGTACCCTAGGCCACACCCCAACTCAGAGGGTATCAGGGGCCACACCCCAATTCAGAGGGTATGGAACCCACACCTTAACTTGGAGGGTAACGAAGGTCACACCCCAAAGGGCCAAACCCTAACTTGGAGGGTACCAGAGGCCACACCCCAATTCGGATGGTTTAAGAAGCCACACCCCAGCTACTCAAATGGTACCAGAGGCCACACCTCAGCTCAAAAGGTATCGGACGCCACAACCCAAGGGGCCACACCCTAACTCGGAGGTTACCAGAGGCCACACCCCAACTCGGAGGGTATCGGAGGCCACATCCCAAGGGGCCACACCCTAACTCGGAGGGTACCAGAGGCCACACCCCAACTCGGAGGGTATCGGAGGCCACACCCTAGCTACTCGAATGGTACCAGAGACCACAGCCCAATTCGTAGGCTGTCGGAGACCATGCCCCAGCTACTCGAAGGGTACCAGGGGTCACACCCAAACTCGGAGGGTACCGGAGGCCACACCATAATTCAGCGGGTATCGGAGGTCACACCCCAAAGGGCCACACCCAAACTCAGAGGGTAGTGAAGGCCACACCCAAAATCGGAGGGTATCGGAGGCCACACCACAATTTGGAGAGTATCTGAGGTCACACCCCAGTTCGGAGGGTACGGTAACTACATCTTAACTCGGAGGGTATCGTAGGCCACAGCCCAAGAGTCCACACTCCAATTCTGAGGGTACTGGAGGCTACACCCCAAATCAGAGGGTGTCGAAGGCCACACCCCAACTCAAAGGGTACCAAAGGCCACACCCCAACTCGGAGGGTATCAGCGGCCATACCCCTGCTCAAAGGGTAGTGGAAGCCACACCCCAACTCGGAGGGTAGCGGAGGCCAAACCCCAACACTATGAGTACTCAGAGGCTGGAAGGGTACCAGAGGCCATACCCTAGCTCGGAGGGTACCAAAGGCTACACCCCAATTCATAAGGTACCAAAAGCCACACCTCAGCTCAGGGGGTATCTGAGTCCACACCCCAGCTCGGAGGGTAGCGGAGGCCACACCCTAACTCGGAGGGCATCGTAGACCACACCCCAGCTATTCGTAGGGTACCGGAAGCCACACCCAAGGGGCCATACCCAAACTCAACGGGTACTGAAGGCTACACCCCAACTCGGAGGGTATCGAAGGCCACACCCCAGCTCAAAGGATATCGGAGGCCACACCCAAGGGGACGGACCCTAACTCAGAGGGTACCAGAGGCCACACCCCAACTCGGAGGGTATCGAAGGCCAAACCTCAGCTACGCGAATGGTATCGGAAGCCACACCCCAACTCAGAGGGTATCAGAGGCCACACCCCAAGGGGCCACACACTAACTAGGAGGGTACCAGAGGCCACACCCCAGCTCGAAGGGTATCGGAGGCCACATCCCAAGGACCACACCCTAACTCGGAGGGTACCAGAGGCCACAGCCCAACTCGGAGGGTAGGGGAGGCCACACCAGAATTCAGAGGGTATCGGAGGCCACACCCCAACTCGGAGGATATAAGAGGCCACACCCCAGCTACTCGAATGTTACCAGAAGCCACACCCCAACTGAGAGGGTATCGGAGGCCACAACCCAAGGGCCCACACACTAACTCGGAGGGTACCAGAGGCCACACCCCAGCTCGAAGGGTATCGGAAGTCACATGCCAAGGGACCACACCCAAACTCAGGGTACCGAAGGCCACACCAAAACTCGGAGGGCATCAAAGGCCACACCCCAGTTCGAAGGGTATCGGAGGCCATACCCCAAGGGGCCAAACCCTTACTCAGAGGGCACCAGAGGCCACAGCCCAACTGAGAGGGTAGTGGAGGCCACACCCCAACTCGGAGGGTATCGGAGGCCACACCCCAGCTACTCAAATGGTACCAGAAGCCACACCCCAACTCAGAGGGTATCGGAGGCCACACCCCAGCTCGAAGGGTATCGGAGGCCACATCCCAAGGGACCAAAACCAAACTTAGAGGGTACCGAAGGCCACACCCAAACTCTGAGGATATCAGAGGCCACACCCCAGTTCGAAGGGTATCAGAGGCCTCACCCCAAGGGGCCACACCCTAACTCAGAGGGTACCAGAGGCCACAGCGCAACTCGGAGGGTAGCGGAGGCCACACCAGAATTCAGAGGGTATCGGAGGCCACACCACAAGGGGCCACACCCACACTCAGAGGGTACAGAAGGCTACACCCAAACTCAGAGGGTATCGGAGGCCACACCCTAGCTCGAAGGGTATCGGAGGCCACACCCTAACTACTCGAATGGTACCAGAGGCCACACCCCTACTAGGAGGGTATCAGAGGCCACACTCCAAGGGGGCCACACCCAAACTTGGAGGTTATCGAAGGCCACACCCCAGTTCGAATGGTATCGGAGGCCACACCACAAGGGGTCACACCCTAACTTGGAAGTTACCAGAGGCCACACCCCAGCTCGGAGGGTAGTGGAGACCACACCCCAGCTCGAAGGTTATCGGAGGCCACACCCCACAGGGCCACACCCTAACTCGGAGGGTACCAGAGGCCACACCCCAACTCGGAGGGTATCGGAGGCCATACCCTAGCTATTCAAATGGTACCAGAGGCCACACCCCAACTCGGAGGCCATCGGAGACCACACCCCAGCTACTCGAAGGGTACCAGAGGGCAGACCGCAACTCGGTGGATACCGGACTCCACACCAGAATTCAGAGGGTATCGGAGGTCACGCCCCAAAGGGCCACACCCAAACTCAGAGGGTAGTGAAGGCCACACCCAAACTCGGAGTGTACTGGAGGCCACACCCCAATTCGGAGGTTATCTGAGGCCACACCCCAGTTTGGAGGGTACAGAAACCACATCTTAACTCAGAGGGTATCGGAGGCCACACCCCAAGAGTCCACACTCCAATTCTGAGGGTACTGGAGGCTACACCCCAAATCAGAGAGTATCGAAGGCCACACCCCAACTCGGAGGGTACCAAAGGCCACACCCCAACTCGGAGGGTATCAAAGGCCATACCACGGCTCAAAGGGTAGAGGAAGCCACAACCCAACTCGGAGGATAGCGGGGGCCAAACCCCAACACTAAGAGTACTCAGAGGCTGGAAGGGTACCAGAGGCCATACCCTAGCTCGGAGGGTACCAAAGGCTACACCCCAACTCACAGGGTACCAAAAGCCACACCCCAGCTCGGAGGGTATCGGAGTCCACACCCCAGCTCGGAGGGTAGCGAAGGCCACACCCCAACTCGGAGGGTATCGGAGGCCACACCCCAGCTACTCGAAAGGTACCGGAGGCCACACCCAAGGGGCCATACCCAAACTCATAAGGTACCGAAGGCTACACCCCAACTCAGAGGGTATCGGACACCACATCCCAGCTCGAAGGGTACCAAAGGCCACACCCCATCTCGGAGGGTATCGGAGGCCACACCCCAGTTACTCGAAGGGTACTGGAGGCCACACCCCAATTTGGAGGATACCGGAACCAACATCAGAATTAAGAGGGTATCAGAGGCCACACCCCAAGGGCCACACCCAAACTCAGAGGGTACCGAAGTCTACACCCCAACTCGGAGGGTATCGGAGGCCACACCCCAGCTCAAAGGGTATTTGAGGCCACACCCCAGCTAATCAAAGGGATTTGGAGGCCACACCCAACACCCAAGAGGGTACCGGATTGCACAATAGAATTCAAAGGGTTTCAGAGGCCACACCCCAAGGGGCCACATTCAAACTCAGTGTACCGAAGGCTACATACCAGCTCAAAGGGTATCAGAGGCCACACCCTAATTCGGAGGATACCAGAGGCCACACCCCAACTCGGAGGGTATCGGAGGCTACTCGAATGTACCTGAGGCCACACTCCAGCTCGGAGGGTATCGGAGGCCACACCCTAATTCGGAGGGTATCGAAGGCCACACCCCAGTTTGAATGGTATCGGAGGCCACACCACAAGGGGCCACACCCTAACTCGGAAGTTACCAGAGGCCACACCCCAGCTCGGAGGGTATCGGAGGCCACACCCCAAGGGGCCACACACTAACTCGGAGGGTACCAGAGGCCTCTCCCCAAATCGGAGGGTATCGGAGGCCACACCCCAGCTACTCAAATGGTACCAGAGGCCACACCCCAGCTTGGAGGGTATCGGAGGCCACACTCCAAGGGGCCACACCCAAACTCGGAGGTTATCGAAGGCCACACCCCAGTTCGAATGGTATCGGAGGCCACACCACAAGGGGTTACACCCTAACTCGGAAGTTACCAGAGGCCACACCCCAGCTCGGAGGGTATCGGAGGCCACACCCCAGCTAATCAAAGGGTACCGGAGGCCACACCATAACTCGGAGGGTATCGGAGTCCACACCAGAATACCAAGGGTATCGGAGGCCACACCCCTAGGAGCCACACCCAAACTCAGAGGGTACCAAAGGCTACACCCAAACTCGGAGGGTATTGGAGGCCACACCGCAGCTCGAAGGGTATCGGAGACCACACCCAAGGGGCCACACCCTAACTTGTAGGGTACCAGAGGCCACACCCTAACTCGGAGGGTATCAGAGGCCACACCTCAGCTACTCGAATGGTATCACAGGCCACACCCCAACTTGGAGGGTACCGGAGTACACAACAGATTTCAGAGAGTATCGGAGGCCACACCCCAAGTGGCCACACCCAAACTCAGAGGGTACCAAAGGCCACATCCAAACTTGGAAGGTATCGGTGGCCACACTGTTATGATCTGGTGGCCTAGGAGCAGCATGGACGAGCTCTGGAGTAGGTGGCCTCTATACTGACCGCAGACCCTGAACTTAACACAGCAACTAGAAGTAGCCGTGGGATGTTCCTGTCACTCCCTAGACACCTCGTCACAGCCGGAGGACTAATTACCCCTAAAGAAAGAAACAGGAAAACTATCTTGCCTCAGAGAAAATTTCCAAAGGAAAGACAGCCCCCCACAAATATTAACTGTGAGAGGAGAGGGAAATTACAAACGCAGACTGAAAACAGAATTTAGCAAAGGAGGCCACGCTACCTAGAAAGAAAAGACAGGGCAGAGTACTGTGTGGTCAGTATTAAAATACTACAAAAATCCACCACAGAGAATACAAAAATCTCCACACCTAACTAAAGGCATGGAGGGTAACTCTGCAACTTCAGAGCTTCCAGCTTGGCTGAATAAATCCTTACACAGACAAAGCTGGACAAGAAAAAACATAGCAATTCACTGAACTATAAAGTCCACCGCATGTGGACTGCAAAAACAAAGCCAGGACTTAGCTTTGATGATTTGGACAATCCAGCAGGAGAAACCAAGCAGAGATGTGAATTCTCCAGAAAACAATGGGCAACTGGCACTCACCAAAGGGTGAGGCCAGACTAAATAGCCCCGTCCAAAGTGGACGCACCTGATAACTGCTGTGAAGGACAAACAGCAGCACTACCACTTATAACCACAGGAGGGAGCCCAAGAGCAGAACCCACAACAGAATTCACAACAGTACTCCCCCCTTGAGGGGTCACCGAACTCTCACCAGAGCCCCCAGGCTGATCAGGACGAGCCAAATGGAAGGCACGAACCAAATCGCCAGCATGAACATCGGAGGCAACAACCCAAGAATTATCCTCCTGGCCATAACCCTTCCATTTGACAAGATACTGAAGCCTCCATCTTGAAAAATGAGAATCCAAGATCTTCTCCACAACATACTCCAACTCCCCATCAATCAACACCGGGGCAGGAGGATCAACAGAGGGAACCACGGGCACCACATATTTCCGCAACAAAGATCTATGAAAAACATTATGGATGGAAAAAGAGGCTGGAAGGGCCAAACGAAAAGACACTGGATTGATAATCTCAGAAATCCTATAAGGACCAATAAACCGAGGTTTGAACTTCGGGGAAGAAACCTTCATAGGAACATGACGGGAAGACAACCAGACCAAATCCCCAACCCGAAGCCGGGAACCCACACGCCGACGACGGTTGGCAAAACGCTGAGCCTCCTCCTGAGACAACACCAAATTGTCCACAACATGAGCCCAAATTTGCTGCAACTTGTCAACCACAGAGTCCACCCCAGGACAATCAGAAGACTCAACCTGCCCTGAAGAAAAACGAGGATGAAACCCAGAATTACAAAAGAAGGGTGAAACCAAGGTAGCAGAACTAGCCCGATTATTAAGGGCAAACTCGGCCAATGGCAAGAAAGCCACCCAATCATCCTGATCAGCAGACACAAAGCATCTCAAATAAGTCTCCAAAGTCTGGTTAGTTCACTCGGTTTGACCATTTGTCTGAGGATGAAATGCGGAAGAAAAAGACAAATCAATGCCCAGCTTAGCACAAAAGGACCGCCAAAACCTAGAAACAAACTGGGAACCTCTGTCGGACACAATATTCTCCGGAATGCCATGGAAACGAACCACATGCTGAAAAAACAACGGAACCAACTCAGAAGAGGAAGGCAATTTAGGCAAAGGTACCAAATGAATCATCTTAGAAAACCGGTTACAGACCACCAGATAACCGACATCCTCTGGGAAACCGGAAGATCCGAAATAAAATCCATAGAAATATGCATCCAAGGCCTCTCAGGGACCGGCAAAGGCAAAAGCAACCCACTGGCGCGGGAGCAGCAAGGTTTAGCCCGCGCACAAGTCCCACAGGACTGCACAAAAGAACACACATCCCGTGACAAAGAAGGCCAACAAAAGGACCTACTAACCAAATCTCTGGTACCAAAAATCCCAGGATGGCCAGCCAACACAGAACAATGAACCTCAGAAATCACTTTACTAGTCCATCTGTCAGGAACAAACAGTTTCCCCGCTGGACAGAGATCAGGTTTATCAGCCTGAAACTCCTGAAGAGCCCGTCGCAAATCAGGGGAGATAGCGGAAAGAATCACCCCCTCCTTCAGAATACCAACCGGCTCAAGAACCCCAGGGGAATCAGGCAAAAAACTCCTAGAGAGGGCATCAGCCTTAACATTCTTAGAACCCGGAAGATACGAGACAACAAAATCAAAACGAGAGAAAAACAGGGACCATCGAGCCTGTCTAGGATTCAGCCGCTTGGCAGACTCGAGGTAAATAAGATTCTTATGATCGGTCAAGACCACAATACGGTGCTTGGCCCCCTCAAGCCAATGTCGCCACTCCTCAAATGCCCACTTCATAGCCAACACTCACGATTACCGACATCATAATTGCGTTCTGCAGGCGTGAACTTCCGAGAGAAGAAGGCATACGGTTTCATCGAGGAACCATCAGAATTCCTCTGAGACAAAACGGCCCCTGCCCCAATTTCAGAAGCGTCAACCTCAACCTGAAAAGGAAGAGAAACATCCGGCTGACGCAACACAGGGGCAGAAGTAAATTGGCGCTTAAGCTCCTGAAAGGCAGAAACAGCCTCAGAGCACCAATTCGTTACATCAGCGCCCTTTCTCGTCAAATCGGTCAGGGGTTTAACCACACTAGAGAAGTTGGCAATGAAACGGCGATAAAAATTAGCAAAGCCCAAACATTTCTGAAGGCTCTTCACGGATGTGGGCTGGATCCAATCATGAATGGCTTGAACCTTAACCGGATCCATTTCTATAGATGATGGAGAAAAAATGAAGCCCAAAAAAGAAACCTTCTGTACTCCAAAGAGGCACTTGGACCCCTTCACAAACAAGGCATTATCACGAAGGACCTGAAATACCATCCTGACTTGTTTCACATGAGACTCCCAATCATCTGAAAAAATCAAGATATCATCCAAATATACAATCATGAATTTATCAAGATAATTCCGAAAAATATCATGCATGAAAGACTGAAACACAGATGGGGCATTAGAGAGTCCAAATGGCATCACAAGATATTCAAAATGGCTCTCGGGCGTATTAAACGCAGTTTTCCATTCGTCACCCTGCTTAATACGAATAAGATTATATGCCCCTCGAAGGTCAATCTTAGTAAACCAACTAGCCCCCTTAATCCTGGCAAACAAATCAGAAAGCAAAGGCAAAGGGTATTGGAATTTGACAGTGATCTTATTCAAGAGGCGATAATCAATACAAGGTCTCAAGGAGCCATCCTTCTTGGCAACAACAAAAAAACCTGCTCCCAATGGAGAAGAAGATGGCAGAATATGTCCCTTCTCCAAAGACTCCTTAACATAACTCCGCATGGCGGCATGTTCAGGCACAGACAGGTTGAAAAGTCGGCCCTTAGGGAACTTACAGCCTGGAATCAAGTCAATAGCACAATCACAGTCCCTATGCGGTGGAAGGGAACTGGACTTGGGCTCATCGAAAACATCCTGGAAATCTGACAGAAACTCAGGAATTTCAGAAGAGGGGGAGGAGGAAATTGACATCAGAGGAACATCATCATGAACCCCCTGACAACCCCAACTAGTCACAGACATAGATTTCCAATCCAACACCGGATTATGTACCTGTAACCATGGAAACCCCAGCACAATAGCATCATGCAAATTATGCAACACCAGGAAACGACAATCTTCCTGATGGGTTGGCGCCATGCACATGGTTAACTGTGTCCAAAACTGAGGTTTATTTTTAGCCAATGGTGTAGCATCAATGCCCCTCAAAGGGATAGGACTCTGCAAAGGCTGCAAGGGAAAACCACAACGTCTGGCAAATTCTAAGTCCATTAAATTTAAAGCAGCGCCTGAATCCACAAATGCCATGACAGAAAATGACGATAATGAGCAGATCAGGGTCACAGATAACAGAAATTTAGGTTGTACAGTACTGATAGTAACGGAATTAGCGATTCTCTTGGCACGCTTAGGGCAATCAAAAATAACATGAGCATAATCGCCGCAGTAAAAGCACAACCTATTCTGACGTCTGAATCCTTGGCATTCAGCTCGAGACACAATCCTATTACACTGCATTGGCTCAGGACTCCGCTCGGAAGACAACGCCATAGTGTGCACAACTCTGCGCTCACGCAAGCGCCGATCAATTTGAATGGCCAGAGACATAGAATCACTCAGACCTGCAGGCGTGGTGAACCCCACCATAACATCTTTAACAGATTCAGAAAGACCCTTTCTGAAAATTGCCGCCAAAGCATCCTCATTCCATTTAGTAAGCACAGACCATTTTCTAAATTTCTGGCAATACGATTCTGCCGGTTCTTGACCCTGACACAGGGCCAACAAGGTTTTCTCAGCATGATCCACAGAATTAGGTTCATCATACAATAACCCAAGCGCCTGAAAAAAGGTGTCTACATTAAGCAAGGCCGGATTCCCAGATTCCAGGGAAAATGCCCAATCCTGAGGGTCACCACGCAACAGAGATATGACAATTTTTACCTGCTGGATGGGATCACCAGAGGAACGGGGCTTGAGAGCAAAAAACAGTTTACAATTATTTTTAAAGCTCAGAAATTTGGACCTGTCCCCAAAAATCAGATCAGGGGTAGGAATTCTAGGCTCCAAAACAGGAGTCTGTACGATATAATCATAAATACCCTGCACTCTAGCAGCAAGTTGATCCACACGAGAAGCAAGTCCCTGAACATCCATATCAGCACTTAACTCTTGAGCCACCCAGAGGTAAAGAGGGAAAAAAAAACCCCACAGAGTACAGAAATAAAAATGGCTCAGCACTTTCTTTCCCTTCTTTTGAGAGGCGGTTAACTCATTGTTGGCCAGTTGTACTGTTATGATCTGGTGGCCTAGGAGCAGCATGGACGAGCTCTGGAGTAGGTGGCCTCTATACTGACCGCAGACCCTGAACTTAACACAGCAACTAGAAGTAGCCGTGGGATGTTCCTGTCACTCCCTAGACACCTCGTCACAGCCGGAGGACTAATTACCCCTAAAGAAAGAAACAGGAAAACTATCTTGCCTCAGAGAAAATTCCCAAAGGAAAGACAGCCCCCCACAAATATTGACTGTGAGAGGAGAGGGAAATTACAAACGCAGACTGAAAACAGAATTTAGCAAAGGAGGCCACGCTACCTAGAAAGAAAAGACAGGGCAGAGTACTGTGCGGTCAGTATTAAAATACTACAAAAATCCACCACAGAGAATACAAAAATCTCCACACCTAACTAAAGGCATGGAGGGTAACTCTGCAACTTCAGAGCTTCCAGCTTGGCTGAATAAATCCTTACACAGACAAAGCTGGACAAGAAAAAACATAGCAATTCACTGAACTATAAAGTCCACCGCATGTGGACTGCAAAAACAAAGCCAGGACTTAGCTTTGATGATTTGGACAATCCAGCAGGAGAAACCAAGCAGAGATGTGAATTCTCCAGAAAACAATGGGCAACTGGCACTCACCAAAGGGTGAGGCCAGACTAAATAGCCCCATCCAAAGTGGACGCACCTGATAACTGCTGTGAAGGACAAACAGCAGCACTACCACTTATAACCACAGGAGGGAGCCCAAGAGCAGAACCCACAACAGAATTCACAACACCACACCTCAGTTCGAATGGTATCGAAAGCCACACCTCAAGGGGCCACACCCTAACTCTGAGGGTACCAGAGGCCACACCCCAACTCTGAGAGTACCCTGAGGCCACATCACAACTTGGAGGGTGCCCGGAGGCTGTCACACCTCTACTCTGAGGGTACCAGAGGCCAGACCCCAAATCGGAGTGTATGGGAGGCCACATTGCAATTCAGAGGGTGTGGAATCTTGTAGCCTCATGTTGGGGTGTGGCCTCTGGAACCTTCTGAGTTGGGGTGTGGCCTCCTAGCACCCTCCTAGTTGGAGTGTGGCTGCCGTGCACCCTTCGATTTGGGGCGTGGCCTCCTTGCACCGTCCGAGTTGTGTTGTGGCCTCAAGGTACCCTCCAAGTTGGTGTGTGGCCTACGATACTCTCTGAGTTGGGGTGTGGCTTCTGCTACCCTACAAGTTGGGGTGTGGCCTCCGCTACCCTCCGAGTTGCGGTGTGGCCTTCCGTACCCTCTGACTTGGGATGTGGCCTCCGGTGTCCCTTAATTTGGGGTGTTGCTTTCAGTACCCTCCGAGTTGGGGTGTGGCCTCCAGAACCTTCAAAAATTGGGGTGTGGCATACGGTACCCTCTGAATTGAGGTGGGGAATCTGGCAGCCTCCGATTTGTGGTCTGGCCTCCGGTACCCTCTGAGTTGGGGTGTGGTCTCCGGGCACCCTCCGATTTAGGGTGTGGCCTCCAGTACCTTCCAAGTAGTGGTGTGGCATCTGGTACTTTCCAGGCACCCTTGGAGTTTGGGTGTGGCCTTCGGACACCCACACTCCAAATTGGGGTGTGGCCTCAGGTACCCTCTGAGTTGGGGTGTGGCCACCAGTATCATCCGATTTGGGATGTGGCCTCCTGTACCCTCCGAGATGGGGTGTGGCCTCCGGACACCCTCCGAGTTGCAGTATTGCCTACATGCACCCTCCGATTTGGGGTGTGGCCTCCGAGCACCCTCTGAGTTGGGGTGTGGCCTCCGGACACCCTCTGAGCTGCAGTATTGCCTACATGCACCCTCCAATTTGGGGTGTGGCCTCTGCTACCCTACGAGTTGAGGTTTGGCCTCCGGTACCCTTCAAGTTGGGGTGTGGCCTCCTACCCTCTGAGCTGGGGTGCGGCCTCCGCTACCCTCCGAATTGGGGTGTGGCCTCTGGTACACTCCGAGTTGGGGAGTGGCCTCCGATACTCTGCGAATTGGGGTGTGGCCTCTGGTACCCCACAAATTGGGGTGTGGCCTCTGGGTCCCTACAAATTGGGGTGTGGCCTCTGCTACCCTCCGAATTGGGATTTGTACTCCGCCACCCGCCAAGTTGGGGTGTGGCATATGGTACCCTCCGAGTTGGGATGTGGCCTCTGGTACCCTTAGAATTGAGGTGTGGCCTCTGGTACCCTCCGAGTTGGGGTATGGCCTCTGGTACTCTCCAAATTGGGGTGTGTCCTCTGGTACCCTCAAAATTGAGGTGTGACCTCTGGTACCCTCCCAGCCTCCGAGTACCTTAGAGTTGGGGTTTGGCCTCCACTACCTTCCGAGTTGGGGTGTGGCCTCCGCTACCCTTATAGTTTGGGTGTGGCCTCCAGTACCCTCCGAGATGGGGTGTGGCCTCTGGTACCCTTCGAATTGGAGTGTGGCCTCTGGTACCCTCCGAATTGGGGTGTGGCTTCTGGTACCCTCCAAATTGAGGTGCGGCCTCTGGTACGCTCTCAACCGGGTTGTGGCCTCCTTGTAGCCTCAGAGTTGGGGTTAGGCCTCCGCTACCCTTCGATTTGGGGTATGGCCTCCAGTACCCTCTGAATTGGGGTGTGGCCCCCGCTACCCTCCGAGTTGGAGTATGTCCTCCGTTACCCTCCAAATTTCGGTGTGGCCTCTGGTACTCTCCAAATTGGGGTGTGGCCTCTGGTACCCTCCAAATTGAGGTGTGGCCTCTGGTACCCTCCAAATTGAGGTGTGTCTTCTGGTACCCTCCGAGTTGGGGTGTGGCCTCTGGTACCTTCCAAATTGGGGTGTGCCTCTGGTACCCTCCAAATTGGGGTGCAGCCTTCAGTACCTTCCGAGTTGCGGTGTGGCCTCTGGTACCCTTCGAATTGGGGTGTGGCCTCTGGTACCCTCCAATTTAGGATGCGGCCTTTCGTACCCTCCAAGTTGAGGTGTGGCCTTTGACCTTTCGAGTTGGGGTGTTGCCTCTGTTACCCTCCGAATTGGGGTGTGGCCTCCGGTACCCTCCAAATTGGGGTGCGGCCTTCGATACCCTCCGAGTTGGTGTGTGGCCTCTGATACCCTCTGAGTTGTGGTGTGGCCTCCGTTACCCTCCGAGTTAGGGTGTGGCCTCCCCTTCAAGTTTGGGTGTGGCCTCCGGCACCTTCCGAGCTGGGGTGTGGCCACCAGTACCCTCCGAGTTTGGGTGTGGCATACGGTATCCTCCGAATTGTGGTGTGGCCACTGCTACCATTCAAATTGGATTGTGGCCTCCGAGTACCCTCTGATTTGGGGTGTGGCCTCAACTATCCTCCGAAATGGGGTGTGTCTTCCGCTACCCTTCAAGTTGGTGTGTGACCTCCGCTACCCTCTGAGCTGGGATGTGACCTCAAATACCCTCTGATTTGGGGGTGTGGCCTTCGGTACCCTCTGAATTGGAGTGTGGCCTCTCTCAGAGTTGGGGTGTGGCCTCCAATCCCCCCCGAAATGGCATGTGGCATCCCGTACCCTCCGATTTGGGGTGTGGCTTCCGTGCACCCTAAGTTTTGGAGTTTGGCCTCCGATATCCTCTGTTGGCATGTGCTCCGCTACCCTCCGAGCTGGCGTGTGGTATCTGATACCCTCCGAGTTGGGGCTTGGCCTTTGGTACGGAGGAGTTGAGGTGTGTCGGTCGGTACCTTCAGAGTTGGGGTGTGGCCTCTGGTACCCTCCGAAATGGGGTGTGGCCTCTGGCACCCTCCAAATTGAGGTGTGGCCTCTGGTATCCTCCAAATTGGGGTGCAGCCTCTGGTACCTTCTGAATTGGGGTGTGGCCTCTGGTACCCTCCAAATTGAGGTGTGGCTTCTGGTATCCTCAAAATTGGGGTGCAGCCTCTGGTACCTTCCGAGTTGGGGTGTGGCCTCTGGTACCCTCCAAATTGGGGTGTGGCCTCTGGTATCCTCCGAATTGGGGTGTGGCCTCTGGCACCCTCCCAATTGGGGTGTGGCCTCTAGCACCCTCCAAATTGAGGTGTGGCTTCTGGTATCCTCCAAATTGGGGTGCAGCCTCTGGTACCTTCCGAGTTAGGGTGTGGCCTCTGGTACCCTACAAATTGGAGTGCGGCCTCTGGCACCCTCCAAATTGGGGTGCGGCCTCCGAGTAGCCTCCGATTTAGGGCATGTGGTATCTGATATACTCCGAGTTGGGGGTGTGGCCTTCAGTACCCTCTGAGCTGGGGTGTAGCCTTCTACCGGTACCCTCTGAATTTGGGTGTGGCATCTTGGGGTTTGGCCTCCGATACAATCCAAATTCTGGTGTTGCCTCTGGTACCCTCCGAGTTGGGGTATGGCCTACCTCCGAGTAGCTGGGGTGTGGCCTCTGGTACCTTCTGAGTTGGGGTGTGACCTCTGGCACCCTCCAAATTGGGGTGTGGCCTCACTTACCCTCCAAATTTTGATGTGGCCACTGGTACTCTCCAAATTGGGGTGTGGCCTCTGGTACCCTCCAAATTGGGGTGTGGCCTCTGGTACCCTCCAAATTGGGGTGTGGTCTCTGGTACCCTCCAAATTGGGGGGCAGCCTTCGGTACCTTCCGAGTTGGAGTGTGGCCTCTGGTACCCTCCGAATTGGTATGTGGCCTCTGGTACCCTGCCAAATTGGGGTGTGGTCTCAGGTACCCTCCATATTGGGGTGCATGCAGCCTTTGGTACCCTCCAAGTTGAGGTGTGGCCTTTGGTACCATCCGAGTTGAGGTGTGGCCTTCAGTACCTTCCGAGTTGGGGTGTGTCCTCTGGTACCCTCTGAATTGGGGTGTGGCCTTTGGTACCCTCCAAATTGGGTGTGCTCTCTGGTACCCTCCAAATTGGGGTGTGGCCTTTGGTACCCTCCGAGTTGAGGTGTGGCCTTCAGTACCGTCTGAGCTGGGGTGTGTCCTCTGGTACCCTCTGAATTGGGGTGTGGCCTCTGGTACCCTCCAAATTGGGGTGTGGCCTCTGGTTCCCTCCAAATTGGAGTGCAGCCTCTGGTACCCTTCCAAATGGGGTATGACCTCTGAGTAGCCTCAGAGTTGAGGTTTGGCCTCCGCTACCCTCCGAGTTTCTTGTGTGGCCTCCGATACCCTCCGAATTGTGGTGTGGCCTCTGCTACCATTCAAATTTGGATGTGGTCTCTGAGTGCCCTCAGAGTCCCAGGGGTGTGCCCTACTACTGGTACACTCCTAGTTGGGGTGTGCACAGCCTCTGACCCTCTGGTGTGGCCTCTGCTACCCTCAGAGTTGGTATGTGTTGGGGTGTGGCCTCTGGTACCCTCCAAGTTGGGGTGTGGCCTCCAGTACCCTCCAAGGTTGGGTGTGGCCCATGGTACCCTCCGAGTTGGCATGTAGAGGGTACCCACTGAATTAGGGTGTGGCGTCTCGTACCCTCCGATTTGTAGTGTGGCCTCCGGGCACCCTCTGAGTTGGGGCATGTGGTATCTGATACCCTTCGAGTTAGGGGTGTGGCATCCGATACCTTCTAAGTTGGGGTGTGGCCTCCGATACACTCCGAGTTGGGGTGGGGCCACCGGTACCCTTCAAGTTGGGGTGTGGCATACAGTATCCTCCGAATTCCGGTGGGTGTGGCCTCTGCTACCATTCAAATTGGGGTGTGGCCTCCGAGTACCCTCATGTGCCTCTGACCTTCTGAGTTGGGGTGTGGTCTCCGCTACCCTCAAATTTGGTATGTGTTGGGGTGTGGCCTCTGGTAACCTCCGAGTTGGGGTGTGGCCTCCGGTACCCTCCAAGTTGGCGTGTGGCCTCCGGTATCCACCGAATTGGGGTGTGGCATCTCGTACACTCCGATTTGGAATGTGGCCTTCGGTACCCTCTGAGTTGGGGTGTTGCCTTCTACTGTAACCCTCTAAGTTTGGGTGTGGCATCTTGGGGTTTGGCTTCCAATCCAATCCGAATTCTGGTGTTGCCTCTGGTACCTGTTGTGAATTCTGCTCTTGGGCTCCCTCCGGTGGTTGTTAGTGGTAGTGCAATGGTCTCTGGATTATAAACCTGGGCAGGTGTTTCAGCTTATTGCAGCGCTATTAGGTATTTAGGTTTGTAGGATCCTTCAATCCCTGCCAGTTGTCCATTGTATCTTGGAGGGATTGCATCTCTGTCTGGCTCCACTTGCCCTGCTGTCATTTCAGCTAAGATAAGTGTCTGGTTTTGGTTCTCTGTAGCACGCATGCAGTGTGCTTTTATGTGCAGTGCAATCTATTGTGTTTTTGTCCAGCTTAGACTTTGTTTGGATTTTTCTGTCATGTTGGTTTCTCTGGAGATGCAGATATACATCCTATGTCTTTAGTTAGATGTAGTATATAGTATATTCTGCTGTGGATTTTTCTAGTGTTTTAATACTGACCGCTTAGAACTCTGTCCTATCCTTTTCTATTTAGCTAGAAGTGCCTCTTTTGCTAAACTCTGTCTTTTCTGCCTGTGTACGTATTTCCTCTTAAACTCACAGTCAATATTTGTGGGGGGCTGCCTATCCTTTGGGGCTCTGCTCTGAGGCAAGATAGGATTTCCCATTTCCATCTTTAGGGGTATTTAGTCCTCCGGCTGTGTCGAGGTGTCTAGGCCTGGTTAGGTACATCCCACGGCTACTTCTAGTTGCGGTGTCAGTATTAGGATTGCGGTCAGTACAGGTACCACCTACTCCAGAGATAGTCTCATGCGGCTCCAGGGTCACCGGATCATAACAGTACAACTGGCCAACAATGAGTTAAATGCATCTCAGAAGAAGGGAAGAAAAGTGCTGAGCCATTTTTTTTTCTGCAGTCTGTTTTGTCTTTCCTTCCCTCTTTTCCTCTGGGTGACTGAAGAGCTGTGTGCTAGCATGGATGTTCAGGGATTAGCTTCTCGTGTAGACCAACTAGCTGCTAGGGTACAAGGTATTTCCGATTATATTGTTCTGACTCCGGTTTTAGAGCCTAGGATTCCTACTCCTGATTTATTTTTTGGGGACAGGTCTAAATTTTTGGGTTGTAAAAATAACTGTAAACTGTTTTTTGCTCTGAAACCTCGTTCTTCTGGTGATCCCATTCAGCAGGTTAAAATTGTCATCTCCCTGCTGCGTGGCGATCCTCAGGATTGGGCATTTTCCCTGGAATCTGGGAATCCTGCCTTGCTTAATGTAGAAGCCTATTTTCAGGCTCTAGGGTTATTATATGATGAACCAAATTCTGTGGATCATGCTGAGAAGACCTTGTTGACCCTGTTTCAGGGTCAAGAAGCGGCAGAATTGTATTG
Source organism: Ranitomeya variabilis (assembly GCF_051348905.1). Lineage (NCBI taxonomy): Eukaryota > Metazoa > Chordata > Amphibia > Anura > Dendrobatidae > Ranitomeya > Ranitomeya variabilis. The sequence continues at coordinate 618,647,140 of NC_135232.1, read as the reverse complement.
TCAGAAATTTAGAAAATGGTCTGTGCTGACTAAATGGAATGAGGATCCTTTGGCGGCAATTTTCAGAAAGGGTCTTTCTGAATCTGTTAAAGATGTTATGGTGGGGTTTCCCACGCCTATTGGTCTGAGCGATTCTATGTCTCTGGCCATTCAGATTGATCGGCGCCTGCATGAGCGCAGAGCTGTGCGCGCTGTGGCGTTGTCCTCAGAGCAGATACCTGAGCCTATGCAGTGCGATAGGATTCTGTCTGGAGCTGAACGACGGGGATTCAGACGTCAGAATGGGTTGTGTTTTTACTGTGGCGATGCTTCTCATGTCATTTCGGTCTGCCCTAAGCGTACTAAGAGAATCGCTAGTTCAGTTACCATTGGTACCGTACAACCTAAATTTCTGTTATCTGTGACATTGATCTGCTCATTGTCATCATTTTCTGTCATGGCGTTTGTAGATTCTGGCGCCGCTTTGAATTTAATGGACTTTGAATTCGCTAGACGTTGTGGTTTCCCCTTGCAGTCTTTGGAGAACCCTATTCCTTTAAGGGGCATTGATGCTACACCTTTGGCTAAAAATAAACCCCAGTTTTGGACACAGGTGACCATGTGCATGGCACCAGCCCATCGGGAGGATTGTCGCTTTTTGGTGTTGCATAATTTGCATGATGCTATTGTGCTGGGTTTTCCATGGTTGCAGGTACATAATCCGGTGTTGGATTGGAAATCTATGTCTGTGACTAGTTGGGGTTGTCAGGGAGTTCATGGTGACGTTCCTTTGAAGTCAATCTCCTCTTCCCCCCCTTCTGAAATTCCAGAGTTCTTGTCTGAATTTCAGGATGTGTTCAATGAGCCCAAGTCCAGTTCCCTTCCACCGCATAGGGACTGTGATTGTGCTATTTATTTGATTCCAGGCTGTAAGTTTCCTAAGGGCCGACTTTTCAACCTGTCTGTGCCTGAACATACCGCCATGCGGAGTTATATTAAGGAGTCTTTGGAGAAAGGGCATATTCGGCCATCTTCTTCATCATTGGGTGCGGGATTTTTTTTTGTTGCCAAGAAGGATGGCTCCTTGAGACCTTGTATTGATTATCGCCTCTTGAATAAGATCACGGTCAAATTTCAATACCCTTTGCCTTTGCTTTCCGATTTGTTTGCTAGGATTAAGGGGGATAGTTGGTTTACTAAGATTGACCTTCGAGGGACATATAATCTTATTCGTATTAAGCAGGGTGACGAATGGAAAACTGCGTTTAATGCGCCCAAGGGCCATTTTGAATACCTTGTGATGCCCTTCGGGCTCTCTAATGCTCCATCTGTTTTTCAGTCCTTCATGCATGATATCTTCCGGAATTATCTTGATAAATTCATGATTGTATATTTGGACATTTTGATTTTTTCCGATGATTGGGAGTCTTATGTGAAACAGGTCAGGATGGTTTTTCAGATCCTTCGTGACAATGCTTTATTTGTGAAGGGGTCTAAGTGTCTTTTTGGAGTGCAGAAGGTTTCTTTTTTGGGCTTTATTTTTTCTCCCTCATCTATAGAGATGGATCTGGTTAAGGTTCAGGCCATTCATGCTTGGATTCAGCCCACGTCTGTGAAGAGTCTTCAGAAATTTTTGGCTTTGCTAATTTTTATCGCCGTTTCATTGCTAACTTCTCCAGTGTGGTTAAACCCCTGACCGATTTGACGAAAAAGGGCGCTGATGTGACGAATTGGTCCTCTGCGGCTGTCTCTGCCTTTCAGGAGCTTAAACGCCGATTTACTTCTGCCCCGGTGTTGCGTCACCCAGATGTTTCTCTTCCATTTCAGGTTGAGGTTGACGCTTCTGAGATTGGGGCAGGGTCCGTTTTATCTCAGAGGAATTCTGATGGTTCCTTAATGAAACCATGTGCCTTCTTTTCCCGAAAGTTTTCGCCTGCTGAACGTAATTATGATGTCGGCAATCGGGAATTGTTGGCTATGAAATGGGCGTTCGAGGAATGGCGACATTGGCTTGAGGGAGCCAAGCATCGTATTGTGGTCTTGACCGATCATAAAAATCTGATTTACCTCGAGTCTGCCAAGCGGCTGAATCCTAGAGAGGCTCGATGGTCTTTGTTTTTCTCCCGTTTTGATTTCGTGGTCTCGTATCTTCCGGGTTCTAAGAATATTAAGGCTGATGCCCTCTCTAGGAGCTTTTTGCCTGACTCTCTGGAGGTCATTGAACCGGTCGGCATTCTAAAGGAAGGGGTGGTTCTTTCTGCCATCTCCCCTGATCTGCGACGGGTTCTTCAGGAATTTCAGGCTGACAAACCTGACCGCTGTCCAGTGGGGAAACTGTTCGTTCCTGATAAATGGACTAGTAGGGTGATTTCAGAGGTTCATTGTTCTGTGTTGGCTGGTCATCCTGGTATTTTTGGTACCAGAGATTTGGTTGGTAGGTCTTTTTGGTGGCCTTCTTTGTCGTGGGATGTGCGTTCTTTTGTGCAGTCCTGTGGGACTTGTGCGCGGGCTAAGCCTTGTTGTTCCCGTGCTAGTGGGTTGCTTTTGCCTTTGCCGGTCCCTGAGAGGCATTGGACGCATATTTCTATGAATTTTATTTCAGACCTTCCGGTTTCCCAGAGGATGTCGGTTATCTGGGTGGTTTGTGACCGGTTTTCTAAGATGGTTCATTTGGTGCCTTTGCCTAAGTTGCCTTCCTCTTCTGATTTGGTTCCATTGTTTTTTCAGCATGTGGTTCGTTTGCATGGTATTCCGGAGAATATTGTGTCCGACAGAGGTTCCCAGTTTGTTTCTAGGTTTTGGCGAGCCTTTTGTGCTAGGCTGGGCATTGATTTTTCTTTTTCTTCCGCATTTCATCCTCAGACAAATGGCCAAACCGAGCAAACTAATCAGACTTTGGAAACTTATTTGAGATGCTTCGTGTCTGCTGATCAGGATGATTGGGTGGCTTTCTTGCCATTGGCCGAGTTTGCCCTTAATAATCGGGCTAGTTCGGCTACCTTGGTTTCGCCCTTCTTTTGTAATTTTGGTTTTCATCCTCGTTTTTCTTCAGGGCAGGTTGAGCCTTCTGATTGTCCTGGTGTGGATTCTGTGGTTGACAGGTTGCAGCAAATTTGGGCTCATGTGGTGGACAATTTGGTGTTGTCTCAGGAGGAGGCGCATCGTTTTGCTAATCGTCGTCGATGTGTTGGTTCCTGGCTTCAGGTTGGGGATTTGGTCTGGTTGTCTTCCCGTCATGTTCCTATGAAGGTTTCTTCCCCTAAGTTTAAGCCTCGGTTTATTGGTCCTTATAGGATTTCTGAGGTTATCAATCCGGTGTCTTTTCGTTTGGCCCTTCCGGCATCTTTTGCTATCCATAATGTTTTCCATAGATCTTTATTGCGGAAATATGTGGTGCCCGTTCTTCCCTCTGTTGATCCTCCGGCTCCTGTGTTGGTTGATGGGGAGTTGGACTATGTGGTTGAGAAGATTTTGGATTCTCGTTTTTCGAGACGGAAGCTTCAGTACCTTGTCAAATGGAAGGGTTACGGCCAGGAGGATAATTCTTGGGTTTTTGCCTCTGATGTCCATGCTGCTGATTTGGTTCGGGCCTTTCATCTGGCTCGTCCTGATCGGCCTGGGGGCTCTGGTGAGGGTTCGGTGACCCCTCTTCAAGGGGGGGTACTGTTGTGAATTCTGCTCTTGGGCTCCCTCCGGTGGTTGTTAGTGGTAGTGCAGTGGTCTCTGGATTATAAGCCTGGGCAGGTGTTTCTGCTTATTGCAGCGCTATTAGGTATTTAGGTTTGTAGGATCCTTCAATCCCTGCCAGTTGTCCATTGTATCTTGGAGGGATTGCATCTCTGTCTGGCTCCACTTGCCCTGCTGTCATTTCAGCTAAGATAAGTGTCTGGTTTTGGTTCTCTGTAGCACGCATGCAGTGTGCTTTTATGTGCAGTGCAATCTATTGTGTTTTTGTCCAGCTTAGACTTTGTTTGGATTTTTCTGTCATGCTGGTTTCTCTGGAGATGCAGATATACATCCTATGTCTTTAGTTAGATGTAGTATATAGAATATTCTGCTGTGGATTTTTCTAGTGTTTTAATACTGACCGCTTAGAACTCTGTCCTGTCCTTTTCTATTTAGCTAGAAGTGCCTCTTTTGCTAAACTCTGTCTTTTCTGCCTATGTACGTATTTCCTCTTAAACTCACAGTCAATATTTGTGGGGGGCTGCCTATCCTTTGGGGCTCTGCTCTGAGGCAAGATAGGATTTCCCATTTCCATCTTTAGGGGTATTTAGTCCTCCGGCTGTGTCGAGGTGTCTAGGCCTGGTTAGGTACATCCCACGGCTACTTCTAGTTGCGGTGTCAGTATTAGGATTGCGGTCAGTACAGGTACCACCTACTCCAGAGATAGTCTCATGCGGCTCCAGGGTCACCGGATCATAACAGGTACCCTCCGAGTTGAGGTGTGGCTTACCTCTGAGTAGCTGGGGTGTAATCCAATACCCTCCGAGTTGGGGTGTGGCCTCCTATACCCTCCGGAACCTTCGAGCTGGGGTGTGGCCTCCTATACCCTTTGAGATGAGGTGTGGCCTCGGTACCCTCCGAGTTGTGGTGTGTCCTCTGTTACCCTTCCTCCGAGCTGGGGTGTGACCTCCGGTACCCTCTGAGTTTGGGTGTGGCCTTCAGTATCCTTCGAGCAGGGGCGTGGCGTCTGATACCTACGCTCCAAGTTGGGGTGTGGCCTTTGTTATCCTCCGATTTGGGGTATTGCCTCTTCGGGTGTAGCCTCCAATACCATCCATGTTGGGGTGTGGCTTTCGTTACCCTCCAAATTTTGGTGTGGACTCTGGTACTCTCCAAACTGGGATGTGGCCTCTGGTACCCTCCAAATTGGGATGTGGTTTCTGGTACCCTCCGAGTTGGGGTGTGGTGTCTGCTACTGAACTCCGAGTTGGGGTGTGACCTCCTCTACCCTCTGAGCTGGAGTGTGGCCGCCGATACCCTCCAAGTTGTGGTGTGGCCTTTCGTACCCTCTAAGTTGGGGTGTGGCTTTCGGTACCTTCCAAATTGGGGTGTGGCCTCTGGTACCCTCCAAATTGGGGTGTGGCCTCTGTAACCCTCCAAATTGGGGGGCCTCTGGTACCCTCCCAAATGGAGTGTGGCCTCTGAGTAGCCTCAGAGTTGAGGTTTGGCTTCCGCTACCCTCCAAGTTTTTTGTGTGGCCTCCGCTACCTTCTGAGTTGGGGTGTGGCCTCTGGTACCCTCCGAGTTTGGGTGTGGCCTCCGGTACCCTCCGAGTTGGGGTGTGGCCTCCGGTACCCTCCGAGTTGAGATGTGACCTCCGGAACCCTGCGAACTTGGGTGTGGCCTCTGTCTGGTGCCTTCCAAATTGGGGTGTGGCCTCTGGTACCCTACCAGTTTTTTGTGTGGCCTCCGCTACTCTCCGAGCTGGGGTATGGCCTCCGCTACCCTCCGAATTGGGGTGTGTACTCCGCTACCCTCCAAGTTGGGGTGTGCCCTCCGCTTCCCTCCGAGCTGGGGTGTGGTCTCCGATACCCTCCGAGTTGGAGCCTTTGGTACCTTCCAAGTTGGTGTGTGGCTTACGGTACCCTCCTAGTTGGGGTGTGTGCTATGATGCCCTCCAAATTGAGGTGTGACCTCTGGTACCCTACCAGTTTTTTGTGTGGCCTCAGCTACTCTCCGAGCTGGGGTGTGGCCTCCAATACCCTCTGAGTTAGGGTGTGGCATCCATTACCTTCGAGGCACCCTCAGAGTTGGGGTGTAGCCTTCGGTTACCCTCCAATTTGGGGTGTGGCCTCCGGGCACCCTCCGAATTGGAGTGTGGCCTCCGGTGCTCTCCTATTTGGGATGTGGCCTCCATTACCCTCTGAATATGGGTGTGGCCTCCGATACCCTCCAAGTTGGAGTATGGCCTCCGTTACCCTCTAAATTTTGGTGTGACCTCTGGTACTCTCCAAATTGGGGTGTGGCCTCTGGTACCCTCCAAATTGAGGTGTGGCCTCTGGTACCCTCCGAGTTGGGGTGTGGCCTCTGGTACCCTTCAAATTGAGGTGTGGCGTCTGGTACCCTCCGAGTTGGGGTGTGGCCTCTGGTACTCTCCAAATTGGGGTGTGCCTCTGCTACCCTCCAAATTGGGGTGAAGCCTTCGGTACCTTCCGAGTTGGGGTGTGGCCTCTGGTACCCTCTGAATTGGGGTGTGGCCTCTGGTACCCTCCAATTGGGGATGCGTCCTTTGGTACCCTCCAAGTTGAGGTGTGAAGTTGAGGTGTGGCCTTTGGTACCTTCCGAGTTGGGGTGTGGCCTCTGGTACCCTCAGAATTGGGGTGTGGCTTCTGTTACCCTCCAAATTGGGGTATGGCCTCCAAGTAGCCTCCGAGTTGGGGTGTGGTCTCCGGTACCCCTGAGTTGGGGTGTGGCCTTCGATACCCTCCAAGTTGGGGTGTGGCCTCCGGTACCCTCCGAGTTGGGGTGTGGCCTCCAATACCTTTCGAGTTGGGGTGTGGCATACGGTATCCTCCGAATTGTGGTGTGGCCACTGCTACCATTCAAATTGGGGTGTGGCCTCCGAGTACCTTCTGATTTGGGGTGTGGCCTCTGTGCAACCTCCGAGTTGGGACATGTGGTATCTTATACCTTCTGAGTTGGGGGTGTGGCCTTCAGTACCCACCGAGTTGGGGTATGGCCTCCGGTACCCTCCGAATTTTGGTGTGGCCTCTGGTACCCTCTGAATTGGGGTGTGGCCTCTCTGAGTTGGGGTGTGGTCTCCGATCCCCCCGAATTGGTGTGTGGCATCCCGTACCCTCCTATTTGGGGTGTGGCGAAGTGCACCCTACGTGGTGGAGTGAGTTGAGGTGTGCTCCATTACCGTCAGAGTTGGGGTTTAGCCTCCGGTACCCTCCGAACTGGGGTGTGGTATCTGATACCCACCGAGTTGGGGCCTTTGGTACCCTCCGAGTTGGGGTGTAGCCTCCGGTACCCTCCAAATTGGTGTGTGGCCTACTAAGGTACCTTCCGAATTGGGGTGTGGCCTCGGGCTGTACTCTCCGATTTGGGGTGTGGCTTCCGTGCACCCTCCGTGTTGGAGTGTGACCTCCGATACCCTCTGAGTTGGGGTGTGGCCTCTCTGAGTTGGGGTGTGGTCTCCGATCCCCCCGAATTGGTGTGTGGCATCCCGTACCCTCCGATTTGGGGTGTGGCGAAGTGCACCCTCCGTGGTGGAGTGAGTTGGGGTGTGCTCCATTACCCTCAGAGTTGGGGTTTAGCCTCCGGTACCCTCCGAACTGGGGTGTGGTATCTGATACCCACCGAGTTGGCGCCTTTGGTACCCTCCGAGTTGGGGTGTAGCCTCCGGTACCCTCCAAATTGGTGTGTGGCCTACTAAGGTACCTTCCGAATTGGGGTGTGGCCTCGGGCTGTACTCTCCGATTTGGGGTGTGGCTTCCGTGCACCCTCCGTGTTGGAGTGTGACCTCCGATACCCTCTGAGTTGGGGTGTGCTCCGCTACCCTCCGAGTTGGGGTTTGGCCTCCAGTACCTTCCGAGCTGAGGTGTGGTATCTGATACCCTCCGAGTTGGGGCGTGACCATTGGTACCCTCCGAGTTGGGGTGTAGCCTCCTAAGGTACCCTCCGAATTGGGGTGTGGCCTCCGAGTATCCTCCAAATTGGCATGTGGCCTCCGACCGAATGGGTGTGGATTCCGGGCACCCTCCGAGTTGGGGTGTGGCCTCCGGGTACCCTCCATGTTGGTGTGTGGTCTCGGATACCCTTCAAGTTGGGGTGTAGCCTCCACTGACCTTCCGAGTTGGGGTTTGGCCTCCGATACCCTCTGAGCCTCATAGGCTGTGTGGTATCAGAAACCCTCCAAGTTGGGGCAGCCTTTGGTACCCTCTGAGTTGGGGTGTGGCCTTCGGTACCCTCCGAGCTGGGGTGTGGACTTCGATACCCTCTGAGTTTATCCTCAAAGCTGGAGTTTGGCCTCCGATATCCTCCGAGTTGGGGTGTGGTCTACGGTGCCTCCGAGTCTCTGTTACCCTACGAGTTGGAGTGTGGCCAATGGTACCCTCCGATTTGGGGTGTGGCTTCTGCTACCCTCCAAATTTTTTGTGTGGCCTCCAATACCCTCCGAGTTGTGGTGTGGTTTCTGGTACCCTCCGAATTGGAGTGTGGCTTCCGATGCCCTCTGAGTTGGGGTGTGGCCTCCGGTACTCTCCGAATTGGGGTGTAACCTCTGGTACCCTCCAAATTGCGGTGTGGCCTCCGGTACCCTCCGAGTTGGGGTGTGGCCTTCACTACCCTCCGAGTTGGGGTACCTTCGCTACCCTCTGAGTTGGGGTGCGGCCTCTGCTATCCTTTGAGTTGGGGTGTGGTGTCCGCTACATTCTGAGTTGGGGTGTGGCCTCCTCTCCCCTCCGAGTTGGGATATGTCCTCCAATACCCTACGAGCTGTGGTGTGGCTTCCGATACCCTCCGAGCTGGGGTGTGACAGCCTTTGGTACCCTCTGATTTGGGGTGGCCTCTGGTACCCTCCAAATTGGGGCCTTCTAATACCCTCCAAATTGAGGTGTGGCCTCTGGTACACGCCAAACTGGGGTGTGGCCTCCAATACCTTCTGAGTTGGGGTGTGGTTTCCAGTACCATCCGAATTGGGGTGTGGCCTTCGATGTCCTCCGAGTTGGGGTGTGGCCTCCGCCGGTACTCTCCTGTGGTACCCTCCAACTTGCGGTGTGGCCTCAGGTACCCATTGGGGTGTGGCCTCAGAGTACCCTCCGAGTTGGAGTGTGGCCTCCGCTACCCTCTGAGTTGGGGTGTGGCCTTCGCTACCTTCCGAGTTGGAGTGTGGCCTCTTCTATCCTCTGAGTTGGGGTGTGACCTCTGCCTGCTACCCTTCAAGTTGGGGTGTGGACCCTGCTACTTTCCGGGTTGGGTTTTGGCCTCTGATACCCTGGGCCTATCCCCATGGGGTGTGTGGTATTCAGCCTTTGGTACCCTCCGAGTTTGGTACCCTCCGAGATGGGGTTTGGCCTCCGATACCCTCTGAGTTGGGGTGTGGTCTACAGTACCCTCCGAGTCTCTGTTACGTAACCTCATAATTGGGGCGTGGACTCTATCTCAGGCACCCTCGGAGTTGGGGTGTGGCCTTTGGGTACCCTCCAATTTGGGGTGTGCCTTTTGTGCCCTCCGAATTGTGGTGTCCCGAATTGAGGTGTGGCCTCCGGAGGTCCCAGGCACCCTCCGAGTTGAGGTGTAGCCTCCGCTACCCTCCAAGTTTGGGTGTTGTCTTCGGTTGGGGTGTGGTCTACGGTACCCTCCGAGTCTCTGTTACCCTCATAATTGGGGCGTGGACTCCATCTCCGGCACCCTCGGAGTTGGAGTGTGGCCTTTGGGTACCCTCCAAATTGTGGTGCCCCGAATTGAGGTGTATGTAGAAAAGCCGCGGAGACACCATCACGTGTTTCTCAATGCAAGCAATGAATAGCCAGGTGTTTCACCGGGAAGGAACAACCACGGGAAGGGCTGCATCCAATAAAGGAAAACCACCTATGCCAAAACATGGTATCCATCCACAGACAGCTGTTTCGGGGTATTTGCCCCTCATCAGTGTGGAGTAGGAAACTGGCTATTAGGAGCAGTGCCTAGTGAAAAGGCTATTAAACATAAGGATGAATGACCTCGGGGAGATCAAAACATCCAACACCGCGGAGGTGGTTTTCCTTTATTGGATGCTGCCCTTCCTGTGGTTGTTCCTTCCTGGTGAAAGACCATTGCTTGCATTGAGAAACACGTGATGGTGTCTCCGTGGCTTTTCTACTTGCATTTGCATATTTCCCATAAGGGATGGGGGCAGTATTCTGGATCACTGCGTTGAGAAACACGTAATGGTGTCTCCGCGGTGTTGGATGTTTTGATCTCCCTGAGTTCATTCATCCTTATGTTTATAGCCGAATTGAGGTGTGGCCTCCGGAGGTCCCAGGCACCCTCCGAAGGTCCCAGGCACCCTCCGAGTTGGGATGTGGCTTCCGCTACCCTCCAAGTTTGGGTGTTGTCTTCGGTACCCTTCGAGCAGGGGCATGGCCTCTGCCTTCTATCGCTACCCTCTGACTTTGGGTGTGGCCCCTTGGAGTTTGGCCTCCGATACCCTCTGAACTCTGGTGTGGACTCCGGTACCCTCCAAGTTGGGGTGTGGCCTCCGATACCCTGCCAGTTTGGGTGTGGCCTATGGTACCCTCCAAGATGGGTTTGGTGCGTGGAACACTCCGGTTCGGGGTGTGGCCTCCGATACCCTGGGGTGTGGCCTACTACTTTTCCCTTCACCATGACAGCACCGCACGTGAGAGATGGCATCCGCCCCCAGGAACAGGAAACCTGCAGCAGAGATAAAAGAATGGGGCGGCCCTTCTCTCCTCAGTTTTGGTTTCCTGTTCCTGCAGGTGGATGCCTGTCGCAGAGCTCCTACCTCCGGAGGGATCCCCCTCTGATAATACCGGTCCGGAGGCCGAGGTCCACGGGGGGGCCAGCCATACTCTGCAGCATTGCGTGTGGTGCTGTCCGGTTGAAGAGGCTGCTGTGTCCGCGCCTTTTTTCCCCCTCGCTGGACTCCCCGGCGTCCGCTCTGTGCAGGAGGCTGGTCCGGGGATAAGGGGCGTGTCCTTCACTGACGCTGGCACCGAAGTGAAGGATGACGACTTCTGGTCGCACGGAAGTGAAGTCACGCGCCGAGGGAGCCGGTGTGCTGGACACTTCCGGGCGGAAGTTTGTTCCAGAGGCGCGCACACCGCTCCTGGTACATAATAGAGCAACCAAAGGAATCGCTGGTCATTTACAGCAAGCAATCTGCCTGCTAAGATGACCGAACCAGCGATGGATCCGGACACACTGATGATGCCTGTGCCCAGAATGTCTAAAGGAGGCACAAGCTACCGCGGTATCCGGGGTCCTGGAGGGGTGAGTGCCTTTGTAAGGCAAACCACACATACTGATACCCTGTACACTATGTGTCTTTTAGGGAAGGAAAGACACCTCCAAACAGAAAAATAGGGTCTGTGCACTATGTAAAGAAACACTCCCTAGACTATACAGCAAGAAAATCTGCCAGCCTTGTATTGACAAAACGGTTGCAGAAGAATCTTCTTCCTTATTACAAAATATTAAAACGATTATACGGGAGGAAGTCAAATCAACGGTAAAGGAGCAGCTGAAACATCATACAGCAAAGGGAACCCCCCTCCCCCAACAAGTGAACAAGGGTCGGACGTAGATTCAGGGGATGAACCGGGAGTATTAACCCCCTCTGATGCCTCAGACCTAGACTCCTCGGATGATGAGTATGGCCACCCTTATTTTCAGTCTGAAGATATTGGGAAACTGCTCAAACTCGTTAGAGCGACTATGGGGGTAGAGACCCCTAAGGAGCCGCGGTCAATTCAGGACACCATGTTCAGTAATTTGGAGGGGAAAAAGCGTATGGGTGGGTGTGGCCTCCGAAGTTTGGGTGTGGCCCTTTGAGGTGTGGCCTGCGATACCCTCTGAATTCTGGTGTGGACTCTGGTACCCTCCTAGTTGGGGTGTGGCCTCTGTTACCCTTCGAATAGCTGGGGTGTGGCCTCCGATACCCTCCGAGTTGGCGTGTGGCCCCTGGTACCCTCCGAGTTAGTGTGTAGCCCCTTGGGGTGTGGCCTCCGATTCCCTCTGAGTTGGGGTGTGGCCTCTGGTACCCTTCGAGCAGCTGGGGTGTGGCCTCCGATACCCTTCGAGTTGGGGTGTGGCCTCTGCTACCCTCCGAGTTAGGTTGTGGCCCGGGCCTCCGATACACTTCGAGCTGGGATGTGACCTCCGATACCCTCTGAGTTGGGGTGTAGCTTTCGGTACCCTGTGAGTTTGGGTGTGGCCTCCGATACCCTCTGAATTCTGGTGTGGCCTCTGGTACCCACCGAGTTGGGGTGTGGCCTCCAGTACCCGCCAAATTTGGGTGTGGCCTTCGGGACCCCCTGAGTTTTTGTGTGGCCCCTTGGAGTGAGACCTCCGATACCCTCTGAATTCTACTGTGGACTCCGATACCTTCCGAATTGGGGTGTGGCCTTCGGTACCCTTCGAGTAGCTGGGGTGTAGCCTTCGGTACTCTGAGTTTGCTTGTGGCCCCTTGGGGCGTGGCCTCCGCTCTTAATTTCGGTGTGGCCTCAGGTACCCTCCGAGTTGGGGTGTGGCCTTCGGTACCCTTCGAGTAGCTGGGGTGTGGCCTCCGATACCCTACGAGTTGGGATGTGGCCTCTGGTAAACTCCGTGTTAGGGTGTGGCCCCTTGGGGTGTGGCCTCTGATACCCTCCGAGCTGGAGTGTGGCCTCCTGTACTCTCAGGGTTGGGGTGTTGCCTTTGATACCCTCCGAGTTGAGGTGTGGCTTCTTGGGATGTTGCCTCCGCTACCCTCCAAGTTGGGGTGTGGCTTCTGATATCCTCCAAATTTGGGTGTGACCTCCGAGTACCCTTTGAATTGGGGTGTAGCCTCCAGTACCCTCAGAGTTGGAATGTGGACTCTTGGGGTGTGGCCTCCGATATCCTTCGAGTAGCTATATGTGGCCTCCGATACCCTTCGAGCTGGGGTGTGGCCTCCGATACCCTCCGAGTTGGGGTGTAGCCTTCTGTACCCTCTGAGTTTGGGTGTGGCCCCTTGGAATGTGGACTCATACGATAGCCTCCGAGATGGGGTGTGGCCTCTGGTAAACTCCGAGTTAGGGTGTGGCCCCTTGGGGTGTGGCCTCCGATACCCTCTGAACTCTGGTGTGGACTCAGGTACACTCCAAGTTGGGGTGTGGCCTCCGATACCCTCCTGGACGTACCCTCCGAGTTAGTGTGTGGCCACTTGGGGTGTGGCCTCCGATACCCTCTGAATTCTGGAGTACCCTTCGGGTTGGGGTGTGGCCTCCGGTACCTATCGAGTAGCTGAGGTGTGGCCTCCGATACCCTCCGGGTTGGGGTGTGGCCTCTGAAATCCTCCGAGTTGGGGTGTCATCTCCGCTACCCTCCGAGTTGGGGTGTGGCCTCCGCTACCCTCCGAGCTGGGGTGTGGACTCCGATATGCTCCGAACTGGGGTGTAACATCCTTTGGTACCCTCTGAGTTGGGGTGTAGCCTTCGGTACCCTCCAAGTTGGGGTTTGGCCTCCGCTACCCTCTAGAGGAGTTTGAGTTTGGCATCTTGCGGTGTGGCTTCCGATACCCTCTTAATTCTGATGTGGCCTCCGGTACCCTCCGAGTTGGGGAGTGGCCTCTGGTAAACTCCAAGTTAGTGTGTGGCCCCTTGGGGTGTGGCCTCTGATAGCCTCTGAGTTGGGGTGTGCACAGTCTCTGGTACCCTCCGAGTTACGGTGTGGCCCCTTTGGGTGTGGCCTCCGATACCCTTTGAGCTGGGGTGTGGCCTCCGATACTCTCCAAGTTGGGGTGTAGCCTTCGGTTTGGGTGTGGCCCCATGGGGTGTGGCCTCCGATACCCTCATAATTCTGGTGTGGCCTCCGGTACGTTTCGGGTAGCTGGAGTGTGGCCTCCGATACCCTCCGAGTTGGGGTGTGGCCTCCGATACCCTCTGAGGTAGGGTGTGGCACCCGCTACCCTCCGAGCTGGGGTGTGGCCTCCAAAATTTCTCTGAGTTGGGGTGTGGCCTCCGGGTACCCTGTGAGTTGGGGTGTGGCCTCCGCTAACCTCCGAGCTGGGGTGTGGGCTCCGATACCCTCCGAGCTGGGGTGTGGCCTTTGGTACCCTCTGAGTTGGGGTGTAATTCGGTACCTTTTGTGTTGGGGTTTGGCCTCCGCTACCCTCTGAGTTTGGGTGTGGCACCCTCAGGAATTCTGTTGAGGCCTCCGGTACCCTCCGAGTTGGGGTGTGGCCTCCGGTACCCTCCAAGTAGGTGGGGTGTGGACTCTGATACCCTCCGAGTTAGGGTGTTGCCTCCGCTGGTCTCCAAATTAGGATGTCGCCTTCACTACCCTCTGAGTTGGGGTACAGCCTTTGGTACCCCTGAGTTGGGGTTTGGCCTCCGCTACCCTCCGATTTGGGGAGTAGCCTCCGGTACCCTCCAAGTTAAGGTGTTGTTTCCGTACCCTCCAAATTGGGGTGTGGCCTCCGATACTCTCCGAGTTGAGGTGTAGCCTCCAGTACCCTCCGAATTTGGGTGTGACCTTCGGTACCCTCTGAGTTTGGGTGTTGCCCCTTGGGGTGTGGCCTCCGATACCCTCTGAATTCTAGTGTGGACTACGATACCCTCCGATTTGGGGTATGGCCTCCGGTACCCTTCGAGTAGCTGGGGTGTACCCTTCGAGTAGCTGGGGTGTGCCCTCCGATACCCTCCGAGTTGGGGAGTGGCCTCTGGTACACTCCGAGTTAGGGTGTGGCCCCTTGGGGTGTGGCCTCTGATCCCTCCGAGTTGGAGTGTGGCCTCTGGTAAAATTCGAGAAGCTGGGGTATGGCCTCCGATACCCTCTGAGATGGGGTGTGCACAGTCTCTGGTACCCTCCGAGTTAGGGTGTGGCCCCTTGGGGTGTGGCCTCCGATACTCTTCGAGCTGGGGTGTGGCCTCCGATACCCTCCAAGTTGGGGTGTAGCCTTCGGTTTGGGTGTGGCCCCTTGGGGTGTGGCCTCCGATACCCTCATAATTCTGGTGTGGCCTCTGGTACTCTCAGAGTTGGGGTGTGGCCTCCGGTACCCTCTGAATTTGGGTGTGGCCTTCGGGACCCTGAGTTTGTGTGTGGCCCTTTGGGGCTCATGAGGTCTCCAATACCCTCTGAATTCTAGTGTGGACTCCGATACCCTCGAAGTTGGGGTATGGCCTCCATCCGATACCCTTCAAGTAGCTGGGGTGTGGCCTCTGGTACCCTTCGAGCTGGGTTGTGGCCTCTGATACCCTCCGAGTTGGGGTGTAGCCTTCGGTACCCTCTCAGTTTAGTTGTGGCCCCTTGGGGTGTGGCCTCCAATACCAACTTAATTCCGGTGTGGTCTCCGGTACCATCCGGAGTTGGGGTGTGGCCTTCGGTACCCTTCGACTAGCCGGTGTGTGGCCTCTTGGGGTGTGGCCTCCGGAAAAATTTGAGTAGCTGGGGTATGGAGTTGGGGTGTGGCCTCTGGTACAATCCGAGTTAGGGTGTGGCCCCTTGGGGTGTGGCCTCCGATACCCTCCGAGCTGGAGAGTGGCCTCCTGTACGTACTCTCAGGGTTGGGGTGTTGCCTTTGATACCCTCCGAGTTGAGGTGTGGTGTCTTGGGATGTTGCCTCTGCTACCCTCCAAGTTGGGGTGTGGCCTCTGATACCCTCCAAATTTGGGTGTGGCCTCTGAGTACCCTTTGAATTGGGGTCTACGCCTCCAGTACCCTCAGAGTTGGAGGACTCTTGGGGTGTGGCCTCCGATACCCTCCAAGTTAAGAGTGTGGTTTCCACACCCTCCCAATTGGGGTGTGGTCTCCAATACCCTCTGAGTTTAGGTGTGGCCTTTGGTACCCTTCAAGCTGGGGTGTGGCCTTCGATACCCTCCGAGTTGGAGTGCAGCCTTCGGTACCCTCTGAGTTTGGGTGCGGCCTCTTGGGTGCACCCTCCAATACCCTCTGAGTTCTGGTGTGGCCTCCAGTACCCTCCGAGTTGGGGTGTGGCTTCCGGTACCCTCCGAGTAGCTGGGTTGTGCAGCCTTCGATACCCTCCAAGTTGGGGTGTGGCATTTGGTACCCTCTCAATTGGGGTGTGGCCTCAGAGTACCCTCAGAGTTGGGGTGTGGCCTCCGCCACCCTCCGAGTTGGAGTGTGGCCTCCGCTACCCTCTGAATTGGTGTGTGGCCTCCGCTACCCTCTGAATTGGTGTGTGGCCTCCGCTACCCTCTGAATTGGTGTGTGGCCTCTGCTACCCTCCGAATTGGGGTTTGGCCTCCAATACCTTCCAAGTTGGGGTGTGGCCTCCGGTACCCTCCGAGTTTGGGTGTGGCCTTTGGTACCCTTCGAGCTGAGGTGTGGCCTCCGATACCCTCCGAGTTGGAATGTAGCCTTCGTTACCCTCTGTGTGTGGACTCTGGGCACCCTCTAAGTTGGGGTGTGGCCTCTGGGCACCCTCCAAGCTGGGGTGTTGCCTCTGGTACCCTCCAAATTGGTATGTGGCCTCTGGTACCCTCCAAATTGGGCTGTGGCCTCAGGTACCCTTCAAATTGCGGTGCGGCCTTTGGTACCCTCCAAGTTGAGGTGTGGCCTTTGGTACCCTCCCAGTTGAGGTGTGGCCTTCTGTATCTTCCGAGTTGGGGTGTGACCTTTGGTACCCTCTGAGTTGGGATGTAGCCTTTGGTACCCTTCGAGCTGGGGTGTGGCCTCTGGTACACTCCGACTTGGGCTGTGGCCTCAGGTACCCCCAAAATTGGGGTGTGGCCTCTGGTACCCTCGGAGTTGCTGCCATTACCCTCCAAGTTGGGGTGTGGCCTCCACTACCCTCCGAGTTGGGGCGTGGCCTCCGGGTACCCTACGAGTTGGACTGTGGCATCCGCTACGCTGTGAGTTAGAGTGTGACCTTTGCCATTCTTCGAGCTGGGGTGTGGCCTCTGGTACCCTCCGAGTTGGGGTGTGAACTCTGGTACCCTCCAAAATGGGGTGTGGCCTTCTGGTACCCTCCCAGCCTCCGAGTACCGTTACATTTGGAGTGTGGCCTCCTGTACTCTCAGGGTTGAGCTATGCTTTGATACCCTCCGAGTTGGGGTGTGGCCTCTTGGGGTGTGGCCTCTGATACCCTCCAAATTTTGGTGTGGCATCCGAGTACCTTTTGAATTAGGGTGTAGCCTCCAGTACCCTCAGAGTTGGAGTGTGGATTCTTGGGGTGTGGCCTCTGATACCGTCCGAGTTAAGGTGTGGTTTCCACACCCTCCCAATTGGGGTGTGGCCTCAGGTACCCTCCGAGTTTGGGTGTGGCCTCCAATACCCTCCGAGTTGGAGTGTAGACTTCGGTACCCTCTGAGTTTGGGTGTGGCCTCTTCTGTGTGGCCTCCGATACCCTCTGAATTCTGGTGTGGCCTCAGCTACCCTCCGATTTGGGGTGTGATTCGGTACCCTCCGAGGTTGGTGTGTAGCCTCCATTACCCTTCGAGTTGGGTTATGGCCTCCGTGCGCCCTCCAAGTTCGGGTGTGTCCACCGGTATCCTCTGAGTTGGAGTTTGTCCTCGGGCACCCTTTGACTTGGGGTGTGGACTACGGGCACCCTCTAAGTTGGGGGTGTGGCCTCTGGGCACCCTCCAAGTTGGGGTGTGGCCTTCAGGTACCCTCCGAGTTGGGTTGTTGCCTTTGGTACCCTTCGAGCTGGAGTGTGGCCTCCGATACCCTCCGAGTTGGGGTGTGGCTTACGCTACCCTCCAAGCTGGGGTGTAGCCTCCGATACCCTCCGATTTGGGGTGTAGCCTTCAGTACCCTCAGAGTTGGAGTGTGGACACTTGGGGTGTGGCCTCCGATACCCTCCGAGTTAAGGTGTGGTTTCCGTACCCTCCGAATTGGGGTATGTCCTCCGATACCCTCCGAGTTGGGGTGTGGCCTACGGTACCCTGAGTTTGGGTGTGGGCCTTTGGTACCCTTCGAGCTGGGGTGTGGCCTCCGATACCCTCCGAGTTGGGGTGTGGCTTACGCTACCCTCCAAGCTGGGGTGTGGCCACCGACACCCTCCGATTTGGGGTGTAGCCTCCAGTACCCTCAGAGTTGGAGTGTGGATTCTTGGGGTGTGGCCTCCGATACCCTCCGAGTTAAGGTGTGGTTTCCGTACCTTTCGAGCTGGGGTGTGACCCGGATACCCTCCGAGTTGGAATGTAGCTTCGGTACCCTCTGAGTTTGGGGGTGGCCTCGTGATGGGGTGTGGCCTTCAATACCCTCTGAATTCTGGTGTGGCCTCCGGTACCCTCCGAGTTGAGGTGTGCCTTCTGGTACCCTCCGAATAGCTGGGGTGTGAGGTCTTCAATACCCTCCGAATTGGGGTGTGGCCTCCGAAACCCTGCAAATTGGGGTGTGGCCTCTGGTGCCCTCCAAATTGGGGTAAGGCCTCCGCTACCATCTGAATTTGGGTGTGTACTCTGCTACCCTCCAAGTTGGGATGTGCCTTCCCCTTCCCTCCGAGCTGGGGTGTGGTCTCCGATACCATCCGAGTTGGAGTGTGGCCTTTGGTACCCTCCAAGTTGGGGTGTGGCCTACGGTACCCTCCTAGTTGGGGTGTGGCCTCTGGTACCCTCCTAGTTGGGGTGTGGCCTCTGGTACCCTTCGAATTGGGGTGTGGCCTCTGGTGCCCTCCATATTGGGGTGTGGCCTTTTTTACCCTACCAGTTTTTTGTGTGGCCTCCACTGCTCTCCGAGCTGGGGTGTGGCCTCCGATACCCTCTGAGTGGTGTGTGGCATCCATTACCTTCGAGGCACTCTCGGAGTTGGAGTGTAGCCTGCGGTACCCTCCTATTTGGGTTGTGGCGTCCACTACCCTCCAAATTGGGGTGTGGCCTCCGATACCCTCCAAGTTCGGGTGTGGCCTTTGTTATCCTCCGATTTAGGGTGTTGACTCTTGGGGTGTGGCCTCTGGTACCCTCCAAATTGGGGTGCGGCCTCCGAGTAGTCTCAGAGTTGGGGTTTGGCCTCGTCTACCCTCCGAGTTGGGGTGTGGTCTCCATGCCCTCCGGTACCCCCCGAGTTGGGGTGTGGCCTTCGATACCCTCCGTGTAGGGGTGTGGCCTCCGGTACCCTCCGAGTTGGGGTGTGGCCTCGGGTACCCTTCGAGTTTGGGTTTGGCCTCCGTACACTCTGAGCTGAGGTGTGGCCACCAGTACCCTCCGAGTTAGGGTGTGTGATACGGTATCCTCCGAATTGTGGTGTGTCCACTGCTACCATTCAAATTGGGGTGTGGCCTCTGAGTACTCTCCAATTTGGGGTGTGGCCTCTGTGCAACCTCCGAGTTGGTGCATGTGGTATCTGCTCACAGACGCCTTACGTACCTTGTATGTAATACCTTACATACATTGATATGTGGTTTTTTTGCACTTTATCTTGTAGGGCGCAGTCAGACCAAGATGGCTCTGTAAACTGTAGGCTTCTATTCACACAGCATGCATTTTGTAGCACTGGGCAGCCCGCCTGTATGTGCGTTAGTAATAGGCTGTAGTGTGCGTTAGTAATAGGCTGTAGACCAGATGCTCTGCATTGCTTGTGTGAACAATGCCACATACAGACTATTATCGCTTATCTTTTTGTGCACTAATGCCAAACAACCAATACTGGATTGAAAGTGGTTGTTTCATCGGTATTTTTTGCACCTGTGTTTTTGCCATCATTAATCGGGTCCGATGCGACCTGCTGGTGCATTTGTTTGGAGGCTTCAGCAGGTAACCATCTCTGCTTTTTTCTCTGTGATTTGCATGTGGTATCTGACATCCTCTGAGTTGGGGGTGTGGCCTTCGGTACCCACCGAGTTGGGGTGTGGCCTCCTTTACCCTCCGAATTTTGGTGTGGCCTCCGGTACCCTCTGAATTGGGGTGTGGCCTCTCTCAGAGTTGGGGTGTTGTCTCCGATCCCCCCCCCGAAATGGCGTGTGTTATCTCTTACCCTCTGATTTGGATTGTGGCTTCTGTGCACCATCCGTGTTGGAGTCTTGCCTCCGATACCGTCTCAGTTGGGGTGTTCTCCACTACTCCCCGAGTTGGGGTTTGGCCTCCAGTACCCACCGAGCTGTGGTGTGGCCTTCTAAGGTACCTTCTGAATTGGGGTGTGGCTTCCATACACCCTCCGTGTTGAGTGTGGCCTCCGATACCCTTTGAGATGGGGAGTGCTCGAGTACTCCGCTACCCTCTGAGTTGGGGTTTGGCCTCCAGTACCTTCCAAGCTGGGGTGTGGTATCTGATACCCTCCGAGTTGGGGGCGTGGCCTTTGGTACACTCAGAGTTGGGGTGTGGCCTCCTAAGGTACCCTCCGAATTGGGGTGTGGCCTCAGGGTATCCTCCAAATTGGCATGTGGCCAACGATCGAATTGGGGTGTGGCATCTCGTACCCTTCGATTTAGGATGTGGACTCCGGGCACCCTCCGAGTTGGGGTGTGGCCTCCGGGTACCCTCCGTGTTGGGGTGTGGTCTCAGATACTCTTCAAGTTGGGGTGTGGCTTCCACTACCCTCCGAGTTGGGGTTTGGCCTCCGATACCCTCCAAGTTGGAGCAGCCATTGGTACCCTCGGCGTTGGGGTGTGGCCTTCTATACCTTCCGTGCTGGGGTGTGACCTTCGATATCCTCTGAGTTTATCCTCAGAGCTGGAGTTTGGCCTCTGATACCCTCCGAGTTAGGGCGTGGCCTTTTTTACCCTCTGAGATGGAGTGTGGCCTCCTAAGGTACCCTCCGAATTGGCGTGTGGCCTCCGACCGAATTGGGGTGTAACATCCTGTACCCTCTGATTTAGGGTGTGGAATCCGGGCACCCTCCGAGCTGGGGTGTGGTCTCGGATACTCTTCAATTTGGGGTGTGGCCTCCACTACCCTCCGATTTGGGGTTTGGCCACTTATACTCTCCAATTTGGGGCAGCCTTTGGTACCCTCGGAGTTGGGGTGTTGCCTTCGGTACCTTCCGAGCTGGGGTGTGGCCTTCGATAGCCTCTGAGTTTATCCTCAGAGCTGGAGTTTGGCCTCTGATATTCTCCAAGTTGATGTGTGGTCTACAGTGACCTCCGAGTCTCTGTTACCCTCTGAGTTGGAGTGTGACCGAAGGTACCCTCCGATTTGGGGTGTGGCTTCTGCTACCCTCCGAATTTTTGTGTGGCCTCCAATACCCTCCAAATTGGGTTGTGGCCTTTGGTATCCTCAGATTTGCGGTGTTGCCTCTTAGGGTGTGGCCTCCATTACCCTCTGAGTTGGGGTGTAGCCTCCGGTACTCTCCGAGTTGGGGTGTGGCCTCAGAGTACCCTCCGAGTTGGGGTGTGGCCGGCGCTACCCTCCGAGTTGGGGTGTGGCCTCTGGTACCCTCCAAATTGCGGTGTGGCCTCCGGCACCCTCCAAATTGGAGTGTAGCCTCCGCTATCCTCCGAGTTGGGGTGTGGACTCTGCCATCTTGCGAGTTGGGGTGTGGCCTCCGCTACCCTCCGAGTCGGGGTGTGGCCTCTGGTACCCTTCAAATTGCTGTGTGGTTTCCGGTACCCTCCAAATTGGGGTGTGGCCACCGCTATCCTCCGAGTTGGGGTGTGGCCTCCGCTACCCTCTGAGTTGGGTTTTGGCCTCTGGTACCCTCCGAATTGGGGTGTGGCCTCTGGCACCCTCTGAGTTGGGGTGTGGCCTCCGCTAACCTTCGAGATGGGGCACTGTGGCCTCTGCTACCCTCCGAGCTGGGGTGTGGCCTTCACTATTCTCCGAGTTGGTGTGTGTCCTCCGCTACATTCTGAGCTGGGGTGTGGCCTTCACTATTCTCCGAGTTGGTGTGTGTCCTCCGCTACATTCTGAGCTGGGGTGTGGCGTCCGATACCCTCCAAATTTTGGTGTGGCCTCCGCTACCCTTCGAGTTGGGGTGTGGCCTCCACTACCTTCCGAGTTGAGGTGTGGCCTTCGCTACCCTCCAAGTTGGGGTGTGGCCTCTGCTATCCTCAGAGTTGGGGTGTGGCCTACACTACATTCTGAGATGGGGTGTGGCCTCCTCTCCCCTCCGAGTTGGGGTGTGGCCTACAATATCCTCCAAGCTGGGGTGTAGCTTCCGATACCCTCCGAGCTGGGGTGTGGCCTTTGGTAGCCTCTGAGTTGGGGTGTAGCCTTCGGTACCCTCCGAGTTGGGGTGTGGGCTCTGGTACCCTCCAAATTGGGGTGTGACCTCTGGTACCCTAAAAATTTGGGATGTGGCCTCTGGTACCCTCGAAACTGGGGTGTGGCCTTCTGAGTTGTGGTGTGGCCTTCGATGCCCTCCGAGTTGGGGTGTGGTTTCCGGTACCCTCAGAAATTGAGTTTGGCCTCCGATGCCCTCCGAGTTGGGGTGTGGCCTCCGATACTCTCTGAATTGGGGTGTGGCCTCTGGTACCAATCAAATTGTGGTGTGGCCTCCGGTACCCTCCCAATTGAAATGTGGCCTCAGAGTACCCTCCGAGTTAGGGTGTGGCCTCCTCTACCCTACGAGTTGGGATGTATCCTCCAATACCCTCCGAGCTGGGGTGTGGTTTCCGATACCATCCGAGCTGGGGTGTCACCTTTGGTACCCTCTGATTTGGAGTATAGCCTTTGGTAGCCTCCGAGTTGGCGTGTGGCCTCTGGTACCTTCCAAATTGGGGTGTTTCCTCTGGTACCCTCCAAATTGGGATGTGGCCTCTGGTACCCTCCGAACTGGGGTGTGGCCTCCAATACCTTCTGAGTTGTGGTGTGGCCTTCGATGCCCTCCGAGTTGGGGTGTGGCCTCCGGTACCCTCCGTATTGGGGTGTGACCTCTGGTACCGTCTAAATTGCGGTGTGGCCTCCGGTACCCTCCCAATTGGGGTGTGGCTTCAGAGTACCCTCTGAGTTGGAGTGTGGCCTCCGCTACCCTCTGAGTAGGGGTGTGGCCATCGCTACCTTCCGAGTTGGAGTGTGGCCTCTTCTATCCTCTGAGTTGGGGTGTGGCCTTCACTACCCTTTAAATTGGGGTGTGGCCTCTGCTACTTTCCGAGTTGGGTTTTGGCCTCTGATAACCTTCAAGCCCCATGGGGTGTGTGGTATCAGATACCCTCCGAGTTGGGGCAGCCTTTGGTACCCTCTGAGTTTGGGTGTGGCCTTAGGTACCCTCCAAGATGGGGTGTGGCCTCCAATAACCTCTCAGTTGGGGTGTGGTCTACGGTACCCTCCGAGTCTGTTACCCTTAGAATTGGGGTGTGGACTCCGTCTCAATCCCTCCAAGTTTGGGTGTGGTCTTCGGTATCCTTCGAGCAGGGGCATGGCCTCTGATACCCTCTGAGTTGGGGTGCAGCCTTCTACCGCTACTCTCTGAGTTTGGGTGTGGCATCTTGGGGTTTGGCCTCCGATACAATCCAAATTCTGGTGTTGCCTCCGGTACCCTCCAAACTGGGGTGTGACCTACCTCCGAGTAGCTGGGGTGTGGTCTGATACCCTCATAGTAGGGGTGTGGCCTCCGGTATCCTCTGAGTTGGGGTGTGACCTCCAGTACCCTTCGAGCTGGGGTGCGGCCTCCGGTACCCTCCGAGTTGGAGTGTAGCATTCGGTGCCCTATGAGTTTGGGTGTGGCCTCCGCTACCCTCAGAGTTAGGGTGTAGCCTTCGAGTACACTCCGATTTGGGGTGTGACCTCTGGTACCGCTACCCTCTGAGTTTGGGTGTGGCATCTTGGGGTTTGGCCTCCGATACAATCCAAATTCTGGTGTTGCCTCCAGTACCCTCCAAGCTGGGGTGTGACCTACCTCCGAGTAGTTGGGGTGTGGTCTGATACCCTCATAGTAGGGGTGTGGCCTCCGGTATCCTCAGTTGGGGTGTGACCTCCAGTACCCTTCGAGCTGGGGTGTGGCCTCCGGTACCCTCCGAGTTGGAGTGTAGCATTCGGTGCCCTCTGAGTTTGGGTGTGGCCTCCGCTACCCTCAGAGTTAGGGTGTAGCCTTCGAGTACACTCTGATTTGGGGTGTGACCTCTGGTACCTTTCATGTTGGGGTGTGGCCTCCGGGTACCCTCCGAGTTGGGGTGTGGCCTCCGCTACCATCCGAATTGGGGTGTAGCCTTCGGTACCCTCCGATTTGGAGTGTGGCCTCCAGGCACCCTCCAAGTTGGGATGTGGCATCCTGGTACATTCTGAGTTGGGGTGTGGCCTTTGATACCCTCCGAGTTGGGGTGTAGCCTTCGAGTACACTCTGCTTTGGGGTGTGACCTCTGGTACCCTCCACGTTGGTGTGTGGCCTCCGCTACCCTGCGAGTTTGGGTGTGGCCTCTGGTACCCTCCGAGATGGGTTTATCGTGCGGAACACTCCGGTTTGGGGTGTGGCCTCCAATACCCTGGGGTGTGGCCTCCTACTTTCCAAGTTGGGTACCCTGTGAGTTGGGGTGTGGCCGAGTAGGAGTGTGGCCTTCGGCACCCTCCAAGTTGGTGTGTGGTTTGGCCTTCAGCACCCTCTGAGTTGAGGTGTAGCCTATCTCTCAGAGTACAATGGTGTGTGGCCTCCGCTACCCTCTGAATTGAAGTGTTGCCCTCTGAATTTGAGTGTGGCCTCTGGGTACCCTTGGTGTTGGGGTGTCGCCTCCGCTACCCTCTGAGCTGGGGTGTGGCCTCTGCTACCCTCCGAGCTGGGGTGTGGCCTCCGCTACCCTCCGAGCTGGGGTGTGGCCTCCGCTACCCTCCGAGCTGGGGTGTGGCCTCAGATACCCTCCGAGCTGGGGTGAGGCCTTTGGTACCCTCTGAGTTGGGATGTAGCCTTCAGTACATTCCGAGTTGGGGTGTGGCCTCTGGTACCCTCCGAGTTGGGGTGTGGCCTCTGGTAACCTCCAAATTGGGGTGTGGCCTCTGGTACCCTTCCAGCCTCCCAGTACAATTAGAGTTTGGGTTTGGCCTCCGTTATGGCATCTTATTCCCTCTGAGTTGGCGTGTGGCCTTTGGTACCCTCCGAGTTGGGGCAGGTCTATGATACCCTCCGAGTTAGGGTGTGGCCTACGGGTAGCTTTATGGCGTCTGGTACCCTGCAAGCTGGGGTGTGGCCGCCACTACCCTCCGAGTTGGGGTGTGGCCTCCACTACCATCCGAATTGGGGTGTGACCTCCGGTACCCTCTGAGTTGGGGTGTGGCCTTTGATACCCTCCGAGTTTGGATGTGGCCTCTTGGGGTGTGGTCTCCGCTACCATCAGAGTTGGGGTGTAGCCTTCGAGTACACTCCGATTTGGGATGTGACCTCTGGTACCCTCCATGTTGGGGTGTGGCCACGGGTACCCTCCGAGTTGGGGTGTGGCCTCAGGTTCCTTCCAAGCTGGGGTGTGGCCTTTGATACCATCCGAATTGCGGTGTAGCCTCCAGTACCCTCAGAGTAGGAGTGTGGACTCTTGGGGTGTGGCCAGCGATACCCTCCGAGTTGGGGTACAGCCTTCGGTACCATCTGAGTTTGGGTGTGGCCTCCGTTACCCTCCAAATTTGGGTGTAGCCTCCAGTACCCTCAGAGTTGGAGTGTGGACTCGTGGGGTGTGACCTGCGATACCCTCCGAGTTAATGTGTGGTTTTCATACCCTCTGAATTGGGGTGTGGCCTCTGATACCCTTCGAGTAGGGGTGTGGCCTCAAGGTACACTCTGAGTTGGTTTGTGGCCTCTGCTAATCTCCGAGTTGGGGTGTGGCCAACAATACCCTCTGAGTTGGGGTGTGGCCTTCGCTACCCTCTGAGAGTGCAGCCTCCGAGTACCCTCAGAGTTGGGGTATGGCCTCCGCTGCCCTCCAAATTGGGGTGTGTCCTCCTCTACCCTCCAAGCTGAGGTGTGACATCCGCTATCCTCTGAGCTGTGGTGTGGCCTACGATACCCTCTGAGTTTGGGTGTGGCCTTCGGTACACTTCGAGCTGGGTGTGGTTTCCAATTCCCTCCGAGTTCGGGTGTAGCCTTCTATACCCTCTTAGTTTGGGTGTGGCCCCTTGGGGTGTGGACTCCGATATCTTCTGAATTCTGTTGTGGCCTTCGGTACCCTCCGGGAAAGGGTGTGGCCCCCGGTACCTTTCGAGTAACTGGGGTGTGGCCTCTGATACCCTCCGAGTTAGGGTGTGGTATCCGCTACCCTCCGAGCTGGGGTGTGGCCTCTGAAATCCTTCGAGTTGGTGTGTGGCTTCCGAGTACCCTCCAAGTTTGTGTGTCACCTCCGCTACTCTCCGAGTTGGGGTGTGGCCTTCGTTACCCTCCAAGCTGAGGTGTGGACTCCGATACCCTCTGAGTTGGGGTGTAGCCTTCGGTACCCTCCGAGTTGGGGTTTGGCCTAAGCTACCCTCTGAGTTTGTGAGGCATCTTGTGGTGTGGCTTCCGATACCCTCTGAATTCTGCTGTGGCCTCCGATACCCTCCGAGTTGGGGAGTGTCCTCTGGTACCATCCAAGTAGCTGGGATGTGGCCTCTGATACCCTCCGAGTTAGGGTGTTGCTTCCGCTACCCTCTGAGCTGGGGTATGGCCTCCAAATCCCACCGAGTTGGGGTGTCACTTCCGCTACTCTCCGAGTTGGGGTGTGGCCTTTGGTACCCTTCGAGCTGAGGCCTCCGATACCCTCCAAGTTTGGGTGTAGACTTAAGTAGCCTCTGAGTTTGGGTGTGGCCCCTTGGGGTGTGGCCTCCGATACCCTCTGAATTCTGGTGTAGACTTCAGTACCCTCCGAGTTGGGGTGTGGCCTCTGGTACCCTTTGAGTAGCTGGGGTGTGGCCTCTGATACCCTCCAAGTTAGTGTGTGACCCCTTGGGGTGTGTCCTCCAATACCCTCTGAGATGGGGTATGGCCTCCGATACCCTCCTAGTTGGGGTGTGGCCTCCGATACCTTTCGAGTAGCTGGGGTGTGGCCTCCGATACCCTCCGAGTTGGGGTGTTGCCTCCGATACCCTCCGAATTAGGGTGTGGCATCCGCTACCCTCTAAGCTGGAGTGTGGCCTTTCAAAATCCTCCGAGTTGGAGTGTCGCCTACTGGTACCCTCCGAGTTGGGGGGTATCATCTCCGCTACCCTCCGAGCTGGGGTGTGGACTCCGATACCCTCTGAGTTGGGGTGTAGCCTTCGGTGCCCTTCGAGTTGGGGTGTGGCTTATGCTACCCTCCAAGCTGGGGTGTGGCCTCCGATACCTTCGGATTTGGGGTGTAGCCTCCAGTACCCTCAGAGTTGGAGTGTGGACTCTTGGGGTGTGGCCTCCAATACCCTCCGAGTTAAGGTGTGGTTTCCGTACCCTCCAAATTGGGGTGTGGCCTCCGATACACTCCAAATTTGGGTGTGGCCTCCGATTACCCTCCAAATTTGGGTGTAGCCTCCGAGTACCCTCCAAATTGCGGTGTAGCCTCCAGTACCCTCAGAGTTGGAGTGTGGACTCTTGGGGTGTGGCCTGCGATACCCTCCGAGTTAATGTGTGGTTTCCGTACCCTCTGAATTGGGGTGTTACCTCCGATACCCTTCAAGTTGGGGTGTGGCCTCAAGGTACCCTCCGAGTTGGGGTGTGGCCTCTGCTAATCTCTGATTTGGGGTGTGGTCACTAATACCCTCTGAGTTGGGGTGTGGCCTCCGCTATCCTCTGAGTGTGAAGCCTCCGAGTACACTCAGTTGGGGTATGGCCTCCGCTGCCCTCCAAATTGGGGTGTGTCCTCCTCTACCCTCCAAGCTGGGGTGTGACATCCGCTATCCTCTGAGCTGTGGTGTGGCCTACGATACCCTCTGAGTTCGGGTGTGGCCTTCGGCGCCCTTCGAGCTGGGATGTGGCTTCTGATACCCTCCGAGTTAGGGTGTAGCCTTCGATACCCTCTTAGTTTGGGTGTGGCCCCTCCTTAGGGTGTGGCCTCCGATACCTTCTGAATTCTGTTGTGGCCTTCGCTACTCTCAGGTTGGGGTGTAGCAGGGGTGAACATATATATATTGTACATTATATGGGTATACAGCAGGGTGTGTATATATTACATAGTATGTATCTATATAGCAGGGGTGTACATACTGCACAGGAGCTGGTGGATGGAGCCCCACACACAACATGGTATGATGTCACAATAGACTCCAGAGACTGGAACTCAGAGATAAGGAGACGTGACATCACAGGAAGTCAGAACACAGAGACCAAGTGACCAGGACAGCAGCTCAGGTAACAGAGGGATGAGAGAAAGCAAGGTAAATCCACAGGAGCTTCTTTGGGGCAGGTGGTTCTCATGACAGGGACTTTTGAAGTATTGGACAACTAGTGATGGGCAGTGTGGATTTCTGGCAGTTTCATCAGCTGCCGACAACAGCCATTTTATTTCCCATGAGACTGCAAGCGGCTCTTACTGGGTCACCGACACTCATCGTGTGTGTATGTGTATGTATGTATATATATATATATATATATATATATATATATATATATATATATATATATATCATACACAGCAGAGTATGTATATATTACGCAGGAGTAAAGCATGGGGCATACATGTACAGTCATGGCCAAAAATATTCACACCCCTGCAATTCTGTCAGATAATACTCAGTTTCTTCCTGAAACTGATTCCAAACACAAATTCTTTGGTATTATTATCTTCATTTAATTTGTCTTAAATGAAAAACCACAAAAAAGAATGAAGCAAAAAGCAAAACATTGATCATTCCACACAAAACTCCAAAAATGGGCCAGACAAAAGTATTGGCACCCTCAGCCTAATACTTGGTTGCACAACCTTTAGCCAAAATAACTGCGACCAACCGCTTCCGGTAACAATCAATGAGTTTCTTACAATGCTCTGCTGGAATTTTAGACTATTCTTCTTTGGCAAACTGCTCCAGGTCCCTGATATTTGAAGGGTGCCTTCTCCAAACTGCCATTTTTAGATCTCTCCACAGGTGTTCTATGGGATTCAGGTCTGGACTCATTGCTGGCCACCTTAGGCTACGTTCACATTAGCGTTCTGCGCCGCAGCGTCGGGCGCCGCAGCGTCGCCGCATGCGTCATGCGCCCCTATATTTAACATGGGGGCGCATGGACATGCGTTGCACTTGCGTTTTGCAACGCATGCGTCACTGCGGCGCACGCGTCATGGCGCAGAGGACGCATCAAGTTGCATTTTTTGTGCGTTCAAAATCAAGCAAAAAAAGGACGCATGCGTCGCAAAACGCAGCGTTGTGCATGCGTTGTTCCTGCGTTGTGAACGTAGCCTTAGAAGTAGCCTTAGAAGTCTCCAGTGCTTTCTCTCAAACCATTTTCTAGTGCTTTTTGAAGTGTGTTTTGGGTCATTGTCCTGCTGGAAGACCCATGACCTCTGAGGGAGACCCAGCTTTCTCACACTGGGCCCTACATTATGCTGCAAAATTTGTTGGTAGTCTTTAGACTTCATAAAGCCATGCACACGGTCAAGCAGTCCAGTGCCAGAGGCAGCAAAGCAACCCCAAAACATCAGGGAACCTCCACCATGTTTGACTGTAGGGACCGTGTTGTTTTCTTTGAATGCCTCTTTTTTTCTCCTGCAAACTCTATGTTGATGCCTTTACCCAAAAAGCTCTACTTTTGTCTCATCTGACCAGAGAACATTCTTCCAAAACGTTTTAGGCTTTTTCAGGTAAGTTTTGGCAAACTCCAGCCTGGCTTTTTTATGTCCCGGGGTAAGAACTGGGGTTTTCCTGGGTCTCCTACCATACAGTCCCTTTTCATTCAGACGCCGACGGATAGTACGGGTTGACACTGTTGTTCCCTCGGACTGCAGGGCAGCTTGAACTTGTTTGTATGTTAGTCGAGGTTCTTTATCCAACATCCGCACAATCTTGCGCTTAAATCTCTTATCAATTTTTCTTTTCCGTCCACATCTAGGGAGGTTAGCCACAGTGCCATGGGCTTTAAACTTCTTGATGACACTGCGCACGGTAGACACAGGAACATTCAGGTCTTTGGAGATGGACTTGTAGCCTTGAGATTGCTCATGCTTCCTCACAATTTGGTTTCTCAAGTCCTCAGACAGTTCTTTGGTCTTCTTTATTTTCTCAATGCTCAATGTGGTACACACAAGGACACAGGACAGAGGTTGAGACAACTTTAATCCATGTCAACTGGCTGCAAGTTTGATTTAGTTATTGCCAACACCTGTTAGGTGCCACAGGTAAGTTACAGGTGCTGTTAATTACACTAATTAGAGAAGCATCACATGATTTTTCAAACAGTGCCAATACTTTTGTCCACCCCCTTTTTATGTTTGGTGTGGAATTATATCCAATTTGGCTTTAGAACAATTCTTTTTGTGTTTTTTTTCATTTAAGACAAATTAAATGAAGATAATAATACCAAAGAATTTGTGTTTGCAATAATTTTCAAGAAGAAACTGAGTATTATCTGACAGAATTGCAGGGGTGTGAATACTTTTGGCCATGACTGTATATACACACAATATAGTGGTATACAACAGGGTGTATATATATATATATATATATATATATATATATATATATATATATATATATATATATATATATTACTCAGGTATATAGCAGGGATGTACATATCTACTGTACATTATATGGGTATACAGCAGGGTGTGTATATATTACTCAGGTATATAGCAGGGGTGTACATATATACTGTACATTATATGGGTATACAGCAGGGTGTGTTTATATTGCTCAGGTATATAGCAGGGGTGTACATGTATATACTGTACATTATAGTGGTATACAGCAGGGTGTGTATATATTACTCAGTTATATAGCAGGGGTGTACGTATATATACTGTACATTATATGGGTATACAGCAGGGTGTTTATATTACTCAGGTATATAGCAGTGGTGTACGTATATATACTGTACATTATATGGGTATACAGCAGGGTGTGTGTATATTACATAGGTATATAGCAGGGGTGTACATATATACTGTACATTATATGGGTATACAGCAGGGTGTGTTTATATTACTCAGGTATATAGCAGTGGTGTACGTATATATATTGTACACTAGATTGTGGCCCGATTCTAACGCATCGGGTATTCTAGAATATGCATGTCCCCGTAGTATATGGACAATGATGATTCCAGAATTCGCGGCAGACTGTGCCCGTCTCTGATTGGTCGAGGCAACCTTTATGACATCATCGTCGCCATGGCAACCATTATGACATATAGGTCGATACTGTGCCTGTCGCTGATTGGTCGAGGCCTGGCAGCCTCGACCAATCAGAGATGCGGGATTTCCATTATGACATCATGGTCATAATGCCCAGGCCCAGGCCCAGGCCCAGGATTTCCAAGACAGACAGACAGACAGACAGACAGACAGACAGACGGAAAAACCCTTAGACAATTATATATATAGATTATATAGGTATACAGCAGGGTGTGTTTATATTACTCAGGTATATAGCAGGGGTGTACATACATATACTGTACATTATATGGGTATACAGCAGGGTGTGTATATATTACTCAGGTATATAGCAGGGGTATACATATATATACTGTACATTATATGGGTATACAGCAGGGTGTGTTTATATTACTCAGGTATATAGCAGGGGTGTACATACATATACTGTACATTATATGGCTATACAGCAGGGTGTGTATATATTACATAGGTATATAGCAGGGGTGTACTTATATATATACTGTACATTATATGGGTATACAGCAGGGTGTGTATATATTACATAGGTATATAGCAGTGGTGTACATACTGCACAGGAGCTGGTGGATGGAACCCCGCACACCACATGGTATGATGTCACGTGACTGTGATGTCACAATAGACTCCAGACACCGGAACTCAGAGATAAGGTGACGTGACATCACAGGAAGTCAGAACACAGAGACCAAGTGACCAGGACAGCAGCTCAGGTAACAGAGGGATGAGAGAAAGCAAGGTAAGTCCACATAGCCTCTCTGGGGCAGCTGGTTCTAATGACAGGGACTTGTGAACTATTGGACTAGTAATGGACAGTCCGGCCATTTTTTGGAGAGATGGATCATTTGGATTCCAAACAGATCCCAATTTATGATATACTAACCTGTGTATACAAAGTATGGTAAAATCAACAGAATCAAAGGTGGATGAAACCCCGTCCACCTGCAGTCAGCCAATAGCAGAATTATTGAGGGTGGCTATCTAACATTCAGTTTCATCAGTCACAGACAACAGCTATTTTTGTCCCCATGAGACTGCAAGCAGCTCTCACTGGGTCACCAGCACCCATCACTATCAGACCAACCCCTTTAAGCTTGAGGAAAATGTGAATATATTGATTATAATATGGATGGATGTGTCCTGGTAATGTAGTAGTGTGCCCGATACCAGCCTCACAGGAGTCGCTCAGGTCTGTGCACTCAGTATAAAGAACTCCTCCATTACTGGTGAAGCCTGTGCAGGATCCAGATTATAAAGTGTGAACACAAAGACATCACTGATATTCTGCTCCAGACGCCAAAAAGGTCTTCTCAGAAGCTAAGGTTTTCTCTGCAAGATTAAAGGGGTTTTTCCACAAACAAAGTACATTTTAATTAAAAGATCTTGCAATAATAATTAGTTCCACCATTGGATTTGTTAAAAAAACGTTCCTGCGCTGAGACAATCTCATAAATGGGCCCCTGCTGTGTACTGTGTAATGGCTGTGCCTGACCGTGCAGGAACCATACCACATCATACCACAGCTCCTGGGCAGGGGAGGAAGCAAAAAAGTATACAGGCATGACAGCACGGTCACAGCTGATTCTTTCTGTGAGGTAAAATATTTCACTGCCTATTTTTAAGCAATGTTTTACCTCAGCTATGATCACCAGCTATAATGTCTGTATGCTCTTTTACTTCCTCCTCTGCCCAGGAGATGTAGCATGATCAGACTATGTCAGTACAAAGCAGGGGCACATTTATATGATTAACAATTTTTTAAACACATCCAATTGGGGAACTTATTATTATTCAAAGCTCTATTAAGTCAAATGTTGATTAGAATTTACTGTTGGTGGGGTTCCTGGAGTGGAAAACGATAAAGAAAAAAAGCTGGAAAAACTATTCAGTGTAGAAAAAATGGGTTCCAGTATCTGTGTTGGTGTGTGCCCTCCAGCCCAGCCCATGTGTGTTGATTTACCCAGCCCCTATGTGTTGGTTTGTGGCCTCCTGTTCCCTGTAGCTCAGAGGGGACCGAAGGCCGCACCCGAACTCGGAGGGTACCGAAGAATGAACCCGAACTCGGAGGGTACGGGAGGCTGCACCCCAGATGGGAGGAGATCGGTGGCCACACACCAACTCCTAGTGTATCAGAGGCCACACCACAACTCGGAGAGTACCGGAGGCCACACTACAACTCGGAGGGTACCGGAGGCCACAACTCAACTTGAAGGGTACCAGAGGCCACACCCCAACTTGGAGGGTACCGTAGACCACACCCCAAGACCACACCCCAACTCTGAGGATACTCAGAGGCCACACCCCAATTTGGAGGGTACCGGAAACCACACACCAAATCGGAGGGTATCGGAGGCCACACCCTAACTCAGGATTGACCAGAAGCCACACCCCAAGAGTCCACACCCCAACTCAGAGGGTATTGGAGGCTACACTCCAATTCAGGGAGTACTTGGAGACCACACCCAAATTTTGAAGGTAACAGAGGCCACACCCCAACTTGGAGGGTAACGGAGGCCACACCTCAAGAGGCCACACCCCAACTTGGAGGGTACCAAAGGCCACACCCCAACTCGGAGGGTAGAGGAGGCCACACAACAATTCAGAGGATAGAGGAGGCCACACCCCAACTCGCAGGGTACCTGGAGGCTACACCCCAACTTGGAGGGTGCCCGGAGGCCACACCCCAACACGGATGGTACCAGAGGCCAAACCCCAAATCGGAGGGAACCCGAAGACTACACCCCATACCCGAGGGTGCCTGGAAGGTAATGGATGCCACACCCCAAATCGGAGGGTAACAGAGTACACATCCCAGCTTGGAGGCTACCAGACACCACACCCCAACGCAGAGGGTAGCGGAGGCCACATCCCAACTTGGAGGGTAGCGGAGGCCAAACCCCAACTCTAAGGGTACTCGAAGGCCACACCCCAATTGGGAGTGTACCAGAGGCTACACCCCATTTTGGAGGGTACCAGAGGCTACACCTCAATTTGGAGGGTACCAGAGGCCACATACCAATTCAGAGGGTAATAGAGGCCACACCCAAATTTGGAGGGTGCCAGAGGCAAAACCCCAATTTGCAGGGTACCGGAGGCCACACCCCAACTCGGAGCGCACCAGAGGCCACACCCCAATTTGGAGGGTAGCGGAGGCCACATCCCATTCGGAGGATACTGGAGGCCACACCCCAATTCGGGGGTACCGGAAACCACACCCCAACTAGGAGGGTACCGGAGGCCACACCCCAACTTGGAGGGTATGGAGGCCACACCCCAACTCAGAGGGTACCAGAGGCCACACCCTAAATTGGAGGGTACTTGAAGGCTACACCCCAAGCCCGAGGGTGCTTGTAAGGTAACGGATGCCACACCCCAAATAGGACGGCACACAACAGCTTGGAGGGTACCGGATGCCACACTACAACTCAGAGGGTACTCGGAGGTGACACCCCAATTCAGAGTGTGCCCGGAGGCCACACCCCAACTCAGAGGGTAGTGTAGGCCAAACCCCAACTCTGAGGGTACTCTGAGGCCACACCTCAATTTGGTGGGTACCGAAGACTACACCCCAACTCGGAAGGTATCGGAGGCCAAAACCCAGCTCGAAGGGTACCGAAGGCCACACCCAAACTCGGAGGGTATTTGAGGCCACATCCCAGCTCGGAGGGTAGCGGAGGTCACACACCAACTTGGAGGGTAGCGGAACACCCCATTTCGGAGGGTAGTGGAGGCCATACCCAAACTCAGAGGGTACTCAGAGGCAACACCCCAATTGGCAGGGTACAGGAGGCCACATCCCAATTTGGAGGGTACCAAAGGCCACACCCCAATTCAGAGGGTATTGGAGGCCACACCCCAACTCGGAGGTTAGCAGAGGCCACAATCCAGCTCGAAGAGTACCGAAGGCCACACCCCAACTCGGAGGGTACCTGAGGCCACACAAGAATTCAGAGGGTATCAAAGGTCACACCCCAAGAGGCCACACCCAAACTCAGAGGGTACCGAAAGCTACACCCCAACTTGGAGGGTAGCGGAGGCCACACCCCTGCTTGAAGGGTACCGAAGTCCACTCCCAATCTCGGAGGGTACCGGAGGCCACACCCCAACTTGGAGGGTATCGGAGGCAACACCCCGATTTGAAGGGTATGGAAACCACACTTTAACTCGGAGGGTATTGGATTCCACACTCCAACTCTGAGGGTACTTTAGGCTACACCCCAATTCGATGGGTACTCAGAAGCCACACCCAAATTTAGAGGGTAACTGAGGCCACACCCAAATTTAGACGGTAAACGAGGCCACACCCAAATTTGAAGGGTATAGGAGGCCACACCCTAACTCAGAGGGTACTGAAGACTACACCCCAACTCGGAGGGTATCGGAGGCCACACCCCAGCTCGAAGGGTGCCGAAGACTAAACCCAAACTTGGAGGGTATCGCAGGCCACATCCCAATTTGGAGGGTAACGGAGGCCACACCCCAACTCGTAGGGTATCCGAGGCTACACCCCATTTCAGAGGGTTCTCGGAAGCCACATTCAAATTTGGAGGGTAACGGAGGCCACACCCCAAGAGGCCACACCCCAACTCGGAGGTTATCAAAAGCCACACCCCAACTCGGAGGGAACCGGAGGCCACACTCCAATTCGGATGGTAGCAGAGGCCACATCAGAATTGAAAGGGTATGGGAGGCCACACCCCAAGAGGCCAAACCCAAACTCAGAGGGTACCGAAGACTACACCCCAACTCGGAGGGTATCGGAGGCAGGGCAGCCACTAGGAATTTCAGGGCCCCATACTGGCAAAATTTTTTGGGCCCCTGGAAACTCCGCCTTGGCTCCACCCTAGCCCTGGGGGCCTCTACCCCTCGAACCTTCCACAGTTCAACCACCCTCTCTTGGAAAAACTCCACTTCTGCACCACGTCCTCACCAATCACACATTAACAGTTCCCATCACCAGGTCACATATATAGCCAGCAGCTTTTGTTTTGGCCAAAAGATTTTTTAATCCGCCACCATGACAAGGTATACTCTTTTGGCCGGCTCTACTCCACTGTAACTTGTTAAACTTTTTTTTTTTTTTTTTAAATATCCAATACAATTTTAGGTATATTTTTATTTATTTTTCAATTTTTAAAATGACCAATAATGCCACATACAAGGGACAAATACCACTGCACCATGACCGAATCACATATTACCACCACAAGGTGACCAATAATACCACATACAAGGAACAAATACCACTACGTCATGACCAGACCACATATTACCACCACAGTGACCGAATAATAGCAAATACAAGGAACAAATACCGCCACACCATGAACAGATCACATATTACCACCACATAGTGACCGAATACTACAATACTGATCATTAATAAAAAAAAAAAACAATACTAATGCCATTATACAGAGGAGATCTGAACTTAGTATACAATGTCCTTGTACAGGTAATACAGTGATCACCAGTGACATTATACACAGGAGCTCTGTAGTATACAGTATATATTGTCAGTGTACAGGTAATACATGGATCACCAGTGACATTATACACAGGAGCTCTGTATCTAGTGTCAGTGTACAGGTAATACAGGGATCACCAGTGACATACACAGGAGCTCTGTATATAGCATATAATGTATGTTGGCGCTATAGAAATATAATTATTATTATTATTATTATTATATGCCCCATACCGTGGCTTTACAAAAAAAATAATGCATCTGAGGCATGGACCTTCGTTCCGGCGTATGACAGTGATGTCACACGCCGGCGATGTGCCCACTGATGTCAGCTGCCGGCAGATTCGCTGGTGACTGTTGCCGTTTGGGAGTAATCTGCCACATGGAAACAAATTTTAACTGCCTGTGCGTCTGAGGATGCACAGGCAGTTACTGAGCCGGCAGAATCCTGCAGCTGGGGCCCGCTGAGTGCCCCCTCTGCTCATCGGGCCCCATCCAGTAAGGGCAGTAATGCCCAGATGGCGGCCCTGCTTAGGTCAGTGGGTTTGGGAAGAAGGATACTTATATTATAAAGTCTTCAGGAATATTAGAAATAATTAAGGTATTTAAAAGGCCGGGGTCACACGAGTGATGATTCTCTCATGTGAGAGAATCGGCTCAATCATGCTACTGACACTTGGTTCAAACTCTCATCCGAGTGTCATCTGATTCTCTTGCATGAGATAACCGGTGCACATTGAGAAGAGAACTTAATTTCTCCATTGTCTGAGGCCGTGGATGTTGGACTGCACTCAGATGACAGCTGAGTGCAGCCTGATGTTTCAAACGCTGCAGATTATTTTTCCACAGAACAATTTGGTCTGTACAAAAAAATCACAGATCTGCGCTGCCCTATAGTATAACATTATGCCGAACGTTATCCGATAAACATCACATACAGTGGCGTAACTACAAAGTTATGGGCCCCCCCACGCCAAAATATTTTCCTCCCAAATTCATATTCTCCCTATTCATTTTGCACACTATAGCTTTATTGCAAAGTTGTATAATGTGACCTCATACAGACACTTGCCCCATTATAGTGCTGCACAAATGTTATGGCCCCCATATAGTGCTGCACAAACGTTATGGCCCCATATAGTGCTGCACAAACGTTATGGCCCCATATAGTGCTGCACAAACGTTATGGCCCCCATATAGTGCTGCACAAACGTTATGGCCCATACAATTGTTATGGCCCTGCCCCCATATAGTGCTGCACAAACGTTATGGCCCACACAAATGTTATGGCCCCCATATAGTGCTGCACAAACGTTATGGCCCCCATATAGTGCTGCACAAACATTATGGCCCCATATAGTGCTGCACAAACCTTATGGCCCGCACAAATATTATGGCCCCCATACAGTGCTGCACAAACGTTATGGCCCCCATATAGTGCTGCACAAACATTATGGCCCCCATATAGTGCTGCACAAACGTTATGGCCCGCACAAATGTTATGGCCCCCATATAGTGCTACACAAACGTTATGGCCCCCATATAGTGCTGCACAAACATTATGGCCCCCATATAGTGCTACACAAACGTTATGGCCCCCATATTGTGCTGCACAAACATTATGGCCCCCATATAGTGCTGCACAAACATTATGGCCCCCATATAGTGCTGCACAAACATTATGGCCCCCATATAATGCTGCACAAACATTATGGCCCCATACAGACACTTGCCCCGTTTGCTGTTGCTGCGATAAAAAAAAATAAATCACATACTCACCTCTCCGTCGCTCAGGCCCCCGGCACTTTCAATATTCACCGCTCCTCGTTCCATTCACCGCTCCATTTTCCGCCTCCTATGCACTGACGGTCAGGCTGAGGGTGCGCACTAACTACGTCATCGCGCCCTCTGACCTCAGCGTCACTGCAGAAGATGGAGCCGCGGCTGGAACAAGGAGAGGTGACTATCGCGCAGCGCTCCCCTCCTGGTTATACTCACCTGCTCCTGGCGCGGTGCAGTCCCTGCTTCCCCGGCGCTGCTGCTGCTTCCTGTACTGAGCGGTCACCTATGGGAGGTGGAGCCGCATATTCTTTACTGTAATGAGCGGTACCATGTGACCGCTCAGTACAGGAAGAAGCCGGGCAGCCAGGGACCTGCAGGGACCGCGCCAGGAGTAGATGAGTATAATTAGACAGCCCCCGCTCCCTGGCCCTGCCAACCCCCTCCTTGGACCGCCGCATCATCAGGCAGCCCGCTGGCATCCCCCTGTCGGCTGCGCCCGGGGCACATGCCCCGGCTGCCCCTCCGGATACGCCACTGCTCTGACCTGCCGGGCTCCTGACCCGCCGGGCCCGGTCACAGCGGCGACTGCTGCGACCGCGGTAGTTACGCCCCTGATCACATAGCATTCGACCATGTTATACTCTCGTGTGAGCGAGCACTAAGAGCCTTTATTCCCTCTGCATATCTTCACCCACTAGCCTCTCAGGCTGGAGTCCGACCTCAGTTACTTTTTTCTGTAATACTGTGGAAGTTTTGCATATTTCTACATATACTGTACTTGTGGTCCACAAGTACAGTATATGTAGAAATATGCAAAACTTCCACAGTATTACAGAAAATATATATATAGCTGGGATCACACTTGGGAGAAACTCGCACGAGTCTCGCATCTCAATACCCGGCACTGCCGCCGGCACTCGGGACTGGAGTGTGCAGCTGCATGTATTTCTATGCACCTCAACGCTCCGAGTGCTGGTGGCAGTGCCGGGTATTGAGATGCGAGACTCGTGCGAGTTTCTCCCAAGTGTGATCCCGGCTGCCTTAGAGTGCACGTGCTGCATGTGTGTGTGTATATATACAGTATATAGTGTGTTTATTTTTCCATGACATGGAAGGTGAGCCTATTCGTCAGCTATAAATCTTGATGAGAAGTGTCCTCCTGACCCCCTGCAGAGAACGATGAGGCTGCTGTGCCCCATCTGCCCCCTGACAGGACACAGGAGCTCAATTCAGAAGACTGAAGTTTATCAGAGCAGTTTGGAGGTGTAAATGTCACCTGTGGGATGCTTGAGAAGGGGGCTGCTGTGTCCTGTGTGGAGGCATATTTAGCTCAGCAGCCTTATTATGCTTCTCTGCAGGAGGGGAGGGGTGACCAGCACAGACCGCGCTGTGCTCTTATCAGGATCTATAGTATAGCTGATACAGACGGGTCAGTGGGCTAGCTGCTGTGATGATAGTATAAAGCTGATCGTGTCAGAGGACGCCTCTGCTGCATGTGTGGACTGGAGTCTGTCAAGACACAGTCCTTACACTTCGCCAGCACAGGCAGTCAGGCTCAGACACTCACCCGATGATGACTGCGATGCTCCTGCTGCTCCCTGACTGGAACTGCCTGGTGGAACACTGAACTGAGCCCACGCTCAGCAGGGATTGGATGGTGGAAAGTCCCGCCCTCCTGTGTCTCAGCACTGGCTGCCTCTCCCAGTCAGTCTGTGATAATGACGCTCCACACACCGCTCCGATTTATGTATGCTCTGACCCCTGACCCCGGGCCCCTCCAGCTCACGGGCCCCACTGGCAGCCTGAATAAAATGTCAGGGGGGCCCGAGCGGAGCGCGGACCGGGCTGCCAGCGTGCTCGGGCCCCCCTTTTTGCTCCTCATCACCGGGCCCCATACTGCAGTAATGCCTGTAATGCCCTGATGACGGCCCTGATCGGAGGTAATACTCCAGCTTGAAGGGTACCGAAGACCACACCCAATCTCGGAGGGTACTGGAGGCCACATCTCAACTCTGAGGGTATTGGAGGCCACACCGCAGCTCGAAGGGTACCAAAGACCACACCCGAACTCAGAGGGTAGCGGAGGCCACACCCCAACTCGGAGGGTATCGGAGGTTACACCCCATTTCGGAGTGTACTCGGAGGCCACACACAAATTTGGAGGGTATCGGAGGCCACACCCCAGCTCCAAGGGTACCGAACACTACACCCCAACTTGGAGAGTATCAAAGGCCACACCCCATTTCGGAGGGTACTCGGAGTCCACACTCAAATTTGGAGGGTAACGGAGGCCACACCCCAACTTGGAAGGTAGTGGAGGCCACACCCCAAGAGGCCACATCCTTACTTGGAGGGAACCCGATGCAACACTCCAATTCGGATGGTAGCGGAGGCCGCACCAAAATTGAAAGGGTATTGGAGGCCACACCCCAAGAGGCCACACCCATACTCAGAGGGTACCGAAGACTACACCCCAACTCGGAGGGTATCAGGGGCCACACTCCAGCTTGGAGGGTACCGAAGACTACACCCCAACTCGGAGAGTATCAAAGGCCACACCTGTTGTGAACTGTGTTTCTGGGCTCCCTCTGGTGGTCACTAACGGTATTGTGTTAGGCATGTCTTGTTGCAGGCCTGGGCTCCAGCTGGGTCATTAAGCAGCGGGTGTTCCCTATTTAGGTCTCCTCTGGACTCAGTCTCTTGCCTGGCATCGTTGTATCCAGTCCTATATGGTTTCCTCCGGATTCCTTTCTGTCTGTCTCATGCAAGAAAAGCTAAGTCCGTTTTTGAATAATTTGGATCATTTGCATTTTTCAGAGTTTTTGTCCAGCTTGCTTAATATGTGAATTTCTGCTCGCTGGAAGCTCTAGGGTGCTGATATTCTCCCTCCGCACCGTCAGTTGGTGTGGGGGTTCTTGAATATTCAGCGTGGATGTTTTTGCAGGGTTTTCTGCTGACCGCATAGTTCACTGTCTATTTTCTGCCTATCTAGACTAGTGGGCCTCACTTTGCTGAATCTAGTTCATCTCTACGTTTGTGTTTTCCTCTTGCCTCACCGTTATTATTTGTTGGGGGCTTTCTATATCTTTGGGGTTCAATTTCTCTGGAGGCAAGTGAGGTCTTATTTTCCCTCTAGGGGTAGTCAGTTCTCCGGCTGGCTCGAGACGTCTAGAACCAACGTAGGCACGTTCACCGGCTACTTCTAGTTGTTGTGTTAGGATCAGTTATGCGGTTAGCCCAGTTTCCACCTCCCTAGAGCACTTTTAATGTTTTTGTTATCTTGCCGGAATACCAGAGATCCTCTACCACTGGGATCATAACAGTATGCCAGGCCAAACGAAAATGTTTATTGCATCGCAGAAGGAGGGATTAAAAAGTTCTGAGTTGTTTTTTTTTTTTTTTTTTTTTGTGTTTCTGCAGTTTGCCTAGCTTCTTCCATCCCCTTTTACTCTGAGTGGCTGGAGCTCTGCTGCAGATATGAATGTCCAGACTCTGACTTCTAGTGTGGATCAGCTTGCTGCTAGGGTGCAAAGCATTCAGGATTTTGTTATCCATAGCCCTATGTCTGAACCTAAAATACCTATTCCTGAGCCGTTTTTTGGAGATAGATCTAAGTTCCTGAATTTTAGGAATAATTGCAAATTGTTTCTGTCTCTGAAACCTCGTGCCTCTGGTGATTCCGCTCAGCAAGTTAAGATTGTTATCTCCTTCTTGCGCGGCGACCCTCAAGATTGGGCCTTCTCTCTGGCGCCAGGAGATCCTGCATTGGTGAATGTTGATGCGTTTTTTCTGGCACTTGGTTTGCTTTATGAGGAGCCTAATCTTGAAAATCAGGCTGAAAAGATATTGCTGGCTATCTCTCAAGGTCAGGACGAAGCTGAGGTGTATTGTC
Organism: Ranitomeya variabilis; assembly: GCF_051348905.1. Classification (NCBI taxonomy): domain Eukaryota; kingdom Metazoa; phylum Chordata; class Amphibia; order Anura; family Dendrobatidae; genus Ranitomeya; species Ranitomeya variabilis. Next base: position 618,605,287 of record NC_135232.1, on the reverse strand, counting down.
AAAAATTTCGGAAATGGTCCGTGCTTACTCAATGGAATACGAGTGTGCACTGGCCGCAAATTTCAGAAATGGTCTTTCTGAAGCCATTAAGAATGTGATGGTGGGGTTTCCTATCCCTACAGGTCTGAATGATTCAATGGCTCTGGCCATTCAAATTGATCGACGTTTGCGGGAGCGCAAATCTGTTAATCCTTTGGCGGTGCTGTCTGAACGGTCACCTGATTCTATGCAATGTGACAGAATTCTGACCAGAGCCGAGCGGCAAAATCATAGACGTCAAAATGGGTTGTGTTTTACTGTGGTGATTCAACACATGTTATTTCAGCATGCTCTAAACGCTTAAAAAAAATTGTTAATCCTGTCGCCATTAGTACTTTTCAACCTAAGTTTATTTTGTCTGTGACCTTAATTTGTTCATTATCTTCTTACTCAGTTATGGCTTTTGTGGACTCTGGTGCTGCTCTGAGTCTGATGGATTTGTCATTTGCCAGGCGCTGTGGTTTTGTCCTGGACCCTTTGGAAAATCCTATTCCTCTTAGAGGAATTGATGCTACGCCATTGGCAGAGAATAAACCTCAGTATTGGACGCAAGTGACCATGTGCATGACTCCTGTACATCAGGAGGTGATTCGTTTTCTGGTACTGCATAAAATGCATGATGTTGTTGTTTTGGGTCTGCCATGGTTACAGGCCCATAATCCAGTTTTAGATTGGAAAGCTATGACTGTGTCAAGTTGGGGTTGTCAGGGGATTCATGGCGATTCTCCATTGGTGTCTATTGCTTCTTCTACTCCTTCTGAGATCCCTGAGTTTTTGTCAGACTATCAGGATGTATTTAATGAACCCAGGTCCAGTGCCCTTCCTCCTCATAGGGACTGTGATTGTGCTATAGATTTGATTCCTGGTAGTAAATTTCCTAAGGGACGACTCTTTAATTTATCTGTGCCAGAGCATGCCCGCATGCCGCGATGCGGAGTTATATAAAGGAGTCTTTGGAGAAGGGACATATTCGCCCATCCTCTTCTCCTCTTGGTGCAGGATTCTTTTTTGTGGGCAAGAAAGACGGGTCTTTGAGACCTTGTATAGATTATCGTCTTCTGAATAAGATCACGGTGAAATTTCAGTATCCTTTGCCATTGTTGTCTGATTTGTTTGCTCGGATTAAGGGTGCCAGTTGGTTCACCAAGATAGATCTTCGTGGTGCGTATATCCTTGTGCGCATAAATCAGGGAGATGAATGGAAAACAGCATTTAATACGCCCGAGGGTCATTTTGAGTACCTGGTGATGCCTTTTGGACTCTCTAATGCTCCTTCTGTGTTTCAGTCCTTCATGCATGACATCTTCCGGAAATATCTGGATAAATTTATGATTATTTATCTGGATGATATTTTGTTTTTTTCTGATGATTGGGAGTCCCATGTGAACCAGGTCAGGATGGTGTTTCAGGTTCTGCGTGAGAATGCTTTATTTGTGAAGGGCTCAAAATGTATCTTTGGGGTACAGAAGGTTTATTTTTTGGGTTTTATTTTTTCCCCTTCTACTGTGGAGATGGACCCAGTCAAGGTCCGTGCCATTCATGACTGGACTCAGCCCACGTCTGTTAAGAGCCTGCAGAAGTTCTTGGGCTCTCTGATGTTGCTAATTGGTCTCCGGCGGCCGTGGAGGCCTTTCGGGAGCTGAAGCGTCGGTATACTTCAGCGCCAGTCTTGTGCCAGCCGGATGTCTCTCTTCCCTTCCAGGTTGAAGTTGATGCTTCTGAGATTGGTGCAGGGGCCGTTTTGTCGCAAAAAAATTCTGATGGCTCCATGATGAAGCCATGCGCCTTCTTTTCAAGAAAATTTTCGCCTGCTGAGCGGAACTATGATGTTGGTAATCGGTAGTTGTTGGCTATGAAGTGGGCATTTGAGGAGTGGCGACATTGGCTCGAGGGAGCTAAACATCGTGTGGGGGTCTTGACTGATCATAAGAATCTGATTTATCTCGAGTCTGCCAAGCGCCTGAATCCTAGACTGGCTCGTTGGTCGTTGTTTTTCTCCCGTTTTGACTTTGTGGTCTCGTACCTGCCTGGTTCGAAGAACGTGAAGACTGATGCACTTTCTAGGAGTTTTGTGCCTGACTCTCCGGGAGTCTCGGAGCCGGCTGGTATTCTCAGAGAGGGAGTGATTTTGTCTGCCATTTCCACAGATTTGCGACGAGTGCTGCAGAAATTTCAGGCTGATAGGCCTGATCGTTGCCCACCAGAGAGACTGTTTGTCCCTGACAGATGGACCAGCAGAGTTATTTCTGAGGTTCATTCTTCGGTGTTGGCAGGACATCCTGGGATTTTCGGTACCAGAGATTTGGTGGCTAGGTCCTTTTGGTGGCCTTCCTTGTCGCGGGATGTGCGTTCTTTTGTGCAGTCCTGTGGGATTTGTGCTCGGGCTAAGCCTTGCTGTTCTCGTGCCAGCGGGTTGCTTTTGCCCTTGCCTATCCCGAAGAGGCCTTGGACGCACATTTCCATGGATTTCATTTCGGATCTTCCGGTATCTCGGAAGATGTCTGTCATTTGGGTGGTGTGCGATCGTTTTTCTAAAATGGTCCATTTGGTGCCCTTGCCTAAGTTGCCTTCCTCCTCTGATTTGGTTCCTTTGTTCTTTCAGAATGTGGTTCGTTTGCACGGCATCCCTGAGAATATTGTGTCTGACAGAGGATCCCAGTTTGTGTCCAGATTCTGGCGATCCTTTTGTGCTAAGATGGGTATTGATTTGTCTTTTTCGTCGGCTTTTCATCCTCAGACTAATGGCCAGACCGAGCGAACTAATCAGACGTTGGAGACTTATTTAAGATGTTTTGTTTCTGCTGATCAGGACGACTGGGTTACCTTTTTGCCACTGGCCGAGTTTGCCCTTAATAATCGGGCTAGTTCTGCCACTTTGGTTTCACCCTTTTTCTTCAACTCTGGTTTTCATCCTCGTTTCTCCTCAGGCCAGGTTGAACCTTCGGACTGTCCTGGGGTTGATTCTGTGGTGGATAGGTTGCAGCGGATTTGGAACCATGTGGTGGACAATTTGAAATTGTCACAAGAGAAGGCCCAGCGTTTTGCCAACCGCCGCCGCGGTGTGGGTCCCCGACTTCGTGTTGGGGATTTGGTTTGGTTGTCTTCTCGGCATGTTCCTTTGAAGGTCTCCTCTCCTAAGTTCAAGCCTCGCTTTATCGGTCCTTATAAGATTTTGGAAATCCTTAACCCGGTGTCTTTTCGCTTGGACCTTCCAGCGTCATTTGCTATTCATAATGTGTTCCATAGGTCCTTGTTGCGGCGGTACGTGGTGCCTATGGTTCCTGCTGTTGAGCCTCCTGCCTGTTATGGTTCTCAATGGCAAGAGAACATAGCCCAGCAAACATAAGAACTAGCTCTTGGAAGGATGGAAACTAAACTGACCATGAACTAAACCTGCCGCACAACTAACAGTAGCCGGGTAGCGTAGCCTGCGTTTTATCCCTAGACGCCCAGCGCCGGCCGGAGGACTAACTAATCCTGGCAGAGGAAAATATAGTCCTGGCTCACCTCTAGAGAAATTTCCCCGAAAGGCAGACAGAGGCCCCCACAAATATTGGCGGTGATTTTAGATGAAATGACAAACGTAGTATGAAAATAGGTTTAGCAAAATTGAGGTCCGCTTACTAGATAGCAGGAAGACAGAAAGGACACTTTCATGGTCAGCTGAAAACCCTATCAAAACACCATCCTGAAATTACTTTAAGACTCTAGTATTAACTCATAACATCAGAGTGGCAATTTCAGATCACAAGAGCTTTCCAGACACAGAAACGAAACTACAGCTGTGAACTGGAACAAAATGCAAAAACAAACAAGGACTAAAGTCCAACTTAGCTGGGAGTTGTCTAGCAGCAGGAACATGCACAGAAAGGCTTCTGATTACAATGATGACCGGCATGGAAGTGACAGAGGAGCAAGGCTAAATAGCGACTCCCACATCCTGATGGAAACAGGTGAACAGAGAGGATGATGCACACCAGTTCAATTCCACCAGTGGCCACCGGGGGAGCCCAAAATCCAATTTCACAACAGTACCCCCCCCCCCTCAAGGAGGGGGCACCGAACCCTCACCAGAACCACCAGGGCGATCAGGATGAGCCCTATGAAAGGCACGGACCAAATCGGAGGCATGAACATCAGAGGCAGTCACCCAAGAATTATCCTCCTGACCGTATCCCTTCCATTTGACCAGATACTGGAGTTTCCGTCTGGAAACACGGGAGTCCAAGATTTTTTCCACAACGTACTCCAACTCGCCCTCAACCAACACCGGAGCAGGAGGCTCAACGGAAGGCACAACCGGTACCTCATACCTGCGCAATAATGACCGATGAAAAACATTATGAATAGAAAAAGATGCAGGGAGGTCCAAACGGAAGGACACAGGGTTAAGAATCTCCAATATCTTGTACGGGCCGATGAACCGAGGCTTAAACTTGGGAGAAGAAACCCTCATAGGGACAAAACGAGAAGACAACCACACCAAGTCCCCAACACAAAGCCGAGGACCAACCCGACGCCGGCGGTTGGCAAAAAGCTGAGTCTTCTCCTGGGACAACTTCAAATTGTCCACTACCTGCCCCCAAATCTGATGCAACCTCTCCACCACAGCATCCACTCCAGGACAATCCGAAGATTCCACCTGACCAGAAGAAAATCGAGGATGAAACCCCGAAGTACAGAAAAAGGGAGACACCAAGGTGGCAGAGCTGGCCCGATTATTGAGGGCAAACTCCGCTAAAGGCAAAAAAGCAACCCAATCATCCTGATCTGCAGACACAAAACACCTCAAATATGTCTCCAAGGTCTGATTCGTCCGCTCGGTCTGGCCATTAGTCTGAGGATGGAAAGCAGACGAGAAAGACAAATCTATGCCCATCCTAGCACAGAATGCTCGCCAAAATCTAGACACGAATTGGGTACCTCTGTCAGAAACGATATTCTCCGGAATACCATGCAAACGGACCACATTTTGAAAAAACAGAGGAACCAACTCGGAAGAAGAAGGCAACTTAGGCAGGGGAACCAAATGGACCATCTTAGAGAAACGATCACACACCACCCAGATGACAGACATCTTCTGAGAAACAGGAAGATCCGAAATAAAATCCATCGAGATGTGCGTCCAGGGCCTCTTCGGGATAGGCAAGGGCAACAACAATCCACTAGCCCGAGAACAACAAGGCTTGGCCCGAGCACAAACGTCACAAGACTGCACGAAGCCTCGCACATCTCGAGACAGGGAAGGCCACCAGAAGGACCTTGCCACCAAATCCCTGGTACCAAAGATTCCAGGATGACCTGCCAACGCAGAAGAATGAACCTCAGAAATGACTTTACTGGTCCAATCATCAGGAACAAACAGTCTACCAGGTGGGCAACGATCAGGTCTATCCGCCTGAAACTCCTGCAAGGCCCGCCGCAGGTCTGGAGAAACGGCAGACAATATCACTCCATCCTTAAGGATACCTGTAGGTTCCGAATTACCAGGGGAGTCAGGCTCAAAACTCCTAGAAAGGGCATCCGCCTTAACATTCTTAGAACCCGGCAGGTAGGACACCACAAAATTAAACCGAGAGAAAAACAACGACCAGCGCGCCTGTCTAGGATTCAGGCGTCTGGCGGACTCAAGATAGATTAGATTTTTGTGGTCAGTCAATACCACCACCTGATGTCTAGCCCCCTCAAGCCAATGACGCCACTCCTCAAAAGCCCACTTCATGGCCAAAAGCTCCCGATTCCCAACATCATAATTCCGCTCGGCGGGCGAAAATTTACGCGAGAAAAAAGCACAAGGTCTCATCACGGAGCAATCGGAACTTCTCTGCGACAAAACCGCCCCAGCTCCGATTTCAGAAGCGTCGACCTCAACCTGAAAAGGAAGAGCAACATCAGGCTGACGCAACACAGGGGCGGAAGAAAAGCGGCGCTTAAGCTCCCGAAAGGCCTCCACAGCAGCAGGGGACCAATCAGCAACATCAGCACCCTTCTTAGTCAAATCAGTCAATGGTTTAACAACATCAGAAAAACCAGCAATAAATCGACGATAAAAATTAGCAAAGCCCAAAAATTTCTGAAGACTCTTAAGAGAAGAGGGTTGCGTCCAATCACAAATAGCCTGAACCTTGACAGGATCCATCTCGATGGAAGAGGGGGAAAAAATATATCCCAAAAAGGAAATCTTTTGAACCCCAAAAACGCACTTAGAACCCTTCACACACAAGGAATTAGACCGCAAAACCTGAAAAACCCTCCTGACCTGCTGGACATGAGAGTCCCAGTCATCCGAAAAAATCTAAATATCATCCAGATACACAATCATAAATTTATCCAAATAATCACGGAAAATGTCATGCATAAAGGACTGAAAGACTGAAGGGGCATTTGAAAGACCAAAAGGCATCACCAAATACTCAAAGTGGCCCTCGGGCGTATTAAATGCGGTTTTCCACTCATCCCCCTGCTTAATTCGCACCAAATTATACGCCCCACGGAGATCTATCTTAGAGAACCACTTGGCCCCCTTTATGCGAGCAAACAAATCAGTCAGCAGTGGCAACGGATATTGATATTTAACCGTGATTTTATTCAAAAGCCGATAATCAATGCACGGCCTCAAAGAGCCATCTTTCTTAGCCACAAAGAAAAAACCGGCTCCTAAGGGAGATGACGAAGGACGAATATGTCCCTTTTCCAAGGACTCCTTTATATATTCTCGCATAGCCGCATGTTCAGGCACAGACAGATTAAATAAACGACCCTTAGGGTATTTACTACCCGGAATCAAATCTATGGCACAATCACACTCCCGGTGCGGAGGTAATGAACCAAGCTTAGGTTCTTCAAAAACGTCACGATATTCAGTCAAGAATTCAGGAATCTCAGAGGGAATAGATGATGAAATGGAAACCACAGGTACGTCCCCATGCATCCCCTTACATCCCCAGCTTAACACAGACATAGCTTTCCAGTCAAGGACTGGGTTATGAGATTGCAGCCATGGCAATCCAAGCACCAACACATCATGTAGGTTATACAGCACAAGAAAGCGAATAATCTCCTGGTGATCCGGATTAATCCGCATAGTTACTTGTGTCCAGTATTGTGGTTTATTGCTAGCCAATGGGGTGGAGTCAATCCCCTTCAGGGGTATAGGAGTTTCAAGAGGCTCCAAATCATACCCACAGCGTTTGGCAAAGGACCAATCCATAAGACTCAAAGCGGCGCCAGAGTCGACATAGGCATCCGCGGTAATAGATGATAAAGAACAAATCAGGGTCACAGATAGAATAAACTTAGACTGTAAAGTGCCAATTGAAACAGACTTATCAAGCTTCTTAGTACGCTTAGAGCATGCTGATATAACATGAGTTGAATCACCGCAATAGAAGCACAACCCATTTTTTCGTCTAAAATTCTGCCGTTCACTTCTGGACAGAATTCTATCACATTGCATATTCTCTGGCGTCTTCTCAGTAGACACCGCCAAATGGTGCACAGGTTTGCGCTCCCGCAGACGCCTATCGATCTGGATAGCCATTGTCATGGACTCATTCAGACCCGCAGGCACAGGGAACCCCACCATAACATCCTTAATGGCATCAGAGAGACCCTCTCTGAAATTCGCCGCCAGGGCGCACTCATTCCACTGAGTAAGCACAGCCCATTTACGGAATTTCTGGCAGTATATTTCAGCTTCGTCTTGCCCCTGAGATAGGGACATCAAGGCCTTTTCCGCCTGAAGTTCTAACTGAGGTTCCTCATAAAGCAACCCCAAGGCCAGAAAAAACGCATCCACATTGAGCAACGTAGGATCCCCTGGAGCCAATGCAAAAGCCCAATCCTGAGGGTCGCCCCGGAGCAAGGAAATCACAATCCTGACCTGCTGAGCAGGATCTCCAGCAGAGCGAGATTTCAGGGACAAAAACAACTTGCAATTATTTTTGAAATTTTGAAAGCAAGATCTATTCCCCGAGAAAAATTCAGGCAAAGGAATTCTAGGTTCAGATATAGGAACATGAACAACAAAATCTTGTAAATTTTGAACTTTCGTGGTGAGATTATTCAAACCTGCAGCTAAACTCTGAATATCCATTTTAAACAGGTGAACACAGAGCCATTCCAGGATTAGAAGGAGAGAGAGAGAGAAAGGCTGCAATATAGGCAGACTTGCAAGAGATTCAATTACAAGCACACTCAGAACTGAAGGAAAAAAAAAAAAAAAAACTTCAGCAGACTTCTCTTTTCTCTCCTTTCTCTGTCAATTAATTTAACCCTTTGTGGCCGGTCAAACTGTTATGGTTCTCAATGGCAAGAGAACATAGCCCAGCAAACATAAGAACTAGCTCTTGGAAGGATGGAAACTAAACTGACCATGAACTAAACCTGCCGCACAACTAACAGTAGCCGGGTAGCGTAGCCTGCGTTTTATCCCTAGACGCCCAGCGCCGGCCGGAGGACTAACTAATCCTGGCAGAGGAAAATATAGTCCTGGCTCACCTCTAGAGAAATTTCCCCGAAAGGCAGACAGAGGCCCCCACAAATATTGGCGGTGATTTTAGATGAAATGACAAACGTAGTATGAAAATAGGTTTAGCAAAATTGAGGTCCGCTTACTAGATAGCAGGAAGACAGAAAGGACACTTTCATGGTCAGCTGAAAACCCTATCAAAACACCATCCTGAAATTACTTTAAGACTCTAGTATTAACTCATAACATCAGAGTGGCAATTTCAGATCACAAGAGCTTTCCAGACACAGAAACGAAACTACAGCTGTGAACTGGAACAAAATGCAAAAACAAACAAGGACTAAAGTCCAACTTAGCTGGGAGTTGTCTAGCAGCAGGAACATGCACAGAAAGGCTTCTGATTACAATGATGACCGGCATGGAAGTGACAGAGGAGCAAGGCTAAATAGCGACTCCCACATCCTGATGGAAACAGGTGAACAGAGAGGATGATGCACACCAGTTCAATTCCACCAGTGGCCACCGGGGGAGCCCAAAATCCAATTTCACAACACCTGCCCCGGTTTTGGTTGAGGGCGAGTTGGAGTACGTGGTGGAGAAGATTTTGGATTCTCGTATCTCTAGACGGAGACTTCAGTATTTAGTTAAGTGGAAAGGCTATGGTCAGGAGGATAATTCCTGGGTTGTCGCCTCTGATGTTCATGCGGCTGATTTGGTTCATGCCTTTCATGCTGCTCATCCTGATCACCCTGGGGGTCTTGGTGAGGGTTCGGTGACCCCTCCTCAAGGGGGGGGGTACTGTTGTGAACTGTGTTTCTGGGCTCCCTCTGGTGGTCACTAACGGTATTGTGTTAGGCATGTCTTGTTGCAGGCCTGGGCTCCAGCTGGGTCATTAAGCAGCGGGTGTTCCCTATTTAGGTCTCCTCTGGACTCAGTCTCTTGCCTGGCATCGTTGTATCCAGTCCTATATGGTTTCCTCCGGATTCCTTTCTGTCTGTCTCATGCAAGAAAAGCTAAGTCCGTTTTTGAATAATTTGGATCATTTGCATTTTTCAGAGTTTTTGTCCAGCTTGCTTAATATGTGAATTTCTGCTCGCTGGAAGCTCTAGGGTGCTGATATTCTCCCTCCGCACCGTCAGTTGGTGTGGGGGTTCTTGAATATTCAGCGTGGATGTTTTTGCAGGGTTTTCTGCTGACCGCATAGTTCACTGTCTATTTTCTGCCTATGTAGACTAGTGGGCCTCACTTTGCTGAATCTAGTTCATCTCTACGTTTGTGTTTTCCTCTTGCCTCACCGTTATTATTTGTTGGGGGCTTTCTATATCTTTGGGGTTCAATTTCTCTGGAGGCAAGTGAGGTCTTATTTTCCCTCTAGGGGTAGTCAGTTCTCCGGCTGGCTCGAGACGTCTATAACCAACGTAGGCACGTTCACCGGCTACTTCTAGTTGTTGTGTTAGGATCAGGTATGCGGTTAGCCCAGTTTCCACCTCCCTAGAGCAGTTTTAATGTTTTTGTTATCTTGCCGGAATACCAGAGATCCTCTACCACTGGGATCATAACACACACCCCAACTTGGAGGGAACTGGATGCCACACCCCATTTCGGATGGTAGCAAAGGCCACACTCCATCAAGGAGGGTTCCGGAGGCAACACCCCAACTCAGAGGGCGCCCAGAGGCCACACCCCAACATGGAGGGTACCAGAGGTCACACACATTAAATCAGAGTGCACTCGAAGGCAACACCTCAACTCAGAGGGTTATAAAGGCCACACACAAGCTCAGAGGGTAGTGGAGGCAAAATTCCAGCTCAAAGGGTAGTGGAGGCCACACCCCATCTCGGAGGGTACACGGAGGCTACACCTCAGCTCGGAGGGTAGCGGAGTCCACATCCCAGCTCGAAGGGTAGCAGAGGCCACACCCCAGCTGCTAAAATGGTAAAATGGTAAAATGGTAAAATGAAGCCAGGAAGCCACACCCCAACTCAGAGGGTATCGGAGGCCACACTCCAAGGGGCCACACCCTAACTCGGAGGGTACGAGAGGCCACACCCCAACTCGGAGGGTATCGGAGGCCACACTGCAGCTACTCGAAGGGTACCGGAGGCCACACCCCAACTCGGAGGGTACCGGAGGCCACACCAGAATTAAGAGGGTATTGGAGGCCACACCCCAAGGGGCCACACCCAAACTCAGAATGTACCGAAGGCTACACCCCAACTCGGAGGGTATCGGAGGCCCCAGCTCGAAGGGTATCGGAGGCCACACGCCAGCTACTCGAAGGGTATCGGAGGCCACACCCCAACTCGGAGGGTACCGGAGGCCACACCAGAATTAAGAGGGTATTGGAGGCCACACCCCAAGAGGCCACACCCAAACTCAGAATGTACCGAAGGCTACACCCCAACTCGGAGGGTATCGGAGGCCCCAGCTCGAAGGGTATCGGAGGCCACACACCAGCTACTCGAAGGGTATCGGAGGCCACACCCCAACTCGGAGGGTACCGGAGTCCACAATATAATCAGAGGGTATCGGAGGCCATACCCCAAGGGGCCACAAGCAAGCTATGAGGGTACCGAAAGATACACCCCAACTCGGAGGGCACCGGAGGCCACATCGCAACTCGGAGGGTACCGGAGGCCACACCCCAAGGGGCCACACCCAAACTCAGAGAGTACCAAAGGCTACACCCCAACTCAGAGGGTATCGGAGGCCACACCCCAGCTCGAAGGGTATCAGAGGCCACACCCCAAGAGGCCACACCCTAACTCGGAGGGTACCAGAGGCCACACCCCAACTCGGAGGGTATCGGAGGCCACACCCTAGCTACTCGAATGATACCGGAGGCCACACCCCAACTCGGAGAGTATCGGAGGCCACACTCCAAGTGGCCACACCCTAACTCAGAAGATACCAGAAGCCACACCCCAACTCGCAGGCTATCGGAGGCCACACCCCAGCTACTCGAAGGGTATCACAGGCCACACCCCAACAGGCTACACCCAAACTCAGAGGGTACAGAAGGCCACACCCAACCTCGGAGGGTACCTGAGGCCACACTCCAACTCAGAGGGTATCGGAGGCCACACCCCAATTCGGAGGGTACGGAAACCACACCTTAACTCGGAGGGTATCGAAGGCCACATCCCAAGAGTCCACACTCCAACTCTGAGGGTACTGGAGGCTGCAACCCAAATCAGAGGGTATCGGAGGCAACACCTCAGCTTTGAGGGTAGCGTAAGCCACACCCCAACTCGGAGGGTATCGGAGGCCACACTCCAGCTCGAATGGTACCAAAGGCCACACCCCAACTCGGAGGGTACCCGAAGGCCACACCCAACTTAGAGGGTGACCAGAGGCCACACCCCAACTCAAAGGGTACCTGAGGCCAAACCCCAACTCAGGATACTGGAGGCCACACCCCAACTTGGAGCGTGCACGGAGGCCACAACCCAACTCAAAGGGTAATGGAGGCTACACCCCAACCTCAGAGGGTACCGAATGCCACACCCCAACTCGGAGGGTAGCAGAGGCCACACCCCAACTCGGAGGGTAGCTGAGGCCACACACCAATTCAGAGGGTAGCGGAGGCCACACTGCAATTTGAAGGGTACCAAAGGCCACACCCCAACTCGGAGGGTATCAAAGGCCACACCCCAGCTATTCAGAAGGTACCAGAAGCCACACCCCAACTTGGAGAGTACTGGAGGCCACGCCAGAATTCAGAGGGTATTGGAGGCCACACCCCAAGAGTCCACACTCCAATTCTGAAGGTACTGGAGGCTACACCCCAAATCGGAGGGTATCGGAGGCCACACCCCAGTTCGAAGCATACCAAAGGCCACACCCAAACTCGGAGGGTAACGGAAGCCACACCCAAACTCGGAGGGTACCGGAGGCCACACCACAACTCAGAGGGTATCGAAGGCCACACCCCAGCTACTCAGAGGGTACCAAAGGCCACACCCAAACTCAGAGGGTACCGGAGGCCACACCCCCAACTTGGAGGGTCTCGGAGGCCACACACCAATTCGGAGGGTATGGAAACCACACCTTAACTCGGAGGGTATCGAAGTCCACACTCCAACTCTGAGGGTACTGGAGGCTACACCCCAATTCAAAGGGTATTCGGAGGCCACATCCAAATTTGGAAGGTATCAGAGGCCACACCCCAATTTGGAGGGTAGCGGAGGCCACATCCCAACTCAGAGGGTATTAAAGGCTGCACCCCAACTCCGAGATTACCGGAGGCCACACCCCAGCTCGGAGGGTAGTGGAGGCCACACACCAATTCGGAGGGTATGGAAACCACATCTTAACTCGGAGGGTATCGGAGGCCACACCCCAAGAGTCCGACATACTCCAACTTTGAGGGTACTGGAGGCTACACCCCAATTCAAAGGGTATTCGGAGGCCACACCCAAATTTGGAGGGTATCGAAGGCTACACCCAAACTCAGAGGGTACCGAAGGCTATACCCCAATTCGGAGGGTATCGGAGGCCACACTCCAGCTCGAAAGGTACCGAAGGCCACACCCAAACTCGGAGTGTATCGGAGGCCACACGCCAGCTCGGAGGATAGCGGAGGTCACACCCCAACTTGGAGGATAGAGTCGGACACACCCCAATTTGGAGGGTAGCGGAGGCCATACCCAAACTCAGGGTACTTGGAGGCAACACCCCAATTGGGAGGGTACCCGAGACCACATCCCAATTTAGAGGGTACCAGAGGGCACACCCCAATTCAGAGGGTAGCTAAGGCCACACCCCATCTCTGAGTGTACCACAGGTGGCCCAATTTGGAGGGTAGCTGAGGCCACACCCCAACTCGGAGGGTGCTACACCCAAACTCGGAGGGTATCGTAGGCCACACCCCAACTCGGAGGGTAATGGCTGCCACACCCCAGGAGACCACATCCCAACTCGGAGTAGCAGAGGCCACACCCCAATTTGGAGGGTACCAGAGACCACACCCCAATTTGGAGTGTACCAGAGTCCACACCCCAGCTCGAAGGGTAACGGAGGCCACACCCCAACTTGAAGGGTAGCAGAGGCCACACCCCAACTCGGAGGGTAGCGGAGGCCACACCCCACCTAGGAGGGTAACGGCGGCCACACCCCAACTCGGAGGGTACAGAAGACCACACCTCAATTCGGAGGGTACCAGAGTCAACATCCCAATTTGGAGAGTACCAAAGGCCACACCCCAGCTCGAAGGGTACTGAAGGCTACATCCCAACTCAGAGGGTACCAAAGACCACACCCCAGCTCGGAGGGTATCGGAGTCCACACCCCTCAGCTTGGAGGGTAGTAGAGGCCTCACCCCAACTCGGAGGGTAGCGGAGGTGACCCCCTAACTCGGAGGGTACCCGTAGGCCACACCCCAATTCAGAGGATAGCGGAGGCCACGCATTGTACTCTGAGAGGCTACACCCCAACTCAGAGGGTACCGAAGGCCAAACCACACCCCAACTCAGAGGGTACTGAAGGCCACATCCCAACTCGCAGAGTTCCCAACTTGGAAGGTAGGAGGCCACACCCCAGGGTATCGGAGGCCACACCCCAGCTCGAAGGGTAGCGAAGGCTACACCCAAACTCGGAGGGTACCGGAGGCCACACACCAACTCAGAGGGTGTCGGAGGCCATACCACACCTTAACATGGGGGGTATCGAAAACAGTAAGCGTATCCGCAGGATCTAAAATAAGGCACAAAGACAACAGGTAAGTACAGAGCACATGTGGCAGGGATCCCCATTCTTCATGTTTGCTTATAGAAGCCAGTATACAAGAGTTCCTCATTTATACCCACCGGGGCCAGGCTGTTGAGATTGTAGATCCATTTGGATACGCTTACTTTTTTCCATCCTCCTTTAGGTATAATATGAAGATTCACTATGGATCCTTAGGACTCCTGGCCTCTCGGTTTCTGGCTCATCGGCTTCGTCTATGATCTGATTGCATCAATACGGCCCAGAAAGACTCTGATGAAGATTCTGTGGACACGTACATTTTTCTCGATCCCCCTTTTTTTGGGTATAACATGGAGATCCATTATGGACCCTTAGAACTGTTGGCCTCTCGGCTTTTGGCTCATCGGCTTCGTTTATGAATGATCCAACTATCTGTGTATATTGTGTTTTGCGAAGTGGTGTCTGCTACCAGCTATACTATGCATTGGGCATCTTTGATCCAATTCCTTCCAATTTGTTATTCATTGGTTTCTAATGAGATTTCTATGGTATAACACTCTATGGGCAAATAAACATGTATATGACTGGCTGCTATATGGTACATAATGCTTGTGTTTTGAAAATATTACATCTTGCCGATGTGGTTCACGGTCCTTTGAGCCATGGGATCTATTGCTCGGAGGATTATGCTTTTGTGGGACTTATGTGGGACATGCAGAGCATTTATATGTTTATCATCGGCGACTGTCCACTGGTATAACTATCTTTAGGATGTGGGGGGTGATTTCCTTTACTTTGTGCGCGTACCCTTGCTCCCAAATGTACATATCTTTCCCTGCGACTATTCCCCCCTTCCCCCCTCCCTTTTCAGGTGATGTAAATGTATGACAAACCCAGCTCAACGCTATTGGTAGTTCTTGCGCTGACACTGTATTTGGGTTAGAGTGCCATTTTGCGAGGATGTCAATAGTCTGACTTCCTGACCAAAAAGGGTTTCTTCCAGCGAATATGCGCAAGCGTATTTTTTGATTAGTTTGGCGTCTCTATAGGTCGTCTCTCGCACCAGGTGTTTGTACCCTCGCCTGTAGTGTACATATTTCTTGGGACCAACCCTTGGTTACATGAGTAAATACATAGCTGGCTGAGCTTAGCGCTCTTGGCGATTCTTGCACATATACTGCGGACATATGGACTTAGTTTTCTGGTCAGGTTATTATACTGCGCAAGCGCTGACTATTGGGCTCTCTGACCAGAAGGAGTCTCTTGTAATGTATTTGCGCAGGCGCAGCCTCTGATCAGTTCGGCGTTCTTGTAACTATGACAATCCTTATACCGGGACTGAATTCACTAGTACACAGTCTCGGCGGTCTAGCTGGAGTAACCAACTACGCAGATGTGATGGGGTAAACTTGTTGAACCGGAAGTAGATGCCGGTCTGCGCACGCCACGAGGAAACCATACGTCGACGCATCCTCACAGACGGTAATTATTACTCTTTATCATTATTTGGCTATAAGAGAGCAGGGTGAGGCTGTCTGCTTCACATCTCCCCTGATGAAGACACTCTCATAGCGTCGATACGCGTGGGGCATCAGTCTCCTTCTTTTATCCCCCCAGCACTAGCACCTTACTTTTCACTGTTGCATTTATGCCTAGCCTTTTGAATTTTTAGGATTTTGGACCGTAGCACCTACTCCGCTCCCAGGTTTTTGGGTGACATCTCCTGTAATCTTTTGGCGCTTATCCTTGTATAGTAATACTTGGCAGATATTCCTAGGGTGCGAAACTCAATCCTTATTTCTTGATGCAATTTGTCTGATGCCTAGCTGGTAGCAGATGGGTATTTATTGTTGCACTTGTATACATACTGTTACGGAACCCCCCAGCACCCAGAATATGTTGTGTAGTTATATGTATGTATAATAGGTTCCATGTGAGCTGCATGTCCCTAATGCATCAGCCCACAGGCTGCACCCCTGGGCAGAGAGGACAAGATATCCCCCTTCTGACCTCCCCACCTTTGTAATTCCCACAGTAAATATTGGCAGGCTCCGGCCACCTGCGGCTATTGTAATGTATGTCTGGCCTGCCGTTTTTCAATTGGCCTGCCCTCTGTATCAGTGTTATATATTCTGTGTGCTGTGAATAAAGTGTTGTTAGACTGGAAATACGTGGAGAAGCAGTGATCTTTTATATGCGCCTATGTAACCAAGCAATTCCAGCCAGCATCCTTCATTAAGACTCCAGCCAAAGCAGAGTGGACCTCCTGAAACACGGGGTGGTAGTGAAAGAGGTACTCAAGCACGGTAGGCCCCGTTACACTGGTGGCAGACAGCGGGATATGATACCCCGTCTTCAGGAGGAAAGGAATGAATGGAAAACAACTACCAGAAGTTAAAGAGGACTACATTAAAAGATCTGGTGGAAGCCCGAGGGTTAATCACCAGCAACAAAACAAAAGCGGATTTGATAGCAGCCATCATGGAACACGACAGTGCAGCACCCCCCAATGTGAAAGTGGAGGAGACTGAATTCCAGAGGGAGGTAAAGAACTGACTGGCGTTCTATGGCCCAAACCCTGCAGTAGAGATCATACGAGAGGTGATGGCTGGATGTGCGTACTGATCTGAAGGAAAATATGGCCGAGCGGACCAGGATAGAGCTAGCCAAGATGGAGATGGCTGAGCAGACCAAAGTGGAGCTGGCCAAGATGGAGATGACAGAGTGGAGAGAGGAGAGTCAGCGAGCAGGGGGAGCTCTGGCCTCCGCCCAGGTACCTTCAACAGTAAGCCACAAAAAGATCCAGTATAATGCCTTCCGACAGTTGGGGGAGGCAGAGGAAGACATTGATGGCTTTCTGCAGGACTTTGAGCGGCAGTTTGCCCTTCATCAAGTGAAGCCAGAGGAACGGGTTCAGATTCTGGCCAGCAAGCTGACAGGCTGGGCAGCAGACGCCTATCGCACGGTACTTGATGAGGACTGTATGGACTATGAGCGGATCAAAGAAGTGATCTTGGGCTGGTATGTGCTGACACCAGAGGCATACCGCCAAAAGTTCCGCGGACTTATAAAACGCGTAACCGATACCCACGCTCAATGGGCCTGTAAATTACGGCGGTCACTGCTACAGTGGGTACAAGGGAGCCAAGCAACCACTAAGGAGGACGTCCTCCAGCTCTTCTTGTTAGAACGATTCTTTAATGGACTAACCCCCGAGACACAGGAATGGCTTCGGGACAGGCGGCCAACGACTCTTGAGGAGGCCGCTCGTCTGGCTGATGAACATCATGATGCCAGGAGGCCTTAGTTGTCTGGATCAAAGATGGTAACTAGGGGTCTGCCAATGGACCTGGAGGCCCCCAAACCACAGAAGATTGTAGGGGGACCAGCTAAAAACCCGGCCTACCACAGTCCCCCTGGGGCGCGATGCCACACCTGCCATCAGCTGGGCCACCTGCAAAGATAATGTCCCAACCGGACTCAGCATACCCAGTGGCCAAAGGCGGGAACAGCTACCTTTAGCCGGGCCGCTGTACACTGCTACCAAGGCGAAGCTGACCCGGCATTGGGGGCTACGACTAACCAGGGGGTGGAAGAGATGGAGGAAGTGCTGCATGAAGTAGACCCCATGCAGGCAGCCCGGGCAGATAATCGACAACAGCATCGACAGGTCGTGTGGGTTAATGGGAAACGTATGCAGGGACTAAGAGATTCCGGGGCAACTTTGACCCTTGTGAAGCCTCATCTCGTCCGGGACCAAGAGAAGATGGACCGGACAGTGGCAGTCCGTGTAGCAGGGGGAGCCATACATCGACTGCCCACTGCCAGGATTCACCTGAACTGGGGAGTCGGAGATGGCCTTGTTGAGGTCGGCTTGATGGAGGATTTGCCTGCAGACATCTTGCTGGGAAATGACTTGGGGCCCATGTTGTCAGCCTTCTCGGTTGCCCCTCTGGCTGAGACATATCCTGTGACCACCTGGAGACAAGCTCGAGCTGCGGAGGCGGAATCACACTCAGAGGAGGCCCAGGTAAGACATCCCAGCCCTACACGTATTCCCATAGCCAGACACATTTCTTGGGCCACCCCAGCTGAATTTAAGAGGGAGTTACTTGAGGATCCTTCATTGGAGGGATATCGTGGGAAGGCACAGGAGGGGAGAGGGGTGCTGGAAGGGGAACAGTTTGTATGGAAGCAGGGATTCCTCTATGGGATCACAGAGCAGCACCACACAGGGACGAGCCCCACTATAAAATGACAGCTGGTTGTTCCCAAGAAGTATAGGCAGGAGTTACTGCAAATCTCTCATGACATACCCTTGGCCAGGCACTTCGGCGT
Source organism: Ranitomeya variabilis (assembly GCF_051348905.1). Taxonomy (NCBI): domain Eukaryota; kingdom Metazoa; phylum Chordata; class Amphibia; order Anura; family Dendrobatidae; genus Ranitomeya; species Ranitomeya variabilis. Next base: position 618,586,752 of record NC_135232.1, on the reverse strand, counting down.
CAGTTGCATCAGGCATCGTCTGACACAAAACTTCTTTTGGCCGGGGGTAACCTATGATGTTCGTCAGTATGGCCAGACACCTGTGACAGTTGCCAGCGCATTGGCAAGAGGGGAGATCGATGCAAGGCCAAATTACGCCTCCTGAAAACAAATGCTGATGCTACAGCTTAGGTTAATAATCAAGTCTCTATACAGCAAATATCCTATACCCTTAGTTTATAAAGTAGATAAAAACATGTACCTTTATTTAAACAATAGCTAAAAACCATGAGACAACTACAACAGATATACACATAAAACACACAACCGTGCTCTCTAGCAAAAACCCTACATGGGGTACTGCATAACCACTACCTGCCAGCGGAGGTTGGCACCCTAAACACAAATGCGAGATTGGCGCCCCCACTCGTCGGCGGCTGACCCTATAGCTCCTAACATGCGCCCTATGCAAAAAGTGTACCATACACACTGTCATAGGCACCTGACAGGAAAATTGTTATTCAGACAGCATAGATAGATGGTAGATATGTGTAATTGTAGAATTATTATTCTACCCTTAGCAGGGCTGCATGTGGCAGGGTGAGAGACACGGACTAAAAACACAGGTGCAAAAAACAAAAATGTGCTCGTGCAGAAAAACCACTCACTACCTCTGTACCCTGTCCAGAGATGCCCTGCCTGGCTGTGGAGGTTGGCACCCTACTGTACAGCGGATATGGCGCCCCCACTCAACGATGGCTGACCCTGAGATGACCCTATGGATATGCTAAAACTCTATCCAACCTAGATGAACCAAATATGGGGTATAATTAGAGATATAGTTTATCCCATGAAGCAGGGCAAGCAGGCAGGAACATAACTCCACAGGTCAATAGACAAAAAATTGAGACATAACCGATAATGAACATCATATCTCATTACAGAGGATAAGAGCCGATACTTATCATATTGATGAGCTGAACACCTCAACGCGTTTCGCCAAAAGGCTCATCAGGAGGCCCAGATATGCAGATGCTACATGGAATCAGAACCGATCTGCTTATATACACGTGTAGATTATGTACTGCAAGGCGGGGCTTATGTGACTGGGCAATAGAGGTAGACTCGAAAGCCGCCATGTTGGTGAAGCCGTGCTAAACCCTCCATCAGTGTGCCAAACTCTATGAGCAACCACTCACTACGGCAATATCACTGCATGGTTGAAGACACACTTACTATTACCATATGTTGTGGAGAATGACCGGTAGATAAAGCGACCGCTCCTTATCAACTCCCTCGTGCCGCTGGAGAATACCGGACGCCGGCGTGCGCGCCAGCCGAATCGCATGCAGCTGCGCATGTCCGGAAGTCCAGTCTCTTATTCCACAGTAAAGTAGTCAGTATACATATACTTTAGGACTGCGCATGTCAGAAATCTACTGTGCCCTAGAGCACAATGGCTGACACTAGCGTGCATGTAAGTCTGCGCATGTCCGGAAGCCCAGGTAGAGAAAATAATGGTATGCACTCTGATCAAAAGTAGTGCGAGGTGCTGGTAAGACAGACCCGAGGGTCCAAAGAGTCATGTAGCCAGGAAATTGCCGCACACTCTGATTGGGTATGATGCAAAAAAGTGTTCAATACGTTTATTACAGAAAAAAGATTGCCATGCAGTGAACAAAGATACAATGATATCTGATTCGACCAAACCCAACGTTTCGACCCACAAGGGTCTTATTCATGGGATTACTACGGAAATAAAAAGACAGTATGAGTAACTGGTCATAGCAAAATTTCAATGAGAATAAATACATAGTGAAAAACCTGAAGAAAATATATAATCACCAAAATTTAAGTCTAAATAACATACAAATAACAGACACAGTCAAAGCTAAAATGTACAAGAAATAAAAAATAAAAAATAAAAAATTGCTGAGGTTACTTAACTTGGTATTGCTAGATAATAGGGAAAAGAAATAGTATAAGGGAGACTGTGGGGAGCGAAGGATTACCTTGGTTTCCGAAGGTGCGCAAATAGATAAGAAAGCAGGTAGGCAATTTTTTCAGTGTAAGTCCTGTCGCTGTGATAAACAGAATAATGTTAGGATAAAGCATATAGACATATAGACAGTTTAGGGGTCCTAGATGCTAGCTATTGTATAGAGAATGTATATTAGGTCCAGGGAATTGTATGGAAAATACTGTTGTAATTGTACCTAATGTATCCAGGGAAGGCACATCCATGTAGATAAAGAACGAATCACTAGGGAGCCAGAGATAGCCTTTTAGCCCATAAGTTCTGCCTAGTAGTAAAATGATAACACCATAAGATGGCATAGGTGTGGTTTGAACTGATTAAAGTAAATAAGTGAAATACCTGTTAAGGCTCGGGGCAGTGGTGCTCCTGTATAGAGTTCAATGTGGTATATAGAGGGAATGGGAGAGTCCAGAATGGATGTATTGTACCTAGGAACAATGGTACAGGGGAGGGTCAAAATTGGTAACAGGGAAATAGTATGCGGTCCAAATATTCACAGAATACCTGAGTAGTCCTGGAACCATATAGTAGGTATGATAGATGGTATAGACTGACAAGGCTCCCGGAAAGCTGTGGAGGAGATGCAGCTTCATGAGTGACAATATGAAAAGCTATAGCTGCGCAGCGTCTGGTAGTGGGGACATACCTGAATGATCTGGTGCACTAAAATGTAGGAGCGGCACTCCCGTGCCTTGCCCGAGGTGATGTGCAGTGTGGGGACTCATAGCTGGGGTTAAATAATGTCCGCGGTATCGCCAGACCGGAAGTGTGGCCGCGAAACCGGAAGTGATGTCACGCACCTGCGCAGTGGTTGCTAGGGTAGCGCTGATGTAAGGGCAGAGTCTGCCAGGAGGACGTTCAATAGGGAGGGGGCCTGGAGTATGACAGAGGCAGCTAGATCAGGGATAGAGCATCCCTGTGGTTGCGTGTATATAGCAGTAGCGGCGCCTGGCAGAAATATAGCCAAACAAGGGAAAAGGGGCATAGTAATGCAGTAAAATGGATCGGTGGAATAAATATAAGTATAAGTATAGTTAACATAGATAATGGAGAGGGATGAGTGACCGGATATATGGGCAGGATGGATAATGAGCTCTGGAGTAATTAAATGAGACATAATAAAATGAATGGGACATAATAGAAAGAACGGATGGTAATACAGAGTGGTAGTGACATGTTTCTGTTGTATTGGTAGGTGATGTGGATGGAAACTCACCTAGAGAGAGGTGGGCTCAACGGGTCTGTAAGAGAAAGATAAGTTAATAGGGTATTTATAATAGTTTAACAAGGTATTATAGCAGCCAGTCAATTTCTCTGTTTAATCCCTTTGGAGTCAGTGTTTCCAGTTTATGGATCCAGAAAGCTTCTCTAAGTTTAAGAGATCTAATGTGGTCACCACCTCTTCTCGGTCTGGGTACCTGTTCAATGATTTGGTATTTTAATTGAGCTACCGTGTGTCTGGCTCTGGAAAAATGGTCAGGGATAGGGAGCCAAGTTTTCCCACAACGGATGGTGGACTTATGGCTAGCTATTCTATCCTTGATGTGCTGGGTGGTCTCTCCAACGTAAAGCAGACCGCAGGGGCATTTTATTACGTATACCACGAAATTAGAGTCACAAGTATAATAACCCTGTATGGGGTAGGACTTTCCTGTTCTTGGGTGTGTAACATTATCGGATTTAATGATGTTGGAGCATGAAGCACAGTTGAGACAGGGGAATGTCCCGTGGCGGCGTGTGGAGAGTACCCTTTGGCTGATAGTAGGGCGTGTACTGCCAATGTCGGCCCGAACAAGTCGGTCTCTAACGTTAGGTGCCCGTCTGTTGCACATGAGAGCCGGACGGGAGAAGCTGTCTATGTTGGGATAGGCTTTTGCTAGAAGAGGCCAGTGTTTTTTGATGACTGCTTCAACCTTTGGCATGAAAGGGTGAAAAGTATGGACGAAGGGTACCCTATCTGTGTTAGATTCTCTCAGAGGTGGAGGTTGAGGATTTAATGCCCTTCTTTTCTCCTGATCCAGTAAATGTTGGGGATAGTTCCGTTCGCGGAATTTGTTTGACATGGTTTCGAGACGCATGGGAAGAATATCTGGGTCAGAAACGATTTTGGACACCCTGGTAAACTGGGAACGGGGGAGACTGTTGCGTGTCGACTTAGGGTGGCTGCTAGAGTAGTGGAGGAGGCTATTGCAGTCCGTTGGTTTGGAGTATAGATCAGTTGATAGGTGGCCCTGGTCATTCTTATATACAAGGGTATCTAAGAAAGAGATCTGTTTGGGGTCATGGTGTATTGTAAATTGGAGTTCAGGGTAGATGTTATTAAGGGTCTGGTGGAATGCTGACAATGTTTCTGTGGGTCCTGTCCAAATGAAGAATATATCGTCTATGTAGCGATGATAACATTGTACGTACCGTATGAATCGGTCGTCAGTGTAGACGAAATCCAATTCAAATGTATTCATGAACGCATTAGCATACGCGGGCGCCACGTTAGATCCCATGGCGGTCCCTTGTTGCTGGATGTAGTAGGTATCTTCATATAAAAAGAAATTTTCATATAGGACCAGCCTTAGTAGGTCAAGACATAGTTGTGTGGAATTAGCAGAGAGAGTAGAGGTCTCAAGTAATGATTTAGTTGCTGCAATGCCTTTTTCATGGGAGATAGAGGTGTAAAGACTATTGACATCCATTGTGACCAAGTGGCTGTCAAGTGGTACAGTATTGAGTTGTGAAATGACATGGAGAAAATGTCCCGTGTCTAGGAGAAAAGACCTGGTAGTCTTTATCAAGGGTGTGAGGATCTTTTCAAGAAAGACCGAGAGTGGTGAAAGTATAGAATTGGTAGAGGCCACAATGGGGCGGCCCGGGGGATTAGTTAGAGACTTATGAATTTTTGGGAGTATATAGAATACTGGGGTTACGGGATGAGGGTTTGAAAGAAATTTGGCTGTCTGTGGGTCAATGGTGCCATTGTCCACATAGGTGTTGAGTAGGGACTGAATTTTCTTGCGGATATCAAAGGTGGGGTCCCTAGGGATGATCCTGTATGTGTTAGTATCTGCTAGTTGGCGTAGTATTTCGTTCGAGTATAGGGAGCGGTCCATGATGACCGTAGCCCCACCCTTGTCTGCTGGCTTAATGATTATAGATTTGTTGTTGTGTAAAGACGTAAGTGCTTGTTTTTCGGATAGCGTGAGATTAGTGCGTGTCTGAAAAAGGCCTAGTCGATGTTGGTGTGATAAATCCTTAATCTCTCTATCCACAAAAGAAATAAAAGTTTCTGTCGCGTGGAACGATTGTGGTGGGTTGAAGGAACTGGGGTTCCTCAACCCCAACGATGAAAGGGGGATCTCCGCAACAGAGACGTCCCTCTGTGGAGACACTCTGTTCTCGGAGTTCCCCACCAGAGTCCCAAAATGAGTCTTAAGTCTCACCAGCCGGTAGAAGCGTTGTAAGTCCCTCTCCAGCTGGAAGCTGTCCCAGTTGGGAGTGGGACAGAAGGAGAGTCCTTTCTGGAGTAGATTCAGTTCCGCAGGGGAGAGCGTATAACCCGAAATGTTGATGACTAAATTAGGTATCTTACCTGTGACCGAGTTGCCATTCTTTCTTGATCTTCTGGTCGGTCGATACGCTGATGTCCTCCCCTGCGGCCTTTGGGTAAAAAACGGGGCCTGCTGGAACCAGTGGAGGAGTCGCTTTCCGTGCTGAATGAGCCAGTTTTCCGTTGATAAGGACGACGCCAGGGGTTGTTTCCTGAAGTATCGCTCCATTTGTAGACTCTGTTGTGGGTGTAGTCGTCGTTGTCACGTTGGAATTTTTGGCGTTTTCTTTCTTGTAGAAACTTTTGGTGGTCAAGAAGGGTTTTGTCCGTTTTCTCCTTATTATCTAGCAATACCAAGTTAAGTAACCTCAGCAATTTTTTATTTTTTATTTTTTATTTCTTGTACATTTTAGCTTTGACTGTGTCTGTTATTTGTATGTTATTTAGACTTAAATTTTGGTGATTATATATTTTCTTCAGGTTTTTCACTATGTATTTATTCTCATTGAAATTTTGCTATGACCAGTTACTCATACTGTCTTTTTATTTCCGTAGTAATCCCATGAATAAGACCCTTGTGGGTCGAAACGTTGGGTTTGGTCGAATCAGATATCATTGTATCTTTGTTCACTGCATGGCAATCTTTTTTCTGTAATAAACGTATTGAACACTTTTTTGCATCATACCCAATCAGAGTGTGCGGAAGCCCAGGTAGTCACACTATAATCCGATCATCAGTATACATGTGTTGTGGAACAGCGCATGTCACAGATCTCCTGTGCAGTAGAGCGCGGTGGCTAGCAGCCATAATGCCGTAGCCAATACCGCTTGATACATGCACACCGCACACTGGGGACTTTTCGTTGAAGATATCAGACTCAGCAATCCAGACCCTATCATCATAACATAGCATAGATAGAGAGAGCTGCTGCACACTTGTTATGTCAGCAAAAAGTGCATTTGCCTGCTGATTGCTACTTGTTATAAAGGCGACCCCTATTACACTAGACAAACGCATTCAAATGTTATGCAGAACTACTGTTGTTTTGATGATAGGTAAACAAAAAACACACCGGAGTAGTAGAGACGCAGATGAAAATGAATTACTAAGTTACCCAGCAAAATAGTGTGGAATATTTAATACGTCCTTGGAATCTCATATGTAATGAGCCATCAAACGCCTATAGCCCCCCTTGTACATGTATAATACTGGTGTATTGCAGAATTAACAAACCCACATGTATATACAAAATAGTGTACATTTAAAACATATCAGATAACTAATGAACCATGATATCTTATATATTTGCAGATGAATACTGCATAATTCCATAACTGGAGATTTGTTGCTAGTCATGCCACCATTTAAATTCCAATGTCGGTACCCACTTAGTTAAATCTAAAAACAGACACCCAGAAAAAGAAAAGGATGTAGCCGGTTACAAAAAGCATGCATATGAAATGTATTCATTTAGACCCCGTGGGGCTGAACATCCAATACGGTAAATCCATGCACATTCCTTCTGCAGAAGGAGTCTATCAAAGTCCGCACCTCTCAAATTCGGTGTATACACCTCAATGATACTGAAAGATATTTCATTTGTCTTGCCACAGTGCACATCATTCATATGCCTAGCTATTGGTGTATCACGCTTGTGCTTGATGTCCCCAATGTGTTCTCCTACGCGTCTCCTGAATTCCCTCTTTGTCTTCCCAACGTAATCTTTGGGACAGTGGCACGTGGCTATGTAGATTACCCCACTAGTCTTTCAATTTGTAAAATCCCGAATATAGTATTTTACACCCGTGGAGGAGCTCGTGACGAATTTCCCTGGCTTCATATACTTGCAATTAACACAACCCCCACACCTAAAGAAGCCACATGTCCTCCGGTCAAGCCATGTGCCACCACCAACTGATCTCTTAAAGTGGCTGTGCACTAAATTGTCTCTCAAAGACCTCCCCTTTCTGTAAGTGATCAAAGGCCTAGGGCCTATACAGTTTGCCAAGTCGGGATCCGAGGTTAGAATATCCCAATATTTGGACAGGACTTTTCTCACTCTCTCATTTTGGCTGTCGAAGGTACCGATGATTCTCGTCAGATCGGAGTTGTTTGTGGACAGTCTAAATCTTGGTTGTAAAAGAGTGCTTCTGTCCTGTGAAAAAGCATGCTTATAAGATGCTTCAATAATACCTCTCGGATATCCCTTCTCTAAAAATCTCTTCTTCATATCATCTGACTGCTCAACATATGTAGCCACATCGGAGCAGTTCCTTCTCAGCCTCATAAACTGACCTTTGAGTATACCACGTTTTAATGCTCGTGGATGATGACTATCCCACCTGAGTAAACTGTTTGTACTGGTGGGTTTACGGTATATCTGTGTCTTTAAACTCCCATCATCATTCTTCTGAATAAGCCGGTCCAAAAACAGCAATATTTTATCATTAATTTCAAAGGTGAACTTCATACCTATATCATTTGTATTTAATTCCTGGACAAAATCCATGAATTCTTGTTTAGTGCCCTGCCAGATGACAAAGACGTCGTCTATAAATCTGTTCCAGATTAACACTAGACGATGCCACCATTTGCAAATATCAGTAAAGACTAAGGTTTCCTCCCACCAGCCCAGGAACAAGTTGGCATACGATGGGGCACAGGGACTCCCCATCGCAGTGCCCCTGAGCTGGTGGAAGTACTTCCTGTCAAACATAAAAAATTTTTTGGTAAGTGTAAATCTCAAAAGGTCCAGGACAAAATGATTATGGGCCGTATGGTGAATTGCTCTAGATCTCAGGAAGTTACCAACAGCTTCAAGGCCCAAATGGTGTGGGATGTTACTATACAAGGCCTCAACGTCAATTGAGGCTAAGAAGGAACTGCTACCGAGCTGGATACCCTGCAGTTTCAACAGTAAGTCAGATGTGTCTCTAATATAAGAAGGAAGAGTAAGTACAAAGGGATGGAGTATCTCATCAATGTACACCCCACAATTTTGAATTAGCGAGTCTGATCCGGACACTATGGGGCAGCCTTTTAGCGGATCCAGCCCCTTGTGTACCTTGGGTAAGGTGTAGAAAGTTGCAGTCAGGGGATGCGTAGGCAGCAGGAAGTCATGTTCACTTTTGGAGATCAGTCTATTAGTAAAGGCTGTCCCCAATAGACTAATCAATTCGGTCTTATATTGAGTTGTGGGGTCAGACTTGAGAATCTCATATGTCATGGAGTCTCTCAAAATGGTATGACACATATTCAAATAATTGGTCTCAGTCATAATGACTCGATTCCCCCCCTTGTCGGAGGGTTTAATTATCAAGTCATTATTCTTAGTCAGTTTCAATAGGGCCTCATGTTCACCTTCCGTGAGGTTAGATTCCCTAGATCTTGAGGGAATTTTCCTCAGATCTCTTTCTACCATCATAAGGAAAATATCTACACTAGAAAGCTCTCCCTGTGGTGGCATTTTCTTGCTCTTATTTTTTAGTAAAGTGAATGGACCTTCACCTTCATTATGGGCATTTTCATCTAGTAGACCGACCAATGCTGTATAAGCCCCTATGTCATCTTTATTTAATCCCTGCTGCTCTAAAGTCACTTGATCATTATGTGCAAAGAACTTCTTCCACCTTAACTTCCTACAGAACAGATTTACATCCTTGATCCAGCTAAAACTGTCAAATTTATTGACTGGGACAAAATTAAGTCCCTTTCTAAGTAGACTGTAATCATCACTGGACAGGACGTACTCTGTTAAATTAATGATTTGTCCCTGATTTAGACCGCCTTGGGTCTGAGGTGGTACCCTGTGGATGCTCCCCTCTCTAAAAAAGAGGAGGAGGAGGAGGAATGTTGTGGATTCTGTTGGTGGGCTCCCTCTGGTGGTTACTGCTGGTACTGGGTGACTTTGGTGGGTTGCGGCCTTTGGTTTCCACCTGTCCATCAGAGGCTGGGTGTTTCCTATTTTACCTGGCCTTTCTGTCATTTCCCTTGCCGGCTATCAATGTGTTCAGATGTGCTCTGTTTGGTTCCTGCCTACCTGCTCCCAGATCTTTCAGGATAAGCTAAGTGTTGATTTTCAGTTGTTTGGTTTTTGGTCCAGCTTGCTTAGAATGTCTCTATGCTAGCTGGTTGCTCTAGTGGACTGAGGTTCTCCCCATGTGCCATGAGTTGGCACATGGGTTCTTGTAATCTCAGGATGGTTTTTTTGATTAGGGTTTTTTGCTGACCGCTCAGTCCCCTTTTGTATCATTCTGCTTTCTAGTTTTCAGCGGGCCTCTATTTGCTAAAGCTATATACATCATCTCTATGTGTGTGCCTTCCTCTCATTTCACCGTCAATACATGTGGGGGGCAACTATACCTTTGGGGTTAATTCCTCTGGAGGCAAGTGAGGTCTTGTTTTCTCTGCAGTACTAGTTAGCTCTTAGGCTGGTGCGTGGCGTCTAGAACCAACGTAGGCACGCTCCCTGGCTATCTCTAGTTGCGTTTGTCAGGCGTAGGGCAGCGGTCAGCCCAGGTTCCATCACCCTAGAGCTCGTCCGATATTTGTTATACTTTGCTTGTCCTGTGCTATCCCTAGCCATTGGGGATTCATGACAGTATAGCCGGCCCACAAAGTGTTAATTGTTTGGGCTGAAGCAGGAGGAAAAGAAGTGTTCAAGGAAAATTTTTTATTTTTTTTTTTTCCTTCAGAGTTTTGCTGCCTAGCCCTTAATTGCTGTCTAGCTGCTTCTTACCTCCTCTTAACCCTTGAATGGCTCTGATCTTAGCTGTTTATCATGGATGTCCAGAGTTTGGCTTCCAGCCTGAGTAATCTCGCGGCAAAGGTTCAAAACATACAGGATTTCGTTGTTCACACTCCCATGTCTGAACCTAGAATTCCTATTCCAGAGTTTTTTTCTGGAGATAGATCTACCTTCCTGAATTTCAGGAACAATTGTAAATTGTTTCTCTCTTTGAAATCTCGCTCCTCTGGAGACCCTGCTCAACAGGTCAAGATTGTTATATCGTTCCTACGGGGCGACCCTCAGAATTGGGCATTTGCATTGGCACCAGGGGATCCTGCGTTGCTCAGTGTGGATGCGTTTTTTCTGGCATTGGGATTGCTCTATGAGGAACCTAACCTAGAGATTCAGGCTGAAAAGGCTTTATTAGCCCTCTCTCAGGGGCATGATGAAGCGGAAATATATTGTCAGAAATTTCGGAAATGGTCGGTGCTTACTCAGTGGAATGAGTGCGCCCTGGCTGCAAACTTCAGAAATGGTCTTTCTGAGGCCATTAAGGATATTATGGTGGGGTTCCCTGCGCCTACAGGTCTGAATGAGTCTATGGCTATGGCCATTCAGATTGATCGGCGTTTACGGGAGCGCAAACCCGTGCACCAGTTGGCGGTGTCTTCTGAACAGGCACCTGAGACTATGCAATGTGATAGAATTCAGTCCAGAAGTGAACGGCAAAATTATAGGCGGAAAAATGGTTTGTGTTTTTATTGTGGTGATTCAGCTCATGTTATATCAGCATGCTCTAAACGCACAACAAGGGTTGATAAATCTTTTGCCATTGATACTCTGCAGTCTAAGTTCATTTTGTCTGTGACTCTGATTTTTTCACTGTCTTCCATTTCCGTCGATGCCTATGTGGATTCAGGCGCTGTCCTGAGTCTTATGGATTGGTCATTTGCTAAACGCTGCGGTTTTAGTCTAGAGCCTCTGGAAGTTCCTATTCCTCTGAAGGGAATTGATTCTACACCATTGGCTATGAATAAACCGCAGTATTGGACACAAGTGACCATGCGCATGACTCCCGTTCATCAGGAGGTGATTCGCTTCCTTGTACTGTATAATTTACATGATGTACTAGTGCTTGGTCTGCCATGGTTACAAACTCATAATCCTGTCCTGGACTGGAAAACAATGTCTGTGATAAGCTGGGGATGTCAGGGGGTTCATGATCATGCACCTCCGATTTCTATCGCTTCATCGACTCCTTCGGAGATCCCTGCATTTTTGTCAGATTATAAGGATGTTTTTGAGGAGCCTAAGCTCAATTCGCTCCCTCCTCATAGAGAGTGTGACTGTGCTATAGAATTGATTCCTGGCAGTAAGTTCCCTAAGGGTCGTTTATTTAATCTGTCACTGCCAGAGCATACTGCTATGCGGAATTATATTAAGGAGTCCTTGGAAAAGGGACATATTCGTCCATCTTCGTCCCCTCTGGGAGCAGGTTTTTTTTTCGTGGCAAAAAAAGATGGTTCCCTGAGGCCTTGTATAGATTATCGCCTTCTGAATAAGATTACAGTCAAATACCAGTATCCATTGCCATTATTTACTGATTTGTTTGCTCGCATTAAGGGGGCTAGGTGGTTCACTAAAATAGATCTTCGTGGTGCGTATAATCTGGTGCGGATAAAACAGGGTGATGAGTGGAAAACCGCATTTAATACGCCTGAGGGCCATTTTGAGTATTTGGTAATGCCTTTTGGACTCTCCAATGCTCCGTCAGTCTTTCAGTCCTTTATGCACAATATTTTCCGTGAATATCTGGATAAGTTTATGATTGTGTATTTGGATGATATTTTGGTGTTTTCTGATGACTGGGAGTCTCATGTTCTACAGGTCAGGAAGGTGTTTCAGGTTTTGCGGGCCAATTCTCTGTTTGTGAAGGGCTCAAAGTGTCTCTTCGGAGTCCAGAAGATTTCTTTTTTGGGGTACATTTTTTCTCCTTCTACTATTGAGATGGATCCCGTTAAGGTTCAGGCTATTTGTGACTGGACACAACCTACATCTGTTAAGAGCCTTCAGAAGTTCTCGGGGTTTGCTAATTTTTATCGTCGGTTCATTGCTAATTTTTCCAGTATTGTTAAACCTTTGACTGATTTGACTAAAAAGGGTGCTGATGTTGCTGATTGGTCTCCTGCGGCCGTGGAGGCCTTTCGGGAACTTAAGCGCCGGTTTTCTTCTGCTCCTGTGTTGTGTCAACCAGATGTTTCACTTCCTTTTCAGGTGGAGGTTGATGCTTCCGAGATTGGAGCGGGGGCGGTTTTGTCACAGAGAAGTTCTAATGGCTCGGTGACGAAGCCATGTGCTTTCTTCTCTAGAAAATTCTCGCCCGCCGAGCGCAATTATGATGTGGGTAATCGGGAGCTTTTGGCCATGAAGTGGGCATTTGAGGAGTGGCGTCATTGGCTTGAGGGTGCTAAACATCGCGTGGTGGTCTTGACTGATCACAAGAATCTCATTTACCTTGAGTCTGCCAGGCGTTTGAATCCTAGACAGGCTCGTTGGTCATTATTTTTTTCTCGTTTCAATTTCGTGGTTTCATACCTGCCAGGTTCAAAGAATGTGAAGGCAGATGCTCTTTCCAGGAGTTTTGTGCCTGACTCTCCTGGAGACACTGGGCCTGCTGGTATCCTTAGGGATGGGGTAATATTGTCCGCCGTATCCCCAGACTTGCGACGCGCATTGCAGGAGTTTCAGGTGGATAAACCGGATCGATGTCCACCAGAAAGACTGTTTGTTCCGGATGATTGGACCAGTAGAGTCATCTCCGAGGTCCATTCTTCTGTGTTGGCTGGTCATCCTGGAATATTTGGTACAAGAGATTTGGTGGCCAGGTCTTTTTGGTGGCCTTCCTTGTCTAGGGATGTGCGTACCTTTGTGCAGTCTTGTGAAGTGTGTGCTCGAGCTAAGCCTTGCTGTTCACGGGCTAGTGGGTTGTTGTTATCCTTGCCCATCCCGAAGAGGCCTTGGACGCACATTTCCATGGATTTTATTTCTGATCTCCCGGTTTCACAGAAAATGTCCGTTATCTGGGTTGTGTGTGACCGCTTTTCTAAGATGGTTCATTTGGTGCCCTTGCCTAAGTTACCCTCCTCCTCTGAGTTGGTTCCTTTGTTTTTTCAGAACGTGGTTCGTTTGCATGGGATTCCGGAGAATATCGTTTCTGACAGGGGATCCCAGTTTGTGTCTAGATTTTGGCGGACGTTTTGTGCCAAGATGGGCATTGATTTGTCTTTCTCGTCTGCATTCCATCCTCAGACGAATGGCCAGACAGAGCGAACTAATCAGACCTTGGAAACTTATTTGAGGTGTTTTGTTTCTGCTGATCAGGATGACTGGGTTGCTTTTTTGCCACTGGCCGAATTTGCTCTTAATAATCGGGCTAGTTCTGCCACGTTGGTCTCTCCTTTTTTTTGTAATTCGGGGTTTCATCCTCGTTTTTCCTCGGGTCAGGGGGAATCTTCGGATTGTCCTGGAGTGGATGTGGTGGTGGACAGGCTACATCAGATTTGGAATCAGGTGGTGGACAATTTGAAGTTATCTCAGGAGAAGACTCAGCAGTTTGCTAATCGCCGTCGCCGCGTGGGTCCCCGACTTCTTGTTGGGGACTTGGTGTGGTTGTCTTCTCGTTTTGTCCCTATGAAGGTCTCTTCTCCTAAGTTCAAGCCTCGGTTCATCGGTCCTTATAGGATCTCGGAGATTCTTAACCCTGTATCTTTTCGTTTGGATCTCCCAGCATCGTTTGCTATTCATAATGTGTTCCATCGGTCGTTGTTGCGGAGGTATGAGGTACCCGTTGTTCCTTCGGTCGAGCCTCCTGCTCCGGTGCTGGTGGAGGGAGAATTGGAGTATGTTGTTGAAAAGATCTTGGATTCTCGTGTTTCCAGACGCAAACTCCAGTATTTGGTTAAGTGGAAGGGTTATGGTCAGGAGGATAATTCCTGGGTGGTCGCCTCCGATGTTCACGCGACTGATTTGGTCCGCGCCTTCCATAGAGCTCACCCTGATCGCCCTGGGGGTTCTCGTGAGGGTTCGGTGACCCCTCCTCAAGGGGGGGGGGTACTGTTGTGGATTCTGTTGGTGGGCTCCCTCTGGTGGTTACTGCTGGTACTGGGTGACTTTGGTGGGTTGCGGCCTTTGGTTTCCACCTGTCCATCAGAGGCTGGGTGTTTCCTATTTTACCTGGCCTTTCTGTCATTTCCCTTGCCGGCTATCAATGTGTTCAGATGTGCTCTGTTTGGTTCCTGCCTACCTGCTCCCAGATCTTTCAGGATAAGCTAAGTGTTGATTTTCAGTTGTTTGGTTTTTGGTCCAGCTTGCTTAGAATGTCTCTATGCTAGCTGGTTGCTCTAGTGGACTGAGGTTCTCCCCATGTGCCATGAGTTGGCACATGGGTTCTTGTAATCTCAGGATGGTTTTTTTGATTAGGGTTTTTTGCTGACCGCTCAGTCCCCTTTTGTATCATTCTGCTTTCTAGTTTTCAGCGGGCCTCTATTTGCTAAAGCTATATACATCATCTCTATGTGTGTGCCTTCCTCTCATTTCACCGTCAATACATGTGGGGGGCAACTATACCTTTGGGGTTAATTCCTCTGGAGGCAAGTGAGGTCTTGTTTTCTCTGCAGTACTAGTTAGCTCTTAGGCTGGTGCGTGGCGTCTAGAACCAACGTAGGCACGCTCCCTGGCTATCTCTAGTTGCGTTTGTCAGGCGTAGGGCAGCAGTCAGCCCAGGTTCCATCACCCTAGAGCTCGTCCGATATTTGTTATACTTTGCTTGTCCTGTGCTATCCCTAGCCATTGGGGATTCATGACAGAGGAAGCAGGAAACAGAGCTGAGGAAGATTGACCATTTATATTGTAGGGCCCTCTGCTGGTGTTTGGTGGTTGTCCATTCTGAAAACCTCTGTTGTAATTTTTGCCCTTTCCTCTCCATCTCTGCCTATAATGTCTGTTGCCCCTAAATGGAGGACCAGTTTGCACACGTTCAGTGTCTGAGTTGTCTAAATCGGAGGAGATGTCTGACACACTGTTATGATTAAATCTGTAGGCTTGGTTTTTATTAAAACAGAATTGATTAGTCTATTGGGGACAGCCTTTACTAATAGACTGATCTCCAAAAGTGAACATGACTTCCTGCTGCCTACGCATCCCCTGACTGCAACTTTCTACACCTTACCCAAGGTACACAAGGGGCTGGATCCGCTAAAAGGCCGCCCCTGTCATGATCTCCATGGCTAGAGAACATAGCATAAGCCTATATAGGAACAAGCTCTTGGAAGATGGGAACTGTACTGACCATGAACTAAACCTACCGCACAACTAGAAGTAGCCAGGTAGCATGTCCTACTTTTTATCCCTATATGCCCAGCGCCGGCCGGAGAACTAAATAATGCTAGCAGAGGGAAATATAAGACCTGGCTCACCTCTAGAGAAATGCCCAAAAAGGAGACAGAGGCCCCCCACATATATTGGCGGTGATTTTAGATGAAATAACAAACACAGCAGGAAAATAGTTTTAGCAAATTTGAGGTCCGCTTTCTAGATAGCAGAAGACAGAAAGAACACTTTCATGGTCAGCAGAAAACCCTAACAAAACACCATCCAGAAATTACTTTAGGACTCTGGCATTAACTCATAATACCAGAGTGGCAATTCCTGATCAACAAGAGCTTTCCAGACACAGTAACGAAACTGCAGCTGTGAACTGGAACCAAAAAGCAAAAACAAACATGGACGAAAGTCCAACTTATCTAGTAGATGTCTGGGAGCAGGAACAAGCACAGAGAGGCTTCTGATAACATTGTTGACCGGCAAGCAACTAACAGAGAAGCCAGATTATATAGCGACACCCAGATCTGATGAGAACAGGTGAACAGGAAAGATGATGACACAAGTTCAATTCCACCAGTGGCCACCGGGGGAGCCCAAAATCCAAATTCACAACAGTACCCCCCCCCTCAAGGAGGGGGCACCGAACCCTCACCAGAACCACCAGGGCGATCAGGATGGGCCCTATGAAAGGCACGAACCAGATCGGAGGCATGAACATCAGATGCAGTGACCCAAGAATTATCCTCCTGGCCGTATCCCTTCCACTTGACCAGATACTGGAGTCTCCGTCTGGAAACACGGGAGTCTAGGATTTTCTCCACAACGTACTCCAACTCACCCTCAACCAACACCGGAGCAGGAGGCTCAACGGAAGGCACAACAGGTACCTCATACCTGCGCAATAACGACCGATGAAAAACGTTATGAATGGAAAAGGATGCAGGGAGGTCTAAACGGAAGGAAACAGGGTTAAGAATCTCCAATATTTTATACGGACCGATGAACCGAGGCTTAAACTTAGGAGAAGAGACCCTCATAGGGACAAAACGAGAAGACAACCACACCAAATCTCCAACACAAAGCCGAGGACCAACACGACGGTAACGGTTGGCAAAAAGCTGAGTCTTCTCCTGGGACAACTTCAAATTGTCCATCACCTGCCCCCAAATATGATGCAATCTCTCCACCACCGCATCCACTCCAGGACAATCCGAGGACTCCACCTGACCGGAGGAAAATCGAGGATGGAACCCCGAATTACAGAAAAACGGGGACACCAAGGTGGCAGAGCTGGCCCGATTATTGAGGGCGAACTCCGCCAATGGCAAAAAAGCAACCCAATCATCCTGGTCAGCAGACACAAAACACCTCAGATATGTCTCCAGGGTCTGATTAGTCCGCTTGGTCTGGCCATTAGTCTGAGGGTGAAAAGCAGACGAAAAAGACAAATCTATGCCCATCCTAGCACAGAATGCCCGCCAAAATCTAGACACAAATTGGGTTCCTCTGTCAGAAACGATATTCTCAGGAATACCATGCAAACGAACAACATTTTGAAAAAACAGGGGAACCAACTCGGAAGAAGAAGGCAATTTGGGCAGGGGAACCAAATGGACCATCTTAGAAAAACGGTCACACACCACCCAGATGACAGACATTTTCTGGGAAACAGGCAGATCTGAAATAAAATCCATCGAGATGTGCGTCCAAGGCCTCTTAGGAATAGGCAAGGGCAACAATAATCCACTAGCCCGAGAACAACAAGGCTTGGCCCGAGCACAAACGTCACAAGACTGCACAAAGCCTCGCACATCTCGTGACAGGGAAGGCCACCAGAAGGATCTTGCCACCAAATCCCTGGTACCAAAAATTCCAGGATGACCTGCCAATGCAGAAGAATGCACCTCAGAGATGACTCTACTGGTCCAATCATCAGGAACAAACAGCCTATCAGGTGGACAACGATCCGGTCTATCCGCCTGAAACTCCTGCAAGGCCCGCCGCAGGTCTGGAGAAACGGCTGACAAAATAACTCCATCCTTAAGGATACCTGTGGGCTCAGAGTTGCCGGGTGAATCAGGCTCAAAACTCCTAGAAAGGGCATCCGCCTTAACATTCTTAGAACCCGGTAGGTATGACACCACAAAATTAAACCGAGAAAAAAATAATGACCAGCGCGCCTGTCTAGGATTCAGGCGCCTGGCGGTCTCAAGATAAATCAAATTTTTGTGGTCAGTCAATACCACCACCTGATGTCTGGACCCCTCAAGCCAATGGCGCCACTCCTCAAACGCCCACTTCATGGCCAAAAGCTCCCGATTCCCAACATCATAATTCCGCTCAGCGGGCGAAAATTTACGGGAAAAGAAGGCACAAGGCCTCATCATGGAGCAGTCAGAACTTTTCTGCGACAACACTGCCCCAGCTCCAATCTCAGAAGCGTCGACCTCAACCTGAAAAGGAAGAGCCACATCAGGCTGACGCAACACAGGGGCAGAAGAAAAACGGCGCTTAAGCTCCTGAAAAGCCTCCACAGCATCAGGGGACCAATTAGCAACATCAGCACCCTGTCTAGTCAAATCGGTCAATGGCTTAACGACATCCGAAAAACCAGCAATAAATCGACGATAAAAGTTGGCAAAGCCCAAAAATTTCTGAAGACTTTTAAGAGAAGAGGGCTGCGTCCAATCACAAATAGCTTGAACCTTGAGAGGATCCATCTCAATGGAAGAGGGAGAAAAAATATATCCCAAAAAGGAAATTCTCTGAACCCCAAAAACGCACTTAGAACCCTTGACACACAGAGAATTAGACCGCAAAACCTGAAAAACCCTCTTGACTTGCTGGACATGAGAGTCCCAGTCATCCGAAAAAATCAGAATATCATCCAGATACACTATCATAAATTTATCCAAAAAATCGCGGAAAATATCATGCATAAAGGACTGGAAGACTGAAGGGGCATTAGAAAGACCAAAAGGCATCACCAAATACTCAAAGTGGCCCTCGGGCGTATTAAATGCGGTTTTCCACTCATCCCCCTGCCTGATCCGCACCAAATTATACGCCCCACGGAGATCAATCTTAGAGAACCACTTGGCCCCCTTTATGCGAGCAAACAAATCAGTCAGCAACGGCAATGGGTATTGATATTTAACCGTGATTTTATTCAAAAGCCGATAATCAATACATGGTCTCAAAGAGCCGTCTTTTTTTGACACAAAGAAAAAGCCGGCTCCTAAGGGAGATGACGATGGACGAATATGTCCCTTTTCCAAGGACTCCTTTATATATTCTCGCATAGCAGCATGTTCAGGCACAGACAGATTAAATAAACGACCCTTTGGGTATTTACTACCCGGAATTAAATCTATAGCACAATCGCACTCACGGTGCGGAGGTAGTGAACCCAGCTTGGGTTCTTCAAAGACGTCATGATAATCAGACAGGAACTCAGGGATTTCAGAGGGGATAGATGATGAAATGGAAACCAAAGGTACGTCCCCATGAGTCCCCTTACATCCCCAGCTCAACACAGACATAGCTCTCCAGTCAAGGACTGGGTTGTGAGACTGCAGCCATGGCAATCCTAGCACCAAATCATCATGTAGATTATACAGCACCAGAAAACGAATAATCTCCTGGTGATCCGGATTAATACGCATAGTTACTTGTGTCCAGTATTGTGGTTTATTATTAGCCAATGGGGTGGAGTCAATCCCCTTCAGAGGAATAAGAGTCTCCAAAGGCTCTAAATCATACCCACAACGATTGGCAAAGGACCAATCCATAAGACTCAAAGCGGCGCCAGAGTCGATATAGGCGTCCGTGGTAATAGATGACAAAGAGCAAATCAGGGTCACAGACAAAATAAACTTAGACTGTAAAGTGCCAATGGAAACAGACTTATCAAGCTTTTTAGTACGCTTAGAGCATGCTGATATAACATGAGTAGAATCCCCACAATAGAAACACAACCCATTTTTCCGTCTAAAATTCTGCCGCTCGCTTCTGGACAGAATTCTATCACACTGCATACTTTCTGGCGTCTTCTCAGTGGACACCGCCAGATGGTGCACTAGTTTGCGCTCCCGCAGACGCCTATCGATCTGAATAGCTATTGTCATGGACTCATTCAGACCCGCAGGCACAGGGAACCCCACCATAACATCCTTAATGGCATCAGAGAGACCCTCTCTGAAAGTAGCCGCCAAGGCACACTCATTCCACTGAGTAAGCACAGACCATTTACGGAATCTCTGGCAGTAAATTTCAGCTTCATCTTGCCCCTGAGATAGGGACATCAAAGTTTTTTCTGCCTGAAGTTCCAAATGAGGTTCGTCATAAAGCAACCCCAAGGCCAGAAAAAACGCATCTACACTGCGCAACGCAGGATCCCCTGGTGCCAATGAAAAAGCCCAGTCTTGAGGGTCGCCACGGAGCAGAGAAATCACAATCCGAACCTGCTGTGCAGGGTCCCCGGCAGAACGAGATTTCAGGGACAAAAATAACTTGCAATTATTTCTAAAATTCTGAAAACCAGATCTATTCCCCGAGAAAAATTCCGGCAAAGGAATTCTCGGTTCAGATACCGGAGCATGAACAACAAAATCTTGCAAATTTTGTACTTTCGTGGTGAGATTATTCAAACCTGCAGTTACACTCTGAAGATCCATAATAAACAGGTGAACACAGAGCCATTCAAAGATTAGAAGGAGAGAGAAAAAAAAAGAAAGACTGCAGCATAGACAGACTGGCAAATGATCCAATTAAGAGCACAAAAAAAAAAAAAACTCTCAGCAGACTTCTTATTTCACTCCTTTCTCAACCAAGGAATTAACCCTTTAGTAGGCCGGTCAAACTGTCATGATCTCCATGGCTAGAGAACATAGCATAAGCCTATATAGGAACAAGCTCTTGGAAGATGGGAACTGTACTGACCATGAACTAAACCTACCGCACAACTAGAAGTAGCCAGGTAGCATGTCCTACTTTTTATCCCTATATGCCCAGCGCCGGCCGGAGAACTAAATAATGCTAGCAGAGGGAAATATAAGACCTGGCTCACCTCTAGAGAAATGCCCAAAAAGGAGACAGAGGCCCCCCACATATATTGGCGGTGATTTTAGATGAAATAACAAACACAGCAGGAAAATAGTTTTAGCAAATTTGAGGTCCGCTTTCTAGATAGCAGAAGACAGAAAGAACACTTTCATGGTCAGCAGAAAACCCTAACAAAACACCATCCAGAAATTACTTTAGGACTCTGGCATTAACTCATAATACCAGAGTGGCAATTCCTGATCAACAAGAGCTTTCCAGACACAGTAACGAAACTGCAGCTGTGAACTGGAACCAAAAAGCAAAAACAAACATGGACGAAAGTCCAACTTATCTAGTAGATGTCTGGGAGCAGGAACAAGCACAGAGAGGCTTCTGATAACATTGTTGACCGGCAAGCAACTAACAGAGAAGCCAGATTATATAGCGACACCCAGATCTGATGAGAACAGGTGAACAGGAAAGATGATGACACAAGTTCAATTCCACCAGTGGCCACCGGGGGAGCCCAAAATCCAAATTCACAACACGCCCCATAGTGTCCGGATCAGACTCGCTAATTCAAAATTGTGGGGTGTACATTGATGAGATACTTCATCCCTTTGTACTTACTCTTCCTTCTTATATTAGAGACACATCTGACTTACTGTTGAAACTGGAGGGTATCCAGCTCGGTAGCGGTTCCTTCTTAGCCTCAATTGACGTTGAGGCCTTGTATAGTAACATCCCACACCATTTGGGCCTTGAAGCTGTTGGTAACTTCCTGAGATCTAGAGCAATTCACCATACGGCCCATAATCATTTTGTCCTGGACCTTTTGAGATTTACACTTACCAAAAAATTTTTTATGTTTGACAGGAAGTACTTCCACCAGCTCAGGGGCACTGCGATGGGGAGTCCCTGTGCCCCATCGTATGCCAACTTGTTCCTGGGCTGGTGGGAGGAAACCTTAGTCTTTACTGATATTTGCAAATGGTGGCATCGTCTAGTGTTAATCTGGTACAGATTTATAGACGATGTCTTTGTCATCTGGCAGGGCACTAAACAAGAATTCATGGATTTTGTCCAGGAATTAAATACAAATGATATAGGTATGAAGTTCACCTTTGAAATTAATGATAAAATATTGCCGTTTTTGGACCGGCTTATTCAGAAGAATGATGATGGGAGTTTAAAGACACAGATATACCTTAAACCCACCAGTACAGTTTACTCAGGTGGGATAGTCATCATCCACGAGCATTAAAACGTGGTATACTCAAAGGTCAGTTTATGAGGCTGAGAAGGAACTGCTCCGATGTGGCTACATATGTTGAGCAGTCAGATGATATGAAGAAGAGATTTTTAGAGAAGGGATATCCGAGAGGTGTTATTGAAGCATCTTATAAGCATGCTTTTTCACAGGACAGAAGCACTCTTTTACAACCAAGATTGAGACTGTCCACAAACAACTCCGATCTGACGAGAATCATCGGTACCTTCGACAGCCAAAATGAGAGAGTGAGAAAAGTCCTGTCCAAATATTGGGATATTCTAAACTCGGATCCCGACTTGGCAAACTGTATAGGCCCTAGGCCTTTGATCACTTACAGAAAGGGGAGGTCTTTGAGAGACAATTTAGTGCACAGCCACTTTAAGAGATCAGTTGGTGGTGGCACATGGCTTGACCGGAGGACATGTGGCTTCTTTAGGTGTGGGAGTTGTGTAAATTGCAAGTATATGAAGCCAGGGAAATTCGTCACGAGCTCCTCCACGGGTGTAAAATACTATATTCGGGATTTTACAAATTGCAAGACTAGTGGGGTAATCTACATAGCCACGTGCCACTGTCCCAAAGATTACGTTGGGAAGACAAAGAGGGAATTCAGGAGACGCGTAGGAGAACACATTGGGGACATCAAGCACAAGCGTGATACACCAATAGCTAGGCATATGAATGATGTGCACTGTGGCAAGACAAATGAAATATCTTTCAGTATCATCGAGGTGTATACACCGAATTTGAGAGGTGCGGACTTTGATAGACTCCTTCTGCAGAAGGAATGTGCATGGATTTACCGTATTGGATGTTCAGCCCCACGGGGTCTAAATGAATACATTTCATATGCATGCTTTTTGTAACCGGCTACATCCTTTTCTTTTTCTGGGTGTCTGTTTTTAGATTTAACTAAGTGGGTACCGACATTGGAATTTAAATGGTGGCATGACTAGCAACAAATCTCCAGTTATGGAATTATGCAGTATTCATCTGCAAATATATAAGATATCATGGTTCATTAGTTATCTGATATGTTTTAAATGTACACTATTTTGTATATACATGTGGGTTTGTTAATTCTGCAATACACCAGTATTATACATGTACAAGGGGGGCTATAGGCGTTTGATGGCTCATTACATATGAGATTCCAAGGATGTATTAAATATTCCACACTATTTTGCTGGGTAACTTAGTAATTCATTTTCATCTGCGTCTCTACTACTCCGGTGTGTTTTTTGTTTACCTATCATCAAAACAACAGTAGTTCTGCATAACATTTGAATGCGTTTGTCTAGTGTAATAGGGGTCGCCTTTATAACAAGTAGCAATCAGCAGGCAAATGCACTTTTTGCTGACATAGCATAGATAGAGAGCTGCTGCACACTTGTTATGTTATGATGATAGGGTCTGGATTGCTGAGTCTGATATCTTCAACAAAAAGTCCCCGGTGTGCGGTGTGCATGTATCAAGCGGTATTGGCTACGGCATTATGGCTGCTAGCCACCGCGCTCTACTGCACAGGAGATCTGTGACATGCGCTGTTCCACAACACATGTATACTGATGATCGGATTATAGTGTGACTACCTGGGCTTCCGCACATGCGCAGACTTACATGCACGCTAGTGTCAGCCATTGTGCTCTAGGGCACAGTAGATTTCTGACATGCGCAGTCCTAACGTATATGTATACTGACTACTTTACTGTGGAATAAGAGACTGGACTTCCGGACATGCGCAGCTGCATGCGATTCGGCTGGCGCGCACGCCGGCATCCGGTATTCTCCAGCGGCACGAGGGAGTTGATAAGGAGCGGTCGCTTTATCTACCGGTCATTCTCCACAACATATGGTAATAGTAAGTGTGTCTTCAACCATGCAGTGATATTGCCGTAGTGAGTGGTTGCTCATAGAGTTTGGCACACTGATGGAGGGTTTAGCACGGCTTCACCAACATGGCGGCTTTCGAGTCTACCTCTATTGCCCAGTCACATAAGCCCCGCCTTGCAGTACATAACAATCTACACGTGTATATAAGCAGATCGGTTCTGATTCCATGTAGCATCTGCATATCTGGGCCTCCTGATGAGCCTTTTGGCGAAACGCGTTGAGGTGTTCAGCTCATCAATATGATAAGTATCGGCTCTTATCCTCTGTAATGAGATATGATGTTCATTATCGGTTATGTCTCAATTTTTTGTCTATTGACCTGTGAAGTTATGTTCCTGCCTGCTTGCCCTGCTTCATGGGATAAACTATATCTCTAATTATACCCCATATTTGGTTCATCTAGGTTGGATAGAGTTTTAGCATATCCATAGGGTCATCTCAGGGTCAGCCATCGTTGAGTGGGGGTGCCATATCCGCTGTACAGTAGGGTGCCAACCTCCACAGCCAGGCAGGGCATCTCTGGACAGGGTACAGAGGTAGTGAGTGGTTTTTCTGCACGAGCACATTTTTGTTTTTTGCACCTGTGTTTTTAGTCCGTGTCTCTCACCCTGCCACATGCAGCCCTGCTAAGGGTAGAATAATAATTCTACAATTACACATATCTACCATCTATCTATGCTGTCTGAATAACAATTTTCCTGTCAGGTGCCTATGACAGTGTGTATGGTACACTTTTTGCATAGGGCGCATGTTAGGAGCTATAGGGTCAGCCGCCGACGAGTGGGGGCGCCAATCTCGCATTTGTGTTTAGGGTGCCAACCTCCGCTGGCAGGTAGTGGTTATGCAGTACCCCATGTAGGGTTTTTGCTAGAGAGCACGGTTGTGTGTTTTATGTGTATATCTGTTGTACTTGTCTCATGGTTTTTAGCTATTGTTTAAATAAAGGTACATGTTTTTATCTACTTTATAAACTAAGGGTATAGGTTATTTGCTGTATAGATACAAATTACGCCTCCTCCACAGTGTTGAGGAACCCTTTAGCCGAGTAGCGGTCGATCTGATAGGGCCGTTAGCCAAACCCAGTCCGTCAGGGAAAAGGTATATATTGACAGTGGTAGATTATGCCACACAGTATCCAGAGGCGGTTGCGTTACCTAACATACTGTCAGAGACTGGGGCGGCTGCCCAGCTCCAGGTTTTTTAACGGGTTGGATTTCCCCGGGAGATTATCTCGGACCAGGGCACCCAGTTTACAGCAGAGGTGACAACCAACTGTGGAAGCTGTGCAGCGTAAAGTCCATTAGAAGCGCCCCGTACCACCCGCAAACCAATGGGTTGTGTGAACGCTTTAACGGGGAAGTTAAAACAACTCATTGGGACTTTTACCAGGACCTACAGGGACTGGGAGAAATTCTTGCCACACCTCCTGTTTGCCTATCGGGAGGAGCCCCAAGAATCCACGGGGTTCTCCCCATTCGAATTGGTATACGGGAGGCGGGTAAGGGGACCCCTAGACTTAGTGCTAGAACACTGGGAAGGGGAGGGCATCATAGAAGGGGTACCTATTGTACCCTATGTGCTGGAATTCCGGAACCGCCTACAGGAGCTGGCCCAGGCTGTACGTGGGAACATGCAGGTGGCCCAGCGGCGCCAGCGCGTATGGTACGAT
Source organism: Ranitomeya variabilis (assembly GCF_051348905.1). Lineage (NCBI taxonomy): Eukaryota > Metazoa > Chordata > Amphibia > Anura > Dendrobatidae > Ranitomeya > Ranitomeya variabilis. The sequence continues at coordinate 618,561,204 of NC_135232.1, read as the reverse complement.
CGGAGGGCCAGAGAACGCACCTTGGAAATAGGACCAAAGGTCCTGGTGTTAGAGCCCACTAGGCAGAACAAGTTCCAAGCTGCATGGCAGGGGCCCTACCAGGTAATGGGGAAAATAGCCGACACCACCTATAATGTCACAGATTGTGACGACCCCAGGATTATCCGCATGTTCCACGTGAATATCCTGAAGCCCTACCGGGAGCGCCCTGAAGAGGTAGTGGCCATCTGTGCACCTGAAGCAGAGGATTTAGCCGGACTTCCCTTGCCTGATGTCTTAGGGTATGTGTCCACGTGCCGTTTTACATCCGGAATAGCAGCGGATTGAATGCTGCATGGAGCCGCAGCGTTCAATCAGCAGCGTCCAGATGTTACAGCATAGTGAAGGGGATTTTATGAAATCCCATCTCCACTATGCGTGGTAACACGCACCCGGTGGCCCTGCAATTATGGACATGTGGCGCGTCTTTTTAGATCGCAGCATGCCGTGTGCCTTGCGGCGACGCTGCGCCGCCGCAAGCTAAATCACGGGGCCCTATGGGTGGGGTGCGATGATGCCGGATGTGTGCAATGGACACATCCGGCCTCATCGCGTCTCCAGAAGGGGGCGGAGCTTTGGACAGAGCAAGTTTGCCGCTCCATCCAAACTGCCGGCCATCCTGAAAGTGGACACATACCCTTAGGGGAAGGACTCAGTCCAAAACATGGGACCAGGTACACTTGGGTGAAGACCTAGCTCCCCGGGAGAGACAGCAAGCGCAGGCGTTGTTGAGGCAGCGACAGAGGATGTTTTTGGGGAGACCAGGGTACACTCGCCTGGCACAACACAAGGTTGAGACCCAGGATCAGACCCCTCTGCGACAACCCCCGCGTCCCGGAGTCTGTACGAGAAGGGATGCGACAAGAGATGTTGCGTTTAGGGGTCATTGAAGAGTCAGATAGTCCCTAGGCATCCCCCGTAGTGTTAGTGCCCAAGAAGGATGGGACTACACACGGTTTTGTGTAGACTATCAAGCTCAATGAGAAAACTGTGACAGATGCGTATCCCATGCCGCGTGTGGATGAGTTGTTAGACAGGCTGGCGGGGGCAAAGTATTTGACCACCATCGATCTATGCAAAGGCTACTGGCAGATTCCCCTTATTCCTGACGCTATTCTCAAGTTGGCATTTGTCACCCCGTTCGGCTTATTCCAGTTTCGAGTTATGCCATTCGGGATGAAGAATGCCCCGGCGACCTTCCAGAGGCTGGCTGACCGGCTTCTGAATGGTCTCCAGGACTATGCTTGTGCCTACCTGGATGACATTGCCATCCACAGCGCGATATGGGAAGAGCATCTAAATCACCTAGAGACAGTATTGGACGGGATCCACAAGGCCGGAATCACCCTGAACCCAAACTAGTGTCACTTGGGCAAAGCAGAGGTTCAGTATTTAGGGCATTGGGTGGGAAGTGGGAAACAGCAACCAGAACCAGCCAAGATTGAGGCCATAGCCAAATGGCCCACCCCACGCACTAAAACCCAGGTCATGGCGTTTCTAGGGACAGCGGGGTATTACAGGAAATTTGTTCCCAATTACAGCAGCATAGCCAAGCCCCTCACGGATATGACCTGTAAGAACCAACCCCGCCAGGTAACCTGGACCCGAGTGTGAGGAAGCCTTCCGCCAGCTAAAGGACGCCCTCACCAATACCCCTGGGTATTGGCTGCACCCGATTCAACTAAACGTTTCCTTGTTCACACAGACGCTTCTATGTTTGGATCAGGGGCAGTATTGAGTCAAGTTGGGCCGGACGGCCAAGAACACCCGGTAGCTTACCTGAGTCAGAAACTAGTGCCCCGTGAAGTAAGCTATGCGGCCATCGAGAAGGAGTGCCTGGCGGTAATATGGGCCCTCAAAACGTTGCAAGCATATTTGTATTGACCACAGTTTTCCCTCCTAACGGACCATAATCCCCTAGTCTGGCTTAATCGGGTCTCCGGAGACAACGCCAGATTACTGCGGTGGAGTTTAACCCTACAACCTCTGGACTTCACCATCCACTACAGACCCGGCAAACAAAACAGTAACGCCGATGGACTAAGTCGACAAACGGAACTTGTACCAACCCCATAAACTTCTGTCATCCCCAAACCGATCCGTTAAGGATCAGACTGTGTATGCCGATCGCGTCGCTGAAAAGGGGAGCCGTGTTACAGAACCCCCCAGCACCCAGAATATGTTGTGCAGTTATATGTATGTATAATAGGTTCCATGTGAGATGCATTTCCCTAATGCATCAGCCCACAGGCTGCGCCCCTGGGCAGAGGGGACAAGATATCCCCCTTCTGATCTCCCCCACCTTTGTAATTCCCACAGTAAATATCGGCAGGCTCCGGCCACCTGCGGCTATTGTAATGTATGTCTGGCCTGCCGCTTTTCTATTGGCCTGCCCTCTGTATCTGTGTGATATATTCTGTGTCCTGTGAGTAAAGTGTTGTCACACTGGAAATACGTGGAGCAGCAGTGATCTTTTATATGCGCCCATGTAACCAAGCAATTCCAGCCAGCGTCCTTCATTCAGACTCCAGCCAAAGCAGAATGGACCTCCTGAAACACGGGGTGGTACTGAAAAAGGTACTCCAGCACGGTAGACCCCGTTACACATACAGTCAAGGCCAAAAGTATTCACACCCCTGCAATTCCTGTCAGATAATGCTCAGTTTCTTCCTGAAAATGATTGCAAACACAAATTCTTTGTTATTATTATCTTCATTTAATTTGTCTTAAATGAAAAAAACACAAAAAGAATTGTTCTAAAGCCAAATTGGATATAATTCCACACCAAACATAAAAAGGGGTGGACAAAAGTATTGGCACCGTTTGAAAAATCATGTGATGCTTCTCTAATTTGTGTAATTAACAGCACCTGTAACTTACCTGTGGCACCTAACAGGTGTTGGCAATAACTAAATCACACTTGCAGCCAGTTGACATGGATTAAAGTTGACTCAACCTCTGTCCTGTGTCCTTGTGTGTACCACACTGAGCATGGAGAAAAGAAAGAAGACCAAAGAACTGTCTGAGGACTTGAGAAACCAAATTGTGATGAAGCATGAGCAATCTCAAGGCTACAAGTCCATCTCCAAAGACCTGAATGTTCCTGTCTACCGTGCGTAGTGTCATCAAGAAGTTTAAAGCCCATGGCACTGTGGCTAACCTCCCAATATGTGGACGGAAAAGAAAAATTGACAAGACATTTCAACGCAAGATTGTGCGGATGTTGGATAAAGAACCTCGACTAACATCCAAACAAGTTCAAGCTGCCCTGCAGTCCGAGAGTACAACAGTGTCAACCCGTATTATCCATCGGCATCTGAATGAAAAGGGACTGTATGGTAGGAGACCCAAGAAGACCCCACTTCTGACCCTGAGACATAAAAAAGCCAGGCTGGAGTTTGCCAAAACTTACCTGAAAAAGCCTAAAACGTTTTGGAAGAATGTTCTCTGGTCAGATGAGAAAAAAGTAGAGCTTTTTGGGCAAAGGCATCAACATAGAGTTTACAGGAGAAAAAAAGAGGCATTCAAAGAAAAGAACACAGACCCTACAGTCAAACATGGCGGAGGTTCCCTGATGTTTTGGGGTTGCTTTGCTGCCTCTGGCACTGGACTGCTTGACCATGTGCATGGCATTATGAAGTCTGAAGACTACCAACAAATTTTGCAGCATAATGTAGGGCCCAGTGTGAGAAAGCTGGGTCTCCCTCAGAGGTCATGGGTCTTCCAGCTGGACAATGACCCAAAACACACTTCAAAAAGCACTAGAAAATGGTTTGAGAGAAAGCACTGGAGACTTCTAAGGTGGCCAGCAATGAGTCCAGCTACCTGAATCCCATAGAACACCTGTGGAGAGATCTAAAAATGGCAGTTTGGAGAAGGCACCCTTCAAATATCAGGGACCTGGAGCAGTTTGCCAAAGAAGAATGGTCTAAAATTCCAGCAGAGCATTGTAAGAAACTCATTGATGGTTACCGGAAGCGGTTGGTCGCAGTTATTTTGGCTAAAGGTTGTGCAACCAAGTATTAGACTGAGGGTGCCAATACTTTTGTCTGGCCCATTTTTGGAGTTTTGTGTGAAATGATCAATGTTTTGCTTTTTGCTTCATTCTCTTTTGTGTTTTTTTCATTTAAGACAAATTAAATGAAGATAATAATACCAAAGAATTTGTGTTTGCAATCATTTTCAGGAAGAAACTGAGTATTATCTGACAGAATTGCAGGGGTATCAATACTTTTGGCCATGACTGTACAGGTTTCTCTTTTGATATATTTGAATTTATCCGGTGCTTGATGGTATTTGTTTCCAGCTGTCTAGGGGTTTGCATGTAGCTTATCAGCCATGTGCACGCTCTTTGGTTTTTAAATGTCTGTCTTGCCCTGCTGTGCTTTTTGTATGAATAAAGTTATATATTGTTTGAAGGTTGATCCCATTGGTATGCATATCTTTTTTTCTTGTTTGATTTTCAATTGTCCTTTATATATGCATATGGCTGATCCCCGTCTTATTTATTTCTGTGGTGCCCGCTACTCTTTCTGTACTCCCCTCTATGGCTTCTGACAGGTCACGGATCCCTCACTGACCTGCCCCCCCTCCCCTACATAATTAATATAATATTCATTATGTAACAATGTAAAACAGGGCAGGTCAATGAGGGCTCAGTGACCTGTCAGCAGTCTGCATTATGAATACCTAATCAGAGCACCACATACATGAACCCCGCCACAGGTCGCCCCGGAGCACGAGCATATAATTACAAAACTGAAAATAAAAATTACACAACAACCACAAGACGGATTTCATCAACCAAGGTATCATTTTAATCAGTATAACGACTGTGCACAATTCTGCTAACAGGTTCCCTTTGCCTTGATTGTCAAGTGAAAAAAAAAAAATCTCGCTTTAGCTTTCCAGTTACTTTAGCACATACTTTTGAGATATATATGGCAGGTGACCATCTCAAATTATTATTATACATTTTTATAGCGCCATTTATTCCACGGCGCTTTACATGTGAAATACGGGGCAAATATAGACAAATACATTAAACATGAGCAAAAAACAAGGCATACGGGTACGTAAGGAGGGAGGACCCTGCCTGCTAGGGCTCGCAGTCTGCAGGGGACGGGTGATGATACACTAGGAGAGGGTAGAGCTGGTTGTGCGGCGGTTCAGTAGGTTCAGGATCACTGCAGGCTTGTCGGAAGAGGTGAGTCTTCAGGTTCTTTTTGAAGGTTTCTATGGTAGGCGAGAGTCTGATGTGCTGGGGTAGAGAGTTCCAGAGTATGGGGGAAGCACGGGAGAAGTCTTGGATGCGGTTGTGGGAAGAAGAGATGAGAGGGGAGTAGAGAAGGAGGTCTTGAGAGGATTGGAGGTTGCGTGTTGGTAGGTACCGGGAGATCATGTCACAGATGTATGGAGGAGATAGGTTGTGGATGGCTTTGTAGGTCATTGTGAGGGTTTTGAACTGGAGTCTCTGGGCGATAGGAAGCCAGTGAAGGGCTTGGCATAGGGGAGAGGCTGGGGAATAGCGGGGAGACAGGTAGGTTAGTCGGGCAGCAGAGTGTAGGATGGATTGGAGTGGTGCCAGAGTGCTGGAGGGGAGTCCAGAGAGTAGGAGGTTGCAGTAGTCGAGGTGGGAGATAAGGGCATGCACTAGTGTTTTTGCAGTGTCGCGGTCAAGGAATGCACGGATCCGGGAAATGTTTTTGAGTTTGAGGCGGCAGGAGGAGGCAAGGGCTTGGATATGTGGCTTGAAAGAGAGGGCAGAGTCGAGGATCACCCCGAGGCACCGGGCGTGTGGGACTGGGGAAAATGAGCAGTCATTGACATTGATGGATAGGTCTGGTGGAGGGGTAGAGTGAGATGGGGGAAAGATGATGAATTCTGTTTTGTCCATGTTCAGTTGTAGAAAGCGAGCAGAAAAGAAGGCTGAAATAGCAGACAGTGTGGGATTTTGGTGAGTAAGGAGGTGAGGTCAGGTCCGGATAGGTAGATCTGCGTGTCGTCAGCATAGAGATGGTACTGCATACTGTGGGATTCTATGAGCTGTCCCAGACCGAAGGTGTAGATGGAGAAGAGTAGGGGTCCTAGAACAGAGCCTTGAGGAACACCGACAAGGGGCGAGGTGAGGAGGTGGTGTGGGGAAGGGAGACACTGAATGTCCGGTCTGTCAGATATGACGAGATCCAGGAAAGGGCCAAGTCTGTGATGCCAAGAGATGAGAGGATTTGTAGCAGAAGGGAGTGGTCCACAGTGTCAAAGGCAGAAGACAGGTCCAGGAGATGGAGGACAGAGTAGTGTCGCTTGCTCTTGGCGGTTAGTAGGTCATTGGTGACTTTAGTTAGGGCAGTTTCAGTTGAGTGATGGGAACGGAAGCCAGATTGTAACCGATCAAAGAGGGAGCAGGAGGAGAGGTGGGAGGACAGTACAAGATGGACATGTTGCTCCAGCAATTTGGAGGCATAAGGGAGAAGAGATATCGGGCGATAGCTAGACACAGAGGATGGGTCGAGGGAGGGCTTTTTGAGGATGGGTGTGATCTTGGCATGTTTGAAGGATGAGGGGAAGACACCTGTTGTGAGTGAGAGGTTGAAGAGGTGCGTTAGGGTTGGGATGAAGACCGTGGAAAGGTTAGGGATGAGGTGGGACGGGAGCGGGTCGAGCATGCAAGTGGTGAGGTGTGATCTTGACAGGAGGGTGGAGAAGCTGGTTTTGGAGGAACAGGGGTGAGCAGTTAAGAGGGGCAGTGGGCCAAAGCTTTCTCTGATCGTATTGATCTTCTGTTTAAAGAAAGAGGCGAAGTCTTCAGCAGAAATGAGGGGAGGGAGGGGGTGCAGGGGGACGAAGTAGAGAATTGAAAGTGATGAAAAGCTGTTTAGGGTTGTGAGACAGGGAGGATATGAGAGATGAGAAGTAAGTTTGTTTCGCGGCAGTGAGCGCGGACTTGAAGCTGGCGAGAGACTGCTTGTATGCAGTGAAGTGCTCGGCAGAGCAGGATCGCTTCCATCTCCGCTCAGCGATCCTAGAAGCCCGTCTCAATTCTTTGGTCAGGCTGGTCAGCCAAGGCTGCCTGTTGATTGTACGAGTTTTGCTATGCATGAGCGGGGCAGCCGAATTGAGTGTTGCTGTTATTGTGGTGTTATAAAAAGCAGCAGCATCTGTGTCATTAAGGGAGGCTATGTCGGTAAGAGGGAGAAGGGACTCCGAGAGTGATTGTAAGTTGAGATGTTTGAGATTTCTGCGAGGGAGTTTGTGGAGTGGGGATTGCACACTAGGAGAGGAGAGGGAAGAGAATGTCAGTAGGTTGTGGTCAGACGGGGAGGGGTGAATTAATGAGATTAGTAAGGGAGCAGAGACAGGTGAAAATGAGGTCCAGCGTGTGGCCATCTTTGTGAGTGGCCTCAGAAGACCATTGAGTGAGGCCAAAGGAGGCAGTCAGTGATAAAAGTTTAGAGGCAGCTGAGGTGGAAGTGTCAATGGGGATGTTGAAATCACCCATGATGATAGTGGGGATGTCAACAGAGAGGAAATGAAGTAGCCATGTGGTGAAGTGGTCGAGAAAGGTGGAGATGGCTAGTTCTGGGGGGCAGTAGATGACAGCCAGCTGGAGGGGGAATAGATGCGGATGGAGTGTACCTCAAATGAGGGAAAAGTAGCGGAGGGTGGTAGCGGGATTGGAGTGAAGGAGCAGTTGTCGGACAGGAGCAAGCCAACCCCTTCACCACGTTTGTTGGTGGAGCGAGAGGTGTGAGAGGTGGAGACCGCCGTAGGAAAGCGCAGCTGGAGAGGCAGAGGGGGTGAGCCAGGTTTCTGTGTTGTACCCTTAAAACACTCATCTTAATCGGAGTCCAGTTTTTGTAATCCCTTTATTTTAAAATTGACACATTTAGTTTACTTAAATAGTTTTCATTGAGCACTCGGTAACCAAATTTCATTATGGTGTGACGTGGCGCACATACAAGATCTCATCAAGTTCTTTCTTCATTCGAAGAATATATTATTACTACTTTAAACTAACAGATTTTCATGTAAGGATTTCACGGTTCTCTTCAGATACCAGAGCCCAATGGGAACCTTCGACATAATTTCCATCACTCTGTTTTTTCTGAAATGTAAAAGCATAACTACATGTTAGCGTCTCAGCACATGAGCCGTCCCATTTCAGCTGGTATCTCTTCTCCACAGTAAACGTTATCAGATATTCTAGAAAAATACGCTAGAATTAAGTAAACCTCCTTGATACTCACGTAATGCTTCCAATGCGATTATTCAGTGTAAAGGACAAAGGTGTGGTTGGGTAGGTATCCGAAAGATGGATTATCAGCTCAAACTTTACAAGAGTTGCTAAGCTGGAAAATAGTAGACTTATTCTACAAGAAAAACAACAAGTTCAAGTTACCCCCAATTATTCAATCCATTGTAAATTTACATGTCACAAGGGAATCAGCAGTTTTTGCTATGTAATCTGAGAGCAACATAATGTAGGGGCAGAGACCATGATTCTAATGATGTCACTTATCAATTTTTCTGCTGCAGATCATTCTCTTAAGATGAAGCTCCGTATAACCCTGCGCACACTATAGATTGTACACAGAAAGTGGCCACTATGTATAGGCAGAAGGCTGCCAATCAGTGGTGAAGTTACACAGAGCAGGAGGAGTACATGGCAGGAGACAACTAGTCCTTTAGTGATAAAGGATTTTATACTGTATGGATAAAAACAAACAATGGAACCAGGGTCTCTGCCCCATCATCATGTTTTTAGGTGATGTAGCACGGAGGCAAGAGGCTGCAGGCACTACATAAATTACTGTGTATAGAAATCACTATGGTTGAGAGGTCAGCAACAAGAAAAACAAGATTATGGGGAGGTTTTGTCTATATTGGATGAGAGTGATCCGAGTGCCTTGTACGGATTTTATAGAAGACTGGAAAAAAAATGGGTTAAAATTGAGTTGCCATTGAAAGGATGATGAGGTGGGAATCCGACATTGCGGTTTATTGGTCAGTGTTTCGAAGTATCATACTTCATCAGAACAAACCACAGAGAATTGTCCTCATGAAGAAGCTTCATACTTCGAAGCACGTTGTTCAATAAACCACAATCTCGGATTCCTGTCTCCTCATTGTCCTTCCGATGGCAGCACAGTTTTAACCCATTGTTTTCCAGTCTTTTGCTCCCATTACCCTGGGTCTGCAGCATCCTAAGCCTTTCTAGTGGTCGTGAGCATACAGCCGACCAGGTGAGCACCATTGCCCACATTGTATCTGGATAAGACCCTATTGCACTTTGTCCTTCCAGCTCTTGACTCTTGCACAGATTTTAGGTTCTCTGTACTGGGTGGTCTAGTGCACCACCAACATTAGTAATGTGAATGTAGAAGACGTAATGGGATAAAGAGAAGGTGACGTCTACGGAGAGTTAATAAACAGTCTATGCATACTGAAAGTGTATGAACGGGAAAAGGGATTGCCTTTACACTGTTTACACTAGGAGACAAAGTGCAACTATATCGTTTTTGCAAAAGTATTCCTCTCACTCTTGGCTCTGTACGTGGACCTTCACAATGTTATATATTGCGCCCCATCTTGTTAGGTTCTCCAGCTCTTCTCCGAGTAGTTTACAGCGGCTCACCACCAGGGACAAATCAAAAAGTAGCTGGAAAACAAAAAAAAAATATCATACAAATAAGACCTCAGGCAACGCTACAGATAATCCAATTGAACATGACAGAATGTATTTTATTAAATGCTGTGAAGGGTCAGCACCCGGTGAGCCATCTCTGGGTACGGCCATGAGAGTCTGCACTGGGCAGAGATCACAGGAGCGGATGTGTAGGACATGGATTACCTGAGGGAGGTCATTCTGGGTTTTATAAGCCTCTTGGAAGGCAGACTTCTTCTCAACATACTGAGAAATCAGTCTGTGGACCAGAACAGTGGACGGAGGGGCAGATGCATCTGCAAACGAGGAAAAGCAAAATAAGCGATTTGCACACACAGATCAGGTCCTTAAGTTCCTCAGGTCATCATTCCTCGAATGAGGACCCGTCACTTGCCAGTAATGTCATCTCTTACTGCATGTAAATGCCACTGTTCTTCTGATCATGAGCCTCTCAGATCCAGGGATATGGCCTCCTCTTTCCTATACGTGAATATATATATTTTTTTTAGCCAAGCGGGTGTGTTCCTCACCTCTTCTGTGGGAGTCTTCTTGACATCCAAGCCCAGTAGGCTGAAAGGCAGTCATCAAGAAGACTCCCACAGAAGAGGTGAGGAACACTTGGCTAAAAAAACAAACAAAAACAAACCACACAGGAAAGAGGAGGCCATATCTTAGGAACAAAAATAAACATTGCTAGATTAAGGGGGGACAGCGCTGCTAATGGGTTAAAAAGTAAACATAATATCTATAGATGTAAAGCAGCAGACCAATTTGAAAAAGTGAACAGTAGGGCTATTTAATAGCCCATCATGGCAACCTTTGGGTTCTTCAAACTTGCGCAGATTGATCTCTAGATGTGCTCTAATAAAATGACGCAGTTGAAGGCACCTGCTTAAATTGATCTCCGGCAGTATTTGAGAAAATGGTGCCTGTCAGAGGAAAATTAAAATCCAGAAGACATCTTCAGGGAGGAGGCATTCACTCCCTTCCACTTACACAGTCTCCAGAAGGACAAGAGCTTACACTTCATTGAAATAGTGCCACATTGAACATATGGTGTAGCGAGGAATCCTAATTAAAACACAGGAAGCTCCAGCTTCATACATCTTTTGAAGAAGAGAACCCTTCAGTGCCCAAAAGTAGGATATCTATTGTGGGGAAGAGTCAGAAAGACGGGTTTGTAGTTTCAAGAGGCTGAGGAAGTGGGAAATCTAACACCTTTAAAGGTAACTCGTTATTTTCAGAGCAAACTGGACATCTGCAACTAGACTGTTCAGTGCCCATAGTCAGGATTATTGGGATTTATAGTCATCCGATATTGATGGGGCATACATTTTCAACTTCAGGACTAAGAGGGGAAAAACATGCATTTTTTTCATAACTTTGAGACATGCCCATCAGCACCAAATGAATAGTTGCCAGATAGATAGCCGACAACAGCCATGTTTCCTATGAAAAGATAAAATCACGATAAAAAGTATGACGTCAATATGCGATCTTCAGTTGAGTTGAGTTGGAAATCTCAATTTTCTGATACAGAAGGCATCCCAACATCTGACTGACATGAGGTCAAGGGTGTATGTGGGTGTAACTAACTAACATGGTGCTGAGTTTAAAGGAGGAAGAAGATAGACAGCAGAGGGGTCTTAGAGCCAAAGACCCTACCTACAGGCCCACCCTGATGCACGTAGATCAATATGTCACAATTAACCCAACATGGTGTGATTGAAAATCACAGGTCGACATAGAAAGAAATAATAAGTCCTTGCAGAATCGGACAACCACAAATTCTGCGGGGCCATTTCATGTTGGGAATGGAGATACATGAAAAGTTAACTAGCGAGAGAAACATCCTAACGACACGGCTGCTCAGAGCTTTATTATTCGGTGCCGGTTTTCGGAGAATTTCCATGCAGCCTCAAGCTGCTCAGAACTTCTCAGAAGAAGCCGCACTTGACCTGAAGCTAAGCCTCGCATTTCATGACTCTGCCTCGGAAACCATCATTTATTTGTGAAATCCCTGCTGTGGACATTTTTCACATTGACCGTCAAAATCCAAGAAAGTTCAGACTCACCATCCAGCTGAGACTCCACGGTCACGCGGGAAATTCTTCTGCAAGGCTGGTTATTAAAGTTCTCACCATCTGAATGGGAACAGGATATATTAAAGACTGGAGAACGGCCTCATCACTGAGCAAATCAGGACAAGACGGGAAGGAGCAGAATATGTATGAGCAGACCGCGCAATAGGATGGAAAATGGATTTTTAAAGATGGGGCAATATTCGGCTTGTGACCAGAATGTTAAAACAAAAACGTGATATAATAAGAAAATATCATTTTAACAAATAATTCATATCAGTAGAGACAAAAAAAAAAGAAAAAAAAAAAAAAAAAAAAAAAAAAAAGAATGTAAGATCTTCGTTATCCTGAGTCCCTATGTGCCGTTCCCACAGCTTCACATTGTGCAAGAGGCAATCACCACCTACCGATAGAATCTCCGAATGAGATGGAAAGTCCCAGCGAATCGTACAGAAAATTAAATGCCGCATCTGTGTCCGTCCACTTAACCAGTTCCCATTCAGTAAAACTGAAATGAAAATGGCAGGCTAAGATGTCAAGATTAAGAACTATACATTTTGGCAAAATCTCCCAGCCCTGCGTAATTGGCATCTACCACAAACATGCACACCAATGAATACAAATAGATCTTTCTCGTGTCAGTAGGTAATCCACAGACACATAACAGACATAACCCTTGAGGAAGCCACTATATGGCGAAACATGCAATGTCTTCACACTCACATGGGCTGACTTCTTGAGCCACCCATCAGTTTGGCGATTGTGTACAGCGTATATTAACTTATTGGTCATCCTGTGCATCTATTGGAGGCTGTTTTTTTTTTTATCTGGATAATTTCTATCTAAATTGGGCTGTGGTAAATTTATAGGTATATCTGGTTTTACAGACATTTGCCAGATCGGCTGCTGGGAGAAAATAAAATTATATTCCCTGTGCAGCCACTCCCTTCCATCCACCTCCATGGTACCACCCCGATGAACAATGAGTGCGCAGTGCTCACCCTCACCGATCCATGACTGACAGCTTGTTCTGTATAGCATGTGCACCCAGCAGGATGACAGTCGAGGGGCACAAGTTATTTTAGTCTAGATTTTTTTTTTTTTTTATACTACTACACCTCATTGATTTGAATGGCCACCAAGTAATTCTATGTTATCTTAGCAGGGAAAAAAAGAAAAAAAAAATCAGCTGTTTGCTCGGGGCTGTGAGCCAGATGTGGGGCAATAAGCTTTAATTCCCAAACCCAAGTGCTGGAAATGGGAGTTTCAGTTGGTTGCTATTCGTTGAGGTCTACCGTGCATACAGTACAGACCAAAAGTTTGGACACACCTTCTCATTTAAATATTTTTTTCTGTATTTTTATGACTATGAAAATTGTAAATTCACACTGAAGGCATCAAAACTTATGAATTAACACATGTGGAATTATATACTTAACAAAAAAGTGTGAAACTGAAAACATGTCTTAAATTCTAGGTTCTTCAAAGTAGCCACCTTTTGCTTTGATGACTGCTTTGCACACTCTTGGCATTCTCTTGATGAGCTTCAAGAGGTAGTCACCAGGAATGGTTTTCACTTCACAGGTGTGCCCTGTCAGATTTAATAAGTGGGATTTCTTGCCTTATAAATGGGGTTGGGACCATCAGTTGTGTTGAGCAGAAGTCTGGTGGATACACAGCTGATAGTCCTACTGAATATACTGTTAGAATTTGTATTATGGCAAGAAAAAAGCAGCTAAGTAAAGAAAAACGAGTGGCCATCATTACTTTAAGAAATTAAGGTCTGTCAGTCCGAAAAATTGGGAAAACTTTGAAAGTGTCCCCAAGTGCAGTTGCAAAAACCATCAAGCGCTACAAAAACTGGCTCACATGAGGACCGCCCCAGGAAAGGAAGACCAAGAGTCACCTCTGCTTCTGAGGATAAGTTTATCTGAGTCACCAGCCTCAGAAATCGCAGGTTAACAGCAGCTCAGATTAGAGACCAGGTCAATGCCACACAGAGTTCTAGCAGCAGACATCTCTACAACAACTGTTAAGAGGAGACTTTGTGCAGCAGGCCTTCATGGTAAAATAGCTGCTAGGAAACCACTGCTAAGGACAGGCAACAAGCAGAAGAGACTTGTTTGGGCTAAAGAACACAAGGAATGGACATTAGACCAGTGGAAATCTGTGCTTTGGTCTGATGAGTCCAAATTTGAGATCTTTGGTTCCAACCACCGTGTCTTTGTGCGACGCAGAAAAGGTGAACGGATGGACTCTACATGCCTGGTTCCCACCGTGAAGCATGGAAGAGATGATGTGATGGGGTGGGGGTGCTTTGCTGGTGACACTTGGGTATTTATTTAAAATTGAAGGCATACTGAACCAGCATGGCTACCACAGCATCTTGCAGCAGCATGCTATTCCATCCGGTTTGGATTTAGTTGGACCATCATTTATTTTTCAACAGGACAATGACCCCAAACACACCTCCAGGCTGTGTAAGGGCTATTTGACCAAGAAGGAGAGTGATGGGGTGCTACGCCAGATGACCTGGCCTCCACAGTCACCAGACCTGAACCCATTCGAGATGGTGTGGGGTGAGCTGGACCGCAGAGTGAAGGCAAAAGGGCCAACAAGTGCTAAGCATCTCTGGGAACTCCTTCAAGATTGTTGGAAGACCATTTCCGGTGACTACCTCTTGAAGCTCATCAAGAGAATGCCAAGAGTGTGCAAAGCAGTCATCACAGCAAAAGGTGGCTACTTTGAAGAACCTAGAATATAAGACATAATTTCAGTTGTTTCACACTTTTTTGTTAAGTATATAATTCCACATGTGTTAATTCATAGTTTTGATGCCTTCAGTGTGAATGTACAATTTTCATAGTCCTGAAAATACAGAACAATCTTTAAATGAGAAGGTGTGTCCAAACTTTTGGTCTGTACTGTACCTGGAGAAGTCTACAAACCTACCTGGGTTCCTGTAATCGTTCTCCAATCACTCGTGCCTCTTCTTGCAGGGAGCCAAGCCGTGCCAAGAGATTTTGTTTCCTTCCTTCTAGCTCTAAATTCTCCCTACAAAAAGCAAAATGCTGGATTACATCTCTTAGGTTTAATGGTGGATTCTGCTATGGGGAGGACTGCTGTGCAAGGAGTAATTCAGCATGACATCGTATGGAATCACCATGCCCCGTATTTCACATGTAAAGCGCCATGGATTAAATGGCGCTATAAAAATGAATAATAATAATAATAATAATAATAATCTAGTATACCGTCTACCTTGTGAATACGCAGTTATAAACAGTACTATATACCCGATTTACACAAGGAGCCATCACGTTTTCCATGTGCAGGAATAACTAAAGTCTACACAGCCTTTAACTTCTGTACATCAAGGATAGGAACAAGAGCGTATTGTACAAATATAGCTGGCACCAGTATATGGGAGGGAAGTGGGGAACATGGAGGTCAGAGGCTAGAGGATTGGTGAAAGTAACCTGAAAAGGACATGCAAACCCAGCCGTGCGTGCTGCAGGCGGTCTCCATTTCTATACAATGCAGTGTGTGCAATCCCCTCTGCACCCACGCTGGAGGGGACATGGGATACTCAATGTTTTGAGGCCTAAAGATGGCATCTAATGGCTAAAAATCCAAAAGTGTAGTTGATGATGGCAGCCATGTACATAACTATATTAAAAGGGAATCTGTCAGCAGGTTTTTAATATTTATTTCATCTGAGAGCAGCATGATGTAGGACAAGAGAGTCTGATTCCAGTGATGTGTCACTTATTAGGCTGTAGTATCAATACAATCTGTTTTATCAGCAGGAGATCATCACTACAGGACTAGGTGTCACGTGCCAGGCAGTCCAGCTAATATGTAACCACACCCCTATCACTGATTAAGCTGCCCGTCAGTGGTGGGGGTGCGGCTATACACTGCTCAACTACATCTACAGCAGAGAAAACCAGAATTGTATCACAACTGCACCAACCAGCCCATTAAGTGACATCACTGGAATCAGGGTCTCTGACCCTACAACGTGCTGCTTTCAGATTATGTAGCAAAACCTGCTGAAAGATGATAAACATGCAACAGTTAGGGGTGCATAAAAGAAACTTACCGGATAAATCCACTTTGCTGGGACTTTAAGCCGTCAATCTCTGTTTTAGTCAAAAAGTCACAGTAAGAATTTGTGCAGGATAAGTTACGCTTCCAGAATACAAAAACATTGTGCCCCATTACTATGTAGACAGAAGACATAATGACCAGCACTTAAGGCCCCATACACATAAGACCAACGTCGGCAGAATCCACCGATGTTGGAGGAGATAAGGATCTGGTACGATTGACGAGAGAAGATACCGACACCTAAGTCTGGCAGCGGCTTTCTCCTAGACAACAGTGGAGGGCTCGGTAGAGCAAGCACCCCCGTGTACGGGAGACATAGTTGTTGGCAGAACTCCGGGATTTATCGTGTGCAGGGCCCCACACAGTCTCCTGGACAGGACCTGTACTCACCTGACTGTAAACAACCTTGGATTTCAGCGGTCCGATTTTCAGTTCTACATTCTCCATCCAGTCTTACAGGATCTTACAAGAGAAACAAATCAATGAAACCTTGGTGGCAATTAGTGGTAATGTAACGTCTGTAACCTTCATGACAAACTTCCTTCCAGAAGAACAGCAATCTCACCCCCCCATTAAGATTTCCTCAAGAACACTTGAATTATTGTTTTTCCCATTAGACACTGCAACTATTAGGAAGAAGCGGATCCCTCTGTCAATAGCGTAACAGTAATAAGCCGATCTGTCCCCGGCCTCCCATGTAGCAGTATAAGGGGTTACAGTGGCGTGCCTAGTGTAGGCTAGGTGCCTTCTTTCTAAATTGGATGGTCTCCTGATGAAATCGTCCATAAGCCATGACTACCTGGAAAGGCTAGTAAGTGCACAAGCCCGCTCATGGGCAGTAAGATGGGCCGCACTTACGTTTAGCCCTCGCACAGCTCCATCATCATAACTTAAGTTAGTCACAATGGTTAAATCTTCGACAAATGGAAAAAACCCAGTTATGATAGAAGTAGAAATGGAGCCTACCCATGTGTAGGCTGGAGATGCAGTCAGCAAGCTCTGCCAGGAGCTGGTCGGCCACACTGAGTCTTGCTTGAAGTTGCTCCTTTTGCATCTGTTTGGTAGAACAACTGTGTTAGAAATCCAACGGGCGGTTTACTAAATGCAAGTTTCATATGTGCTACCAAACACACGAGTGATGTGGAAGGAGATGAGTACCTGAGCCGTGCGGAGCAGTTTACTGTACGTGGACACCTTGGCCTTATGGGCTAGGAGTTTGCTTTTCTTGGAGTATAAAGACTTCATCTTCTTCAGGGTTGCTCCAAAGCACATCAGCTAGAAGGACAGAAAAAGCTATAAAGCAAAACTCAGGATAATATAAAAAAAACAGAAAAAATATAAAAATTAAAGGGAAAGAGGTGCTGGCACCTACAACCTGTGCGCTTCCTTATAAATTGAAATGGAGGACGGGGACAATGAAGAAACCGGAAACTGGGCGCTCACATAAAATACATGTGTTCAAAAAAGAAAGAAATGGTGGCACTCACCGGTCCTGTAAAATCCAACGTCTTTATTCAATGGAGAATTAAAATTGGCTGCGTGGAGGGAAAAAGCGCATGAAAAAAACGACAGCAGTTTCATGCGTACCTGGGCTTCAACGGGTCCTGGGATGGAGAGGTAACCGAGCCCAGGATGAGATGAAGCAGGTATGCGCAAAACTGCCATCCTCCTTTTCATGCACTTCTTCCTTCCCTGCAATTTTAATGACTTTGAATTTTACAGGACCGGTGAGTGCCACCATTTCTTTCCTTTTTAAAAATGATATAAAAACCTCCCCTGGGAATTCTCCCTCTTACCTCATTTTCTGAGCACATTCTCAGAGCTTCCCAGAGCAGACTGTTCACCTGGACGAGAGGCTTGTGCTGCCGCTCCGTAGACACCTTCAGCCTGGTGCAAGAAGACACAAGACGTACAAGTGTGAATGTTAAAAGCTTACAGCACCTCTCCAGCGTTGTTCTTTATTGCAGCCCTGGAGTGGTGTCACAAGTTCCCTGCACCTAGTTTTATTCCTACTGGCCTCAGCCTTCATCTGTCTTCAGTGCTGCTCCGGTCGACTTCTGCAGATTGTGACCTGCTGGCTGCTCCACGGATTCATGGAACGAGCCAGAGGCCACTTTTCAATGCAAGTCTATGAGAGTCTTGTTCTGGAACTTATAGACTTGCATTGAGATCCTGTGACTGTTACTGCTGACTTCTGGTCAATCAGAAGCTGCAGTGAGAAGATGGCGGGGTGGGACTGGAGCGGCGCAGAGAAGACAGGAAGACGGCGGCTGGTAAGCATCACTGCCCCGTAAGCACTCTTGATGCTTCAGAGTGAACACGGTACAAGTCACTGGTGAACAATGCTGCTGGTCCAAACTGTCCATCACCAGGAGAGCACCACCCCCTGGCAAAAAGGAAGGGACTGGGGGAAGAGGTGTGCTCCTGAAAAAAATCGATAATGATACCCCTCGAATTTAGGTATTAACCACAATGATCACAGTGGGGGAACTGCAACAATCCAAAAACTGTCCAACCGGCTGTGGCAACTGCACCATGCACACGTCTCATTCAGCATACCCAACTGGCAGAGCAATTGTCTCGCAAAGCATGCAGGAGCAGCGTGGCACCAAATGTTCGGGTCAGGTGTGGGAAAGAAAAAAAGTAACAAAACTAGAGAACACTTACTCCTCTATAGCTTGGAACAAAGTGTGACACTCTTCATCATACACCTGAAGCTTGGGCTGATACACGTACTGGTCTAGCAGGATCTCCGATGGCGTCAGCTCTGCAGCCATTCCTCGCTGTAAAGGAGAAAATGCCTGTTAGTCTCCTGATAGCCGAGGCATACAAGTCAGATACATTGGCAGATGTCAATCATGGCTAACAAATGCCCCCGGCTTCTAAGCAGCCGTCGCTCACTAATGGGGTTGACTGGTCAAAACCAATAAGTCTGCAGTCACTGTAACTGCAGATTTAGGATTCCCCCCATTGCACACACTGTTCGCTGTGGGGATTCACCAGTTTTAGAATGGAGATCGGAGGGTATATAGGCGTTCTACATATTCCCACCCAGTGGGCACGGCCTCAATATCCATATACTTGGCCAACGAGAGGCCGTTGCCTGAGCTCCATACAAGTGTATGGAGAAAGGCCGTGCCTACTAGTTGGGTGAATGTATAACACCTACATACCCTCAGGTCACGGGTCTGAAACCAGCGAAACCCCGCAACGCACAGTGTGCGCAAAGGGGAGAATCATAAGTCTACAGACACACAAAGTGACTGCAGACTTAGCAGTTTTGACTGGACAACCCCTTTAGGCTGTGTGCACACATTGCAGATTTTTTGCGGTTTTTCACTAAAAAAAACACATACATTATGCATCCCATCATTTAGAATGCATTCCGCAATTTTTGTGCACATGATCATTGCGGTAAAAAACGCAGCATGTTCATTAATTTAGCGGATTTTTTGCAGATTTCCCACTATATCATTGCATTGGGAAATCTCTGGAAAAAAAACGCAAAAAAAAACCACGCACGCGGATTTCTTGCAGAAAATGTCCGGCTTTGCTCAGGAAATTTCTGCAAGAAATCTTGACGTGTGCACATAGCCTTAATGATCGATGTCTGCTAATTATGTTATGCTGCGCTTAAACGGCTATGCTGGCTTTCTTATCACAGATGTTTATGGAGTATCAAAAGCCAACAGTAAACAATTCTTCAGATTTATAAATAGAAACCAAATAAATAAAACCTTATATAAAATTCTTATTAATTTTTAATCTAAGTTTTATTTATGCAAAAAAAAAAAAAAAAAATCTAGCAGCCCAGCCCGTAGCCATCCAGTTGGATTTGGATCCCAGTAGAAATTAAACTACTCATCTTTCCTACACGGCCGAGTGCAAGACCACCCACCTTGGACGGAAGCTCACTGTAACGAGGCTTCTGGATAAGAATACGGATTCCGAGCAGCACGAAAAAGTCCTGGACTGTTATGCTGCCATCTTGAAAATTCTTTGAGAAAAAAAAAAGAAAAAAAAAAAAAGAAAACCATAAGAGTTTATGCATAGACAAACTGTGTACCCTTAGCATCAGTCAGACCACATTCGCTTCAACAGGAGCTGCAGTACCCAGGAATAGCCACTACACAGTGTGGCGCTGTGCCTTGTCGGCTCTTTGCATTGTGCTCCTCGTGGCTGCAGACCATGAGACCGGCACCAATCGGATACTCATCACTTATTCCAAGGATAGGGCATGAGTGTGCTAGTTATGGACAATCTAACAAAATCTATACTCAAAATATTGATATTTCTTTTTCAGAGACTAAAAACAGAGCACACTAAAACCCAAGCTAGTGGGTCAAGTTTGAGAGAAGATCAAGGGCCTGTTGCATTAATGGGGTTGTACAGGCCTGGAATTTAAGTCTTCAGCCACACTATGACTGCAGACTTCTGAGTCCTCAGAGAATGCAGTGTGCAAACTGTCAGGATTCTTCAGTGCTAGGAGCGAGCGGGTGGGCCAGTAACTGCAAGTATGCTATCTGCATATATGTGGTAAAGTGCCGACTAGACATGCGTGGCCTCTCATTACAAGCGAATTGAATGAGGCCGGACAAGTCTAGTCCGAATGTGACTGGGAGTATGCAAATAACATCTTGTGGTCACATGACCACCTACTCACTGGAGAATCCTGACAGCGTGCCCTGTGAGGGTTCACAAATCTGCAGTCACAGCAGTCTTGAGCCTCACCCTGAACAAGCTCTTTAAAACTGGTGTTTTGCAGTCTAGTCTTAATACAAAGGCACCACTGGAGTAAGATGGGCCAAACTCATTAAGAGGCGCATCTTATTATTGTGCGTCTGTGCCAAAAATGTTAGTTCACATAGTGACGAGAGTACAAGGTGGCATAAGTCCTGATTGTTCTGCCTTTATGTAACGCTCACTTTAGCCCCTTAACCCCCGGGGCATTTTCCGTTTTTTTTTGCTCCCCTTCTTCCCAGGGCCATAACTTTTTTGGTCAAAATGGCCATGTGAGGGCTTATTTTTTGCATGCCGAGCTGACGGTTTTATTGATATCATGTTGGTGCAGATTAGTGATGTGATTCAAGTGATTACTTGATTACATGTGGGGATTCCCTAGCATCCAGGCAACCTCCCATGTACTTATGCTGGCTAAGGCTACGTTCACATTTGCGTCTTTGGGCGCAGCGTCGTCGACGGATACCGACGCATGCGTCCCTATCTTTAACATGGGGGGGCGCATGGACATGCGCCGGTATGCGTTGTATGACGCATGCGTTTTTTTTGGCGCACCAGACAGGGCGCGGACGACGCTACAGGTTGCAGTTTTGATGCATCACATTTCCGAAGAAAAACGCATGCAACGCACCTGCGTCGTAAATGCGCAAAAAAAAACACATTAGTGTCTATGAAAAACGCATAGGGCGCAGTTGCCTGCATTGAGCCGCGTTTTTTGACGCATGCGCCTTTTGACTAAATGTATTTTTTGGGGGCGTTTTGGATCTTCAATTGTATAGGACAACGCATGCGTCAAAAAACACTGCGTTGTGTATGCGTTTGACGTGCGTTGCATTGACGACGCTGCGACCAACAACGCAAATGTAAACGTAGCCTTAACAGATGTAAATCATTCAGCTGCGGCAAGAAAAAACTGAGTACTAAAAAATACCCGGAGGACACCCGAGCGTGCTCGAGAAATCTCAAGTAACGAGTATATTCGCTCATCACTAGTGCAGATCTTTTGATTGCCCTTTATTGCATTTTATTGTAATGTAGCAGCGACCAAAAATACAATTCTGGCGTTTTGAATGTTTTTCTTGCTACGCTGTTTAACGATCGGGTTTCATTTTTTTATATTGAAAGATTGGGCGATTCGGAGCGTGACGATACCAAATATGTAGGTTTTTTGTTTTTTTTATTGTTTTATTTTGAATGGGGCAAAAGGGGGTGATTTGAACTGTTATATTTTGAATTTTTTATTTTTATTTTTTTTATTTTTGGCAAGCTTCATGGTCTATGGGAGACTAGAAGCTGCAGTTGTCTGATCGGCTCTGCTACATACAGGCGATGATCAGATCACCTGTATGTAGCAGAACTACTCACTTGCTATTAGCGCCGACCACCGGGCGGCGCTTACAGCAATCCGGCTATGACAACCATAGAGTTCTGCTGGACACCTCTGGTTGTCATACCAACCCATCAGTGACCCATGAACACCAATGGGCAGGATTTCCGACACGCTTCTGGGAAGCGCGAACTAAATGCCGCTGTCAAAGATGGGAAAGATGTGGACTTTATGCCGGAGCCAACATTGAAGGGAGGGATTACGACGTGGGAGTACCATTATGCCCATTGTCAGAAAGGGGTTAACGAAGTTTCCTAAATTTTACACAAGTTCAAGTAGCACAAAAAGTTTGCAACTTCTCAAGTTGGTGAAAACACGTAAAAGACTATTTTGGGCCAGAATTTAGAAACAAAAACAAACAAAAAACAACTAAAATGCCAATACCTGCCAAAGGCTTTGCTCGCATCTACTAGTCCATGGTAACTGGGAGTCCATCTGGCTGCACTGTTGACCTACAACATATAACGTTACAGATCTATTTCTGCACCGAACTCTAGATAATGTCCAAAGATCGAAGTTTGAACTAGAATCCGACGCTGCAGATCCAGATCAAGGAAAAAAACAGCCTGGAAGTCATAAAATCTTGTGCCCTATTTGATACGAGAGCCTTCATCCTAGCCACTTACTGTACTGCAGACTTGTACATAGTTTCACTGCTTTTACAGTAAAGAACCCCACTGTAGGACATTGGGACAATAGACCGGTGGGCAATGTTGTGTGGAGGAGTACAATCGTGGGATCGTAAGCTGTACTGGCACAACCACTGCACTTCCAGGCCAATCTGCTTGTGAAGAGAAAAAAAAAAAAAAGGAAAAAAAACTTACTGTTCAGCTCTACCGACATCCCATCTGCCCTTGAATCTTGAGAGCTGGTGCTGTTACAGGACTGCTCGATGCCTTTACTTGCATGAGGAGTGGAGTGATCACTTACATACGATTTGTCAGAACTTTTAAAAGCTGTTGAGGACTAGACAGTTATATATATATAAAAAAAACAAAAACAATGAATGAAAATTAGTGAAGTAGTTATTCAAATGTCACAATGATTAAAAAAGAACTAACATTTCCCTTCTCAAGTTTTTTTTGGGGATCCACCAATTCTCCTGAACGCAGAACCCTGGAATTCAGAGTAACGCCCATCGTCCAGTGAAACAAGTCATCACCTAGCCACATGGTTGTCATTGATCTGTGGGGACCGGCACCGATCAGCAGTATGGGTAAGGTCTGTCCCAGTTACAGGATGAGTAGCAGATCCCCTACTCCATTCATTCTCTATGGGGATGCTGGAAAAAGCTCCATTATAATGTAGTTAAAAGTTCCCAGGTTTACTGATCAGTTCAGGTCCCAGCGGTCGTATCTGCGCACATCAATAAATCCTCGTCTTAAGAAAAACATAAAAATGGAGATGCAGCATGCACTAGTCGCACCAGTTTTGTTGCCCACATTGCGTGCTTTAAATGGCAGCTAGTTGCTGCATCCATCTGTGGCCAAGCGCACAGAGCTGCAGAGATGACTGGTCCGATAAAGGCCTTTATGAATTCTTCCTAAACAGTGGCCAAAGTGGAGTTGGGTCATATACAATATCTCCTGCTCTGGATGACCCGTCCTACACTACAGACAAGTTGCTCTTTAGAATGGACACTGTAATGCTTAGTTTTCCCCTGTGGTGGCGCTGCAGGGAAACCGATCACAGATCTCCTCGTAAGTCGAGGAATGTTTCTGATTGTCCAAAGCGGACAACGCCATGCAACAACTACTGTACATGATGACAAATAGTCGTAAATCTAAAAAAATGTAAATTTAAAAAGGGGTCTGGTATTAAAGTCTGATCTGCATTAACGCCAAAAATAGGGCCCTGTGCAGACTGGGTTTTCTGAACCGTTTTGGGAGCTCAGGTACCTGCAGCCATCAGAAACTTATGGAATAACCGACCGATATGCTGTAAATGTCAGATGGGAACAAACCTTTTAAATACTATACAATTAAGGGAAATATGTCAGCAGGTTTTTCTATATAATGCGAGAGCAGCACAATGTAGACAGAGACCCCAATACCAGTGAAGGTTCACTTCCTGGGCTGCTTAGTGTAGTGATAAAATCACAGATTTAAAATCAGCAGGAGACCAACCACTAGGAGTGATAAACTAGCTGACAGCTGTATGTGTACACTGTGCATAGGCAGAAAGCACCCCATCAGTGGTGTGGACGGGGGTAATGCAGAGCTCAGTCAGAGAACTGCCGAATTTGCAGCTGAGTTTTTACTCAAAACTATAGCACCCAGTAACTTAAGCAACACATTGCAGGAATTCAGGTCTCTGCCCCTAAATCATGCTGCTCTTCAGAAGGGGTAAGCAAAAACCTTGCCACAGATTCCCTTTAAGCGGTTACTCCTTACTGTTTGACATAGGCGACAGGGTGCGCAAAAAAAAAAAAAGTTAAAATAGATATATAGATAGATATACACAGACACACACTAGCTGAAGAGCCCGGCGTTGCCTGGGCATAGTAACTAACTGTGGTTAGTTAAAACACCTCACTTCTCTCATTTTCCCCTCACATCTCTCATTTCCCCCCCTAACACGTCATTTTTCTATCACTCCACTATTTACTCCTCTCATGTTCACCTCACACCTCATTTTTCCCTCAGTATATACCTGTATGTCATCTCCTCCTGTATATAGTATATACCTGTATGTCATCTCCTCATGTATATAGTATATACCTGCAAGTCATCTCCTCCTGTATATACCTGTGTGTCATCTCCCCTGTATATAGTATGTACCTGTATGTCATCTCCTCCTTTATTAGACCTCGTTCACACATTATTTGGTCAGTATTTTTACCTCAGTATTTGTAAGCTAAATTGGCAGCCTGATAAATCCCCAGCCAACAGGAAGCCCTCCCCCCTGGCAGTATATATTAGCTCACACATACACATAATAGACAGGTCATGTGACTGACAGCTGCCGTATTTCCTATATGGAACATTTGTTGCTCTTGTAGTTTGTCTGCTTATTAATCAGATTTTTATTTTTGAAGGATAATACCAGACTTGTGTGTGTTTTAGGGCAAGTTTCATGTGTCAAGTTGTGTGTGTTGAGTTGCGTGTGGCGACATGCATGTAGCGACTTTTGTGAGATGAGTTTTGTGTGGCAACATGCGTGTAGCAACTTTTTGTATGTCGAGTTGCATGTGACAGGTTAGTGTAGCAAGTTGTGTGCAGCAAGTTTTGCGCATGGCGAGTTTTTTGCGCGTGGCAAATTTTATGTGTGGTGCGTTTTGAGTATGTGCAAGTTTTGTGTGAGGCAACTTTTGCATGTGTTGCAACTTTTGTGCATGTGGCAATTTATCCGCGTGTGCAAGTTTTGCATGTGGCGAGTTTTCCATGAGGTGAGTTTTGCACGTGTGGCAAGTTTTGCGTGAGCCTAGTTTTGCATGTGGCAAATTTTGCGCGTGGAGAGTTTTGAGTGGCGACTTTTGTGTTTCGACTTATGTAGCGAGGTTGGTGTATGTGTGGTGAAATGTGTGCTGAGGGTGATATGTGTTCAAGCACGTGGTAGTGTGTGGCGCATTTTGTGTGTGTTCATATCCCCGTGTGTGGTGAGTATCCCATGTCGGGGCCGCACCTTAGCAACTGTACGGTATATACTCTTTGGCGCCATCGCTCTCATTCTTTAAGTCCACTTTGTTCACATTTGGCAGCTGTCAATTTGCCTCCAACATTTTTCCTTTCACTTTTTCCCCCATTATGTAGATAGCGGCAAAATTGTTTGGTGAATTTGAAAGCACGGGGTTAAAATTTTGCCTCCCAACATAGCCTATGATGCTCTCGGGGTCCAGACGTGTGACTGTGCAAAATTTTGTGGCTGTAGCTGCGACGGTGCAGATGCCAGTCCCGGACATACATACATACACATTCAGCGATCGATAGACCGACCAAAAGCTTGGACACCTTCTCATTTAAAGATTTTTCTGTATTTTCATGACTGAAAATTGTACATTCACACTGAAGGCATCAAAACTATGAATTAACACATGTGGAATTATATACTTAAAAAAGTGTGAAACAACTGAAAATATGTCTTATATTCTAGGTTCTTCAAAGTAGCCACCTTTTGCTTTGATGACTGCTTTGCACTCTTGGCATTCTCTTGATGAGCTTCAAGAGGTAGTTACCGGAAATGGTCTTCCAACAATCTTGAAGGAGTTCCCAGAGATGCTTAGCACTTGTTGGCCCTTTTGCCTTCACTCTGTGGTCCAGCTCACCCCACACCATCTCGATTGGGTTCAGGTCTGGTGACTGTGGAGGCCAGGTCATCTGGCGTAGCACCCCATCACTCTCCTTCTTGGTCAAATAGCCCTTACACAGCCTGGAGGTGTGTTTGGGGTCATTGTCCTGTTGAAAAATAAATGATGGTCCAACTAAACGCAAACCGGATGGAATAGCATGCCGCTGCAATATGCTGTGGTAGCCATGCTGGTTCAGTATGCCTTCAATTTTGAATAAATCCCCAACAGTGTCACCAACAAAGCACCCCCACACCTCCATGCTTCACGGTGGGAACCAGACATGTAGAGTCCATCCGTTCACCTTTTCTGCGTCGCACAAAGACACGGTGGTTGGAACCAAAGATCTCAAATTTGGACTCATCAGACCAAAGCACAGATTTCCACTGGTCTAATGTCCATTCCTTGTGTTCTTTAGCCCAAACAAGTCTCTTCTGCTTGTTGCCTGTCCTTAGCAGTGGTTTCCTAGCAGCTATTTTACCATGAAGGCCTGCTGCACAAAGTCTCCTCTTAACAGTTGTTGTAGAGATGTCTGCTGCTAGAACTCTGTGTGGCATTGACCTGGTCTCTAATCTGAGCTGCTGTTAACCTGGGATTTCTGAGGCTTGTGACTCGGATAAACTTATCCTCAGAAGCAGAGGTGACTCTTGGTCTTCCTTTCCTGGGGCGGTCCTCATGTGAGCCAGTTTCTTTGTAGCGCTTGATGGTTTTTGCAAATGCACTTGGGGACACTTTCAAAGATTTCCCAATTTTTCGGACTGACTGACCTTCATTTCTTAAAGTAATCATCGCCACTCGTTTTTCTTTACTTAGAATTTGTATTATGGCAAGAAAAAAAGCAGCTAACAGTCTATTCAGTAGGACTATCAGCTGTGTATCCACCAGACTTCTGCTCAACACAACCGATGGTCCCAACCCCATTTATAAGGCAAGAAATCCCACTTACTAAACCTGACGGGGCACACCTGTGAAGTGAAAACCATTTCTGGTGACTACCTCTTGAAGCTCATCAAGAGAATGCCAAGAGTGTGCAAAGCAGTCATCAAAGCAAAAGGTGGCTACTTTGAAGAACCTAGAATTTAAGACATTTTTTCAGTTTCACACTTTTTTGTTAAGTATATAATTCCATATGTGTTAATTCTTAGTTTTGATGCCTTCAGTGTGAATTTACAATTTTCATAGTCATGAAAATACAGAAAAATCTTTGAATGAGGTGTCCAAACCTCTGGTCTGTACATATATATATATATATATATATACACACACATACATACTCGACACGTACCTGCCCTTCATCTTCATCCAATCTGCCTCTCTTTTCTCTTTGACTCTCAGAGTCAGGATCGGTATTAAGGCCTCTCTTCTGACCATTCATAGAGTCTTTGGGTTGAGAAGTCGATATGTTCACGTTCTGCTGAAGAGCTTCTTTCTTGCATAACTCATCCCAATCACCTTCAGGCACCGCATAGTCAAAAATGCTATTGATCTCTTGATCATCAGGAAGCATCTCTTGATCTATACATTGCCCATAATCAACATCTTGTAAAGCCTTGAGAAGTACTTTAGAACTTTCATCATTTTTGGGATGAGCTTCAGAAACAGAAGACAGAATCAGATCAAGGTTACTGGTGCTTGATGCCCTTTTATTGGGCAATTTGGGCTGAAACACTTTGAGTGATCGCCTGCTTGGTAAGAAGTATTCCATCGATATTGTTTTAGTTCTCTCAGTAGGTTCCTTTTCTTGAATGGTTTCTTTGTTTGCCATCTCGGAACTTACCAAGACTTGTTCTGTAACTGAACGTGAAGGACATAAAACTTGAGATGTTGCTGGCAGTTGATCGATAAGGCTCGAGACAGGCGCAGTATGATGGGGTGAAAATATCGGCTTCTGTGTTAAACTCTTTATCGATAAGAGGACATTGGTGACACTTCTGCGCTGATTTCTACTCTCTTCTGATAATTCAGCTGGATTCCCAAACACTTCAAGTTCAGAGGAGATGCCTTTAGTAAGAACATTTATATTTGATGTATCACGTTCTTGGTGAAGAGTTATATCCTCTAAGTTTTCAGTGTCTAAAGCTTGGTTGATTAATCTGAAGTTATTGATTTCTTCGGTAGCACGGACAGTCCTGTTCTGGTGCTCTACATCATTAAATTTTTCTTGTTGTGACGCAGGTTTAATGAGATCTTCCAAAATTTCATCTTTAACCACAATGTCCATTTCTGGAAAGCAGAAAGACACCCTTTTCCCTTTTGACTTGGCTTTTTTCAACTGAATATCTAGCGCAACTTCTGAATCTTTCTGAGAAGTTTCTACTTGAGGGACACAAGCTTTCGGTTGTTCAGTCGAGCCGTCTTTAAATTCCGAAGTTATCAGGTTGGATTCACATATTAAGGGATTGCTAACAGGTTGGAGTCCATTGCTTACGTTTAGACTCTCAATTTTAGCCCTTCGCAATTGACTTTTGACTTCGTCAGAAACTGATTTACAGTCAGAAATACAATTTTCCTCTAAACTTTCTATCTTGCAGTCTACACCAATGACTGAATTGGGAGTTAGTTTGGAATCCACATTAGTCGAGATGCTATTTCGAAAGGAAATAGGCCTATTTTCATGGTCAATAAAACCCACAGTATTATTGGACTTCTCTAATATCAAATCTATTTCAGCATTATATGGACCAGGCTTCAACAAAGAGACATCTTCAACTGGACTTGTCTGCACTTGCGGGAGCTCACCATTACCCAAACCCTCCAAGAAGATTCCTGATCTTACAGGCAATGAAAGCAATCTGGCGTAACTTTTCCTATGACAATTCTCTAGTCTTTCTGTTGACTCCAATTCCATTAATTCTTGACAAGCTTTTCCACCATCACCTTTAATTATGCCTACGTTAGAGCTGGGAATATGGCGATTGTGGTCTAAGAAGTTGACTTCTACAGTAGTAGAGTATGCTTCAATGATATCCATATCCGGTTCACTTGGAAGCATTTTATCACAGTTGAGAGGCAAGATCTTATTCCTTTCTACTAAAACATTGTTTTCTTGCAACTTTGATAACTCGCTTACTGAGATGTTCATTGATGCATCATTTGTTTCTATAGGCACATTTAAATCATTATATGACGTAGATTCACAAAATGAAGGAGGCACACTTTCTGCATTTGATGCAGCTTTAGGTCTAGATGTAGTAATTTCATCACATGTACTGGCTTGGCCACAAGAAGCCATGGCTAGAGATTCTTGAGAATGGGTCTTCGAAGGACAGGAGATATATGCTGCCTCAAATGATTTGTTTTCAATAGCCACTGTATGAGATCTTGTCATTTCCATATCACCTTCAATACATAAAGTTTTATTGACAGAAGCCTTATTTTCCATCCCCTCAGGAATATGAACATTTGCATGGGTCTCCTCCACATTGCAAAGCTGAAGTATTGTGCCATCACCGGGAACTAAAGACCTTGGACGAGAAGAAACACTTTTCCAATTCAAAAGACTTTGTGAAACTGAAGCTTTTTTGTTATGTAGATCTGATATTTCATCAATAAACACAGTGTTCGACTTTGTAATGTCCATGTCTTCACCTTGAATGCATATCCCAGATGAAAGGTTGTCTGCCTTATCACTGGTATTGCCTATTAGATTAAGAACAGATATATTCCTCGCATTCTGAAATCCTGCAGTAACATTTTTAGCTTTCTCGCTGTCAAATATTTTGCTTTCGATTGCCGCCGTATGACATCTTGTAATTTCCATATCACCTTCGTTGCATACAGTTTTATCGACAGAAGACTTCCTTACTAGATTCTCAGTAACATCAACATTTGCACTGGTCTCTTCCATACTGCAAACTAGATGCATCGTTTCATCACTGGGGACTAACGACTTTGCACAAGAAAGGCTTTTCCTTTTTGAAAGGCCGTCTGAAACATGAACGCCTTTATTCTGTAGCTTTTCTGATATCTGATCAATAAACACAGTGTTAGACTTTGCAATGTCCATGTCTTCACCATGAAAGGATATCCCAGATGTAAGGTCATCTACCAGATCAATGGCATTAGTCGTTCGGTCAAGAACAGGTGTTTTTGTAGCAACCAGAAGTTGTGCAGTAACATTTTTAGCCTTTACACCATCCAATATATTGCTTTCAATTGCCAGTGTATGAGACCTTGTCATTTCCATTTCATCTTCATTACATAGAGTTTTATCAACAGGACACTTTACTAGTCCTTCAGAATGTTGAGTATTTACATAGGTTTTATCGATATAGCAAACTGGAAGTTTCCTTTCAGCACTGGGAACTAAAGTCTTTGGACGAGAAGAAACGTTATTCCTCTTCGAAACGTCTGAAATGTTATCACCTTTATTATATAGCTCATCTGACATTTGATTGATAAAAACAGTGTTGGACTTTGTAATGTCCATGTCGTCACACTGAAAAGATATCCTGGATGTAAAGTCATCAGCCTGAAGAACAGATTTTCTCTTCGTATTTGGAAATCCTGCAGTAACATTTTTAGCCTTTACACCATCCAATATTTTGCTTTCGATTGCCACCGTATGACATCTTGTAATTTCCATATCACCTTCGTTGCATACAGTTTTATCGACAGAAGACTTCCTTACTAGATTCTCAGTAGCATCAACATTTGCACTGGTCTCTTCCATATTGCAAACTAGACGTATCGTATCATCACTGGAGACTAACGACTTTGCACAAGAAAGGCTTTTCCTTTGTGAGAGACCGTCTGAAACATGAACGCCTTTATTCTGTAGCTTTTCTGATATCTGATCGATAAACACAGTGTTAGACTTTGTAATGTCCATGTCTTCACCATGAAAGGATATCCCAGATGCAAAGTCATCAACCAGATCAGTGGCATTAGTGGTTCGGGCAAGAACAGACTTTTTCGTAGCATTCATTTCTGCAGTAACATTTTTAGCTTTTGCACCATCCAATAGTTTGGTTTCAATTGCCACCGTATGAGATCTTGTTGTCATTTCTTTATCACCGTGATTGCTAACAGTTTTATCAATTGGGGTTTTGTTTTCCAGTCTCACAGTACGATCAACATTCAAATTGGTCTCCATAATATTGCAAACTTGCGGTATTGGTTCATCATCAGGAACTAACGACTTTGGAAGATAAACGCTTTTCCTCTTTGAAACATCAGCACTTTTATTATGTAGTATTTCATCGATAAACACAGTGTTAGATTTCGTAATGTCCATGTCGTCACCCTGAAAGAATATCCTACATGTAAGGTCATCTGCCAGATCACCAGCATTAGTCGTTAAGTCAAGAACAGATTCTCTCTTCGTATTTAGAAACTCTGTAGTAACATTTTTAGTCTGCACGCCTTCCAATATTTTGCCTTCAATTGCCACAGTATGAGATCTTGTCATTTCCATATCGCCATCATTACATATAGTTTTATCAATGGAAGCCTTATTTACAAGATAAGCAATGGCATTGGTCTGCTTCATATCGCAAGCTGGAAGTATCAATTCATCACTGGAAACTAAAGCCTTTGGACGAAAAGAAACGCTTTTCCTCCTCGAAAGAATGTCTGAAACGTCAGCATCTTTATGTGGTTTATCTGATATGTGGTCAATAAAAACAGTGTTGGATCTTGTAATTTCCATGTCTTCACCTTGAAAGCTTTTCCCAGATCCAATGACACTTGCCATATCAGCGTTGGTAGTGAAGTCAAGAACAGATTTTCTCTTCGTATTCTTAAACTCCGTAGTAACATTTTTTGTCTTTACGCCTTCCAATATTTTACTTTCGATTGCCGTCGTATGTGACCTGGTGATATCCATATCCTTCTGGTCATAGAAAAATAATGTCTTATCCTGCAAATCACCAGACACAGGAGTATTCTCCAGCTGGTTTGTACTTTGCGTGTTAAATACGTCGCCATCTCTGGATTCTGATTGGTTACTTACAGAAGAGAGAATTTTATATTTTGGGCCGGGAAGTGGCACATCACTTCCAGGCTTTTGACTGTCAGGAATAAACGTATTTGACATGGTAATGTCCATATCTTGATCACACAAGGTCTGATTGATATAGCGCTTTTCATTTAAATCAATGACTGAATGAGGCTTAGAAGTGTATTTCATGTCCCTAAGCTGACTCTTACTTACTAAGGAGGTGCTCAACATTGCATTACTTTTTGACAACCTATTACCGAGCTTAGAAATCACCTTATTTTCTATAGCTACCGTATGTGCCCTTGTCATATCCATGTCGTCTTGGTCACATAGACACATAGTATTTTCCTGTAAGGCTTCAAACACTGGATTTCCTTTGTTCCCAGGCTGCGATTTTCCATCGGCAAGAAGTAGACCAGCATTGGCGTTTGTCATTTCCATCTCACCTCCCTTGCTATGAAGCTGTTGCTTTAACACCTTATGGTCTGTGTCCAACTTACGACACATTTTTAATTCTGTATTCAAGTTATCTGAGTAAGTAGAAGTGGTGTTCTGTAAATTAATGGATCGATTATGTAATGCGAGTTGATTTAGCTCATTGATAATCATAGTATGACTCTTTGTAAGCTCCATATCGTCTTCAAAAACTGTTTTATCAGCGGCAGAGCACCTTACTGTGGTTTGTACATTTGGAACAGATCTCCTAATTTGGGTATTACCATGTAAAAATGTATTTTTAATAGTGATTGTATGTGAACAGGTCATGTCCATGTCATCCTGATCATGTTGGAATAAAAGTGTTTTATTTTGCAAGGTCATAGAAGGTGCCCTCCTGGCTTCCTCAATGAAAACAGAGTTGGACTTTGTGAAGTCCATGTCTTCACCTTGCAAGCATATCCCTGATGTCGCAGCATTAGCAGTTAAGTCTAGAACGGATTTTCTTTTTGTATTCTGAAACTCCGAAGTAGCGTTTGTAGCCTTCACCCCTTCCAATATTTTGTTTTCAATCGCTGTCGTATGCGACCTGGTGATATCCATATCATTCTGTTCATATTCAGACATAGGAGTATTGTTCTCCAGCTGGCTTCCACTTTGCTTATTAAATTTGGAAAATTGTTCAGTAAGAATATTTGTGTTCTGCCTTTTTGCCATTTCGCTCAAAACTTTGTTGTCAATGGAAACAGTATGCGACCGAGTCATTTCCATGTCTTGGTGGTCACAGGTGAACAGCACTGTCTGGTTGTCATCATATGTCCCAGTGGCTTTCGATTTCTCCCCTCCCAAACTTGCCAAGAAGTCACTAAACTTTATTTTGTTCTCCATGGAAGAATCTCTTTTAGCATCAAAATGTTTTTCACCACCACTAGACAATAAAAAGTTTTGGTTTTTGACTACTTTGCTGTTTTGGGACTGTAAGCTGGCCAGAAACTGTTTGGTATCTATCTTCTTAGTTCCTTCATCAGTCAGTCCGTGAATGATTACAGTGTTGCTTGCAGTCATATCCATATCATTGTCTGAAGAGAAGAATATCGTCCTGTCTTTAGCATAATTCCACTGTGAAATAATAAAAATCATAGATTAGAATAAGAATAAATGCTGTCAAATTTAAATACACAAAAAAACAAACATGTTAGAGACAGTCCATACCAGCTGTTCAAATTTGCAAGCTTTAAATTGGACCTGTTACAGCTCCTCTTTTATGCTAGCTGTTTGAGTATTCTAACAAGTTTTTATTTTTGTTTTAAAATCTGCCATACGGTTCCAGAGATATCGGTTCTTTTGTTTAGCACCAATTTTTATGGTCTTTACAAAATGGGCGTGGCTTACAGGGCAATAATAGTCACCTAAAGACACGCCCCAGAGGATCCTGTGAGCCACTCATTGATTAAGACTAGAAAAAAAGTTAGCACCAAGTAAAAAAAAGGCCTATATTTCTGGAACCAAATGGCGAACTTAAAACAACAAAAAAACAATATATATTGCTGTCTGTGTTAACAGTGGGTCCAGTTGACACTAATGCAGATGTCAGTGGCCATGTTGTATACTCCCACCTAACTGCTTCTCCAATGGTCTGAGCTCGTGGGTATATCAGTTCATCATGACACCTTAATTCATGTGTGCCAAATCAAATATTTTAATATACAGCAAAGGGTGGTCAAATAATGAGCTGGGTCAAGCACTAAGGTGATCTAATTTCCTCATAAAAAAAAAAAAAAAAGTCATTTATGAGATAGTATAATTTTGGATGAATTATACAGACTCCGATGCAGATTTGGAACCCTGGCTTAACATTGGATTATAGCACAGCTCTGCTGTACTGAAAATCCTACTGTCCTCACCTACTTCATGAAAAACAGGTGCACCTATGAACCAACATCCTCCAGACCCATCATCAATAGCTACATCAACCATACAAATAAAAATTTCCCATCTATCTCAGTCAGAAAGCACATGGGAGAGAGACCTACAGTACTGAGAGGAAGCAGGGTGCTACTGTACCGTTAATAGGATAATAGGACAGACCATTAAGTTCTGAAGCTGGATGCAGAGAGGTGCAGGGGAATACAGCCATTGTAGGAATAACCATTAAATATGATGCAATGCTTTTTCAATTCAGAGTAAAAGGCCAATTTCTAGGTCTTCTACAGCCGCTTTACAGCCCTAACTTTACATAGTAGCACAGAATAATTCACTTACATCTGAATTGTGACCTGGAGCCTGAATTTGTCCATGAAGCAGGGTCTCCATTCCTGAAATGGTTTTTCAATGAAAACACAGCATCAGTAAATAAAAAGAATTTTCTCTATAATTTACAGAATATAATTTTAAGATGTGTACCTGCAATCCCATATTTATCTGCTGCTCCTTTATAGCTGGGAAATGGAAAGGACAGTCATTAGGTATAAGAAAAGTTTAGGAATTTTACTAGCACTAATGCCAATCTGGTGGGTAAAGTTCTGGCAACCGCTTAGTTATAACTTTAGTCTAATAAATCTATAGCTTATAACCTTCATAGACTGTATACAAATACTCAATTCCAGGGCTTACCAAGGACGAGACAGTCAATGGTCTGTAAAGCAATTAAAACTTTAAATAAATAAATAAATAAATAAATAAATAAATAAATAAAGAGGACCTGGAACTTAATCTCAAGAATTAAATACCCTGTAATAATCCCTGAGCTTCCCTGATTGTAGTGTTTTTTTCCCCCCCAGATTTGCACTGCATCGCTCCATTGCAGAGATATCACTTTTTTCTTCTGGAGCGCACTATGTGAAATCTCTGCCTGCGGACCAGCTGGACATTTCTTCATAGTCTTCTTTAGGGGCATGCATCTTCTCAGATGCTACCAATCAGATCAATAGCTGATCTTGCAGTCTCAGACGCCTGAGCTGTGATTGGCAGCATTTGGGAGAGAGGCGTGAAATACGCCCCCCCAAAGGCGGCTCTGAACAAAAACTCAGTTGGTCTGCAATCAGAGATTTCACATACTGTGCTCCAAAAAACAACAAATGTGAATATCTCCATAATGGATAGACGCAGCGAAACAGATAACAGAATCAGGGGAGCTCACAGAATGAGCAAGTGACAGGTCCTCTGCAAATTAGTTTTTATAATGGCTAGGTGGGTTCAAGCTATTGGATGGGACAAATCTTCCCTACATGGCACAGAATTTTTCCATGCATAAGTGGCGCTACGATTCAAACAGTTAAATAGGTTGTCCACTATTGTAGTATTGATGGCCTATCCTTAGGATAGGTCATCAATGTCTGATGGTCAGGGGAAGACTTCTGATAGTGACCGAGGAGGGGACGGCACATTCGCTTATTCACATCAATATGAGGTAGTAGTGGCCACCGCAGAGTACTGCACAATCAGAAGACGGTCAGCTCCACAAGCGAATATTCCCGTCACCGATGACCGCGGATTGGTGGTGGTGCTGCCTGTCAGACCCCTACCGATCAGACATAGATGACCTATCCATAAGATAGGTCAACAATGTAAATAGTAGTGGACAACCTCTTTAAATCCACAGCATGACAATTTCAATAGGGCAACTGTCATTGATTTGTTGCATATTTTTTTTTTCAATTGACTTCAAATGGGAGAAGCAAAAATCCACAATAAATGTTTTATTACCTGTGGATCTATAGCAAAATCCTCCAGGGGGATTTTAACACCAATTATTTTTTTTCTTTTCATTATATTTTCAGAATCCACTAGAAAATCAGCAAAGTAAATTATTTCCCTTCCCACAAAAACAGCAAAATCTGATACTTACATATTGCTGCAGGAATTGCTAGTCGTATAACCTATATATATAAAAAAAAAAGAAGGGATAAAAAGTCTGAACATGAAACCATTTAATATAAGATAACCTGATATCCTATATGCTCTTAAAGGAGTTGTCTGGGCAAAACAAAATCACTGTGCCCAGGGGACTGAATATGCAAAGCCCATAATTCCCTTCTGTGACCCACCTGGATCCAGAGCAGATAGCTTTGTGCTGATGTCACTGTTCCGCTGCAACCTGTAATTGGCTGCAGGGGTCAGGTGAGTTGAGCAGAGAGTAATCCGATAATTTATGATGACGTGCTGCTTAAAGTCACCTCAAAAATGAATAAGGCATAAAAGATATTCCCTATAGCGGATACAATAAAGGGCTAAAATCCATTACTACAACATACTGGAATGAGGCTGCTCAATGATCTGTACAATGCAGACACTAAGAAGCTTCACTAGAACCCTGCCAGGGCCTGTCACACAGTGATGGCAGTGGAGCAGTTTCTAGGCAGTAGGTTCAGCAGCAACTCACAAAAATCGAACGATTAACTTGCGAACCATGAAATCAGGCAGCTTCTAATTTAAAGAGGCAGTATATAATGGACAAGGGGTGCTGCAATGAGTCTACTAAGCAGAAGATATGCTGGGGGACTCTGGAATGTAGAGGGCAGGTCACAGGACTCCCATCCGGAAACTGAGGGCTACCTACGTGGCTGCAGAGCCTGGCTCCTGAAAAGTCCATTCACTCATTTGTAGCCATTACACATCAGATTTTTAGCTGTGGGCAACCCCTTTAAATGTATTTTAGGTAAGTATGCAACGTTTCACCTGCAAAATGTACATAGATTACCTTCATTTTCTTTATCATCTGATCCGGCTGACTGCAGCTCTGGTGTGAACACTCTGGAAAAAGAACAAAATAGTGGTCAAGACTGGTTTTCTAGATAAAATTAAATGCTGCCCCCCACGCCATCAAACTATTTTTGCACATGGTGTGAACAGTCATTTTGTGCTGACAGACCAAGTACATGCATCGATGCAATTTTCCCAGCTCCGGCATTACGGGAGCCTGAGGAGGACAAGGATAGATAGGTGTGACGGTGCACTGAACTATCTGGCCAAGTCATGGATGCAGCGAGCACCTGTGCTTTGTTTGAACAGTCATCTTGTGCAGACATACTCCCTTTGCAATAATAACCTGCTTTATACTGCAATGTAGGCAAGAGAATTGTGAGTAAATATATATTTTCTTTTCCCCTTGATCTGTGACACTCATCATAGGTTGCTGCAGGGTGTATGGCCCAGGCACCAAGCTTACGTTATACTTGGCAGATGTCACATAGGATTGAAACATTGAAACGGCCTTCTTGTCGGTGTGTTTGTTTGCCAACTCCCATCACTCCCCCACCATGCAGCTGCAGTGAGCCGTTGGGTTATCTGATGAAGGCCCCCCATGGCTCCCACCTTCATCCTCCTGTGATGCTCACCCCAGAGACTGGACTTCAAAAGGAGAACAGCAGTTACACTTAGGCCACATTCAGTATTTGGTCAGTATTTTACATCAGTATTTGTAAGCTAAAACCAGGAGTGGGTGATAAATGCAGAATTGGTGCATATGTTTCTATTATACTTTTCCTCTGATTGTTCCACTCCTGGTTTTGACTTACAAATAATGATTTAAAATATACTGCAATTCAGATGAGAAGGTTCAAGTCTGTTCGGGGGGGGGGGTAACAAAAGTTAACACACAAAAAGAGACACACTCACACATGCCATAATTGCAGTTTGTTGCCACATTTCCCTAAAGGAATTCAATAAAAAGTCATTGAGATGTCATATGGGCCCCAAAATATAATATTTATAGTACCTTATAGTCTCGGCAAAGCTCACCCGGCGAGAGCTTTTCTGTCGATTTTCAATATTAGGTTCCTATAGATGGAAATAACGGGACACAATCAATCATTCTCCCTTTGGCAAAAATAAAATAGTAAAGACGCACAGAAATGTGTCACAGCAGCGAACACTTCGTACCACTGAAGACTGAGAACGTAAACACTGGTCAGTTATGATTATTTCCATCCCACCATAAAAGTGGTTGTCCCCTTTCAGAAGGTTTTGCCTACAAGTACAATTTAGTAGAAAACTAGGAGTTAGACATACCGGTAACGGTATTTCCAGGAGTCCATTATGACAGCACCACAAGGAGGTTGCTCTTCATATCCTTGATAGGGACAGGAACACAGAAGAGGTTAAATAGCCCCTCCCCACGTCCACCCTTCAGTGATTTTACAAAGTACCACACCAGGATGGATACAACGCAATTTTATTGAACTTCCTCTCTATACATGTTTATATCACACATCAGACAGGAGTTCAAGGGAGGGTAAATAATGGGTGCTGTCATAATGGACTCCTGGAAATACCGTTACCGGTATGTCTAACTCCTAGTTTCCAGGTCGTCCCTTATGACAGCACCACAAGGAGAAATACCAAATAACTCCTACTTAGGGCGGGATTACAGCTTGGAGGACCTTCCTCCCAAAGCCGGTCTGTTGTTTTGACAGAACGTCTAGTTTGTAATGTCTACAAAAGGTATTTGAACTAGACCAAGTTGCCGCCCGGCAAATTTGGTCCATGGATGCACCCGCACTCTCTGCCCATGAAGCAGATATTGCTCTCAGAGAGTGGGCTTTTAGATGTTCTGGAGGGGATTCACCGGCTGAAGTATACGCAGCGCAAATAGTAGATTTAATCCATCTAGCTAGAGTCGCTTTTGAGGCTTTTTTGACTCTTTTTCCCCCGACATCTGTATAAAGAGATTTGGATCAATTCTCCAGCCGTCTGTAAGTTTCAAATACTGCAAAACTGTTCTCTTAACATCCAGGGAATGGAGAGAACGTTCTTTTTCGTTCTTAAAGTTCTGACAGAACGTAGGCAAAATTATTTCCTGGCTTCTGTGAAAGTCCGTCACAACTTTTGGAAGAAACGAAGGATCCAACCTTAGAATGATGCAGTCTTCCTGTATCTTTAAATATGGATCTGTTATGGATAAGGCTTGAATTTCGCCTATTCGCCTTGCTGTCGTTATTGCGACCAGAAAGACAGTCTTGAATGTTACGGATTTTAGGTCTGACTGATCAAGCGGCTCGTAAGGAGCCTTCCGTAATTCATTAAGTACCAATGTGAGGTTCCATGAGGGTACTGAACTTCTTATTGTCGGTCTGATACGTTGCGTAGCTTTGATGTATCTTATTATCCAGGGATGGTTTGCTAATGGATAATCATAAAAGGCACTTAACGCTGAGATTTGTACTTTTAGCGTACTAGGCCTCAAGCCCATATCAAAACCTGTTTGGAGGAAATTTAAGATTTGAGAGATATCTGGTTCTCGTAGAACGGATATTGGAGTATTGGTTTGAGTACAAAATACCTTCCAAATTTTTTGGTATATAGCCGAGGTTACCGGCTTTCTGCTTTTCTTCATGGTTGAGATAACCGAGTCCGACAGTCTTTTTGATCTCAAGATTTCCCTCTCAAGATCCATGCTGAGAGTTGTAGCATCTTTAGATTTTGATGGACCAGCGGTACCGCTGGACTTTCCTGAATTTTCCTCAGAACTCTGGGAATTAGAGCTAGGGGAGGGAACGCGTATGCAAGTTCCATGTCCCAATGTTGAGCCAAGGCATCTATGCCAGTTGGATTGTCTCCTGGATTTAATGAGAAAAATTCTTTTGTTTTTGTATTGTCTTTTGTGGCAAATAAATCTACCTGCGGAGTGCCCCATTGTTGGATTAGCTGAGCAAAGACTTCTCCGTTTAGAGACCACTCTGTCGGTTGCAATTTCTCTCTGCTGAGAAAATCCGCTATTTGGTTTTGTGAGCCTTTTAGATGAACTGCTGTGATGGACTTCACAGTATCCTCTGCCCAGGAGAATATTGTCTCTGCAAGCGCTTGAAGTGGACGGTGCCTCGGTCCTCCTTGATGTAGGAGAAAGGCTACCGTGGTCGAGTTGTCTGAGAAGACTCGGATATGGTGTCCCTGCACTTCGTGTTGGCACCCCTTTAGTGCTTCCCAGACAGCTCTGAGTTCCCTGTAATTGGAGGAACTGTTGCGTATCGATGGTGGCCATGTCCCCTGAAGGTATCGTCCTTCTATGTGGGCTCCCCAGCCCTTTGAGCTTGCATCGGTCGTTATGTTTACGCATGGAGATATATTCCATGGTTTTCCTCTTTTGAGGTTTTTTATATCGATCCACCATGAGAGGGACTGTTTTACTTCGCTGGATAACCGCATCCTGTTGTCTAAGGAGTCTTCCTTTCCATTCCGAAAGAATTTCCTTTTGGAGCATTCTGGAGCGAAACTGACTCCACTGTACGCTGGGAATGCACGAGGTCATCAGTCCTAGGATCCTCATGGCTTTCCTGATGGAAATGTATTTCCGTTTTTTTATCGTTTGAAATTCTTTTTTGATTAACTGTTGTTTTTGGTCTGGTAGGAAGGAGTATTCCAGCTCGGAATTTAGAAGTACACCCAGGAATATTTTTTGTGTCTCTGGTTCGAGACTTGACTTTTTTAAATTTATTACCCACCCCAGATGTTTCAGGAGTGACATGGTAACTCTTAAGGATTCTTCCATCTGTTGGGATGAATTTGCTACCAGCAACAGATCGTCCAGGTAGGGTGTAATGAGAATTTCTTTTTCCCTCAAGTGGGCCATGATCTCTGTCATGAGCTTTGTGAATATTCTTGGGGCAGAGGAGAGACCGAAAGGTAGACATTGAAACTGCAAATGCAGAATCCCCTTGCGACTTCTTATTGCAAATCTGAGGAATTTTTGATGTGATGGGTGGATGGGAACGTGATAGTACGCATGTTTGAGGTCTAGCGTGCACATTACCGAATTCTTTTTTTATTAACGGTACGATTGACTTGAGAGATTCCATCTTGAAGCGTTTGTACGCCACCCATTTGTTTAATGGTTTTAGGTTTATTATTGTGCGGTATTCTCCGCTCGGTTTTCTTATGGAGAACAGACTGGAGTAATGCCCCTGGAAGTGCTGATGATGGGGTACCGGTATTATGACGTGTAACTCTAAAGGTACCTTCACACGAAACGACTTTGTAACGATATCGCTAGCGATCCGTGACGTTGCAGCGTCCTCGCTAGCGATATCGTTTAGTTTGACACGCAGCAGCGATCAGGATCCTGCTGTGATGTCGCTGGTCGCTGAATAAAGTCCAGAACTTTATTTGGTCGTCCGATCGCCGTGTATCGTTGTGTTTGAAAGCAAAAGCAACGATACCAGCGATGTTTTACTCTGGTAACCAGGGTAAACATCGGGTTACTAAGCGCAGGGCCGCGCTTAGTAACCCGATGTTTACCCTGGTTACCAGCGTAAAAGTAAAAAAAACAAACAGTACATGCTCACCTGCGCGTCCCCCAGCGTCTGCTTCCTGACACTTACTGAGCGCCGGCCCTAAAGTGAAAGCACAGCGGTGACGTCACCGCTGTGCTGTTAGGGCCGGAGCTCAGTCTGTGTCAGGAAGCAGACGCTGGGGGACGCGCAGGTGAGCATGTACTGTTTGTTTTTTTACTTTTACGCTGGTAACCAGGGTAAACATCGGGTTACTAAGCGCGGCCCTGCGCTTAGCAACCCGATGTTTACCCTGGTTACCCAGGGACCTCGGCATCGTTGGTCGCTGGAGAGCGGTCTGTGTGACAGCTCCCCAGCGATCAAACAGCGACGCTGCAGCGATCGGCATCGTTGTCGCTATCGCTGCAGCGTCGCTTCGTGTGAAGGTACCTTAAGAGTTCCTGTATGTCCGTTAGCAGTCTTTGATGTACTGCTGATGACTCCGTCTGTGTCAAACAGAATCTCTTGGGGGGTAGATGAGTAAACTCTATCTTGTACCCCTGTGCCACTGTCTGCAGAATCCACTGATTCTGAGTAATGTTCTGCCATCCCTCCAGGAAGTATTGTAGTCTTCCTCCTATATTGTTGGCGTCATTGTTTGCTGGGTCCTGATGACTGGTCTCGAAAGGAACCTCTTCCTCTGCTCCCTTTAGGGTAGCTCCATCTGCCGGACTTCCCTTTTCCTCTGTAGTCCTGTCTTGGGTGAGAGCGAGTTCTACGAAAAAATTGTGTCTTCTTTGGCTTCTCTTCAGGGAAGCCTTTTTTCTTATCGGACGCCTTCTCGGGTAGCTCGTCAAGGACTGGGCCGAACACGTGAGATCCTGAAAATGGAATCGAACACAGCTTGTTTTTGGATTGGGTATCTCCCGACCATGATCTCAGCCATAAGGCTCTTCTTGCTGCGTTTGACAGTGCATTGTTCCTGGCAGCAAAACGTACCGATTCCGCGGAAGCGTCCGCCATAAAATCAGTCGCCATTTTCAGCACTGAAAGATTTTAGAATCTCTTCTCTTGGGGTTCTGTCTGTAATATG
This sequence comes from Ranitomeya variabilis, assembly GCF_051348905.1. Taxonomy (NCBI): domain Eukaryota; kingdom Metazoa; phylum Chordata; class Amphibia; order Anura; family Dendrobatidae; genus Ranitomeya; species Ranitomeya variabilis. The sequence goes on along the minus strand of NC_135232.1, from coordinate 618,518,223 downwards.
ACTCTCCAACTCGTCTACCCAAAGACTCATAGACCTTGCAACAGAGGTAGCCGCTATGTACGTTTTCATAATGGCGGCTGACGACTCCCAGGCTTTTTTGAGAAGATCTTCTGACCTCTTATCCATCGGATCCTTTAATCCTGATGAGTCCTCGAAGGGGATAGCCGTTTTCTTTGTGACCTTAGCCACAGGAATATCAATCTTTGGAACCGATTCCCAGTTTTTAGTTTCTTCTGGATCGAAGGGAAGACGGTACTTGAAGTCTCTCGGGACTACTAGTTTTTTTTCCCACGTCTTCCCACTCTTCCATTATCATTGCTGTAATGTGGTTATTGACTGGAAAAACTCTATTTCTGTGAGTTCTTAGGCCCCCAAACATCTCGTCTTGAACCAATAGTGGGTCAGACGAGTCCTCTATCTTCATGGTGCTTCTAACTGCTTTGAGCAGTATGTCCGTATTTTCGGATGAAAATCGGTATCTCTTCCGTTCTTCTGGTGATACCGCGGATGGACCCTGTTCCTCTGAGCCTGGATCGGAATACCCCGAGACCTCTCCTTCCTCGGAACTTAGGTCCATATCCCATCTGGGCCTTTTGGGTCGTGGAGACTGGGGTGGCACCATTGTAGACACCGTAGCTTGGACTTCGTCTCGAATCATGGTTTTAATATTATCCAGTAACGAAGCCTGTTCATCCTTTAGAAGTTTAGCGATACATTTTTCGCATAACTTCTTTTTATAGCCATCGGGAAGCTTGACGGTGCATAACGGACATCTGGTGGACCTTTTCTTAACAGTCGGCCTTTCAGAGGTGTCCTTGTCCTGTAAACGTAAGGGAGACCCCTGTAGCTACGGATCTAAGGCACTGTAATGTTTCCCATACCACGTATTACTCACATGGTCCGTGGGCGGCTCTAAGGATTGGACGTCTGGACGACTAGCACCTTCCATTCTATCGGAGTCAAGTGTGCTGTCAGTTGTCCGTCATCTAAGTAGTCAGTCTTACCCAGCTTCATGACATCTGATTCGTCCTCCTTCCGAGCTCAGCTGCTGGCGTCCATGGTGATTACAGGTCCCCAGCTGTATTGCGCATGCGTCATCTGGAACGCACACCGACAGCCTGGGACCAAGATCCGGCGAAAAATCCGGTGTTGTCCGGCCTCTCTGTTTGCTCCCCCAGCCTCCCGGCGCCCCGGAAATGCTCCGCGCCGCCGACCCCGGGAATCCGGCCATGCCCCCCGGAAGTCACCGAAGCGCCGGACCGGAAGTCCGGGGAACGACGCCAGCACCGGCCGCACGTGGAGCCGGACACCTGCAGCAGCAGCCGCTGCCTCAGAGCCCCTTTGTGAGGGGATGAGGCCGCGTGTGGGAGCACCCAGCTCTACCTCTGTCGGTGGAGGGACCTCTGTCGGTATCCTGCGACTTGGGGAGTCCCAGACTCCCGCGGCCAGAGCCCCCTTCAGGAGGATGGGACCGCACTCAGGAGCTCCTGCTCAACCGAGCCTGCCTGCGACCGAAGCGCCGCTTCCAATCAGGTAACCCTGATCTTCCATAGATCTCTCCTGCGTCTGTCCCTGATAGGGACAGGAAAAACACTGAAGGGTGGAGGTGGGGAGGGGCTATTTAACCTCTTCTGTGTTCCTGTCCCTATCAAGGATATGAAGAGCAACCTCCTTGTGGTGCTGTCATAAGGGACGACCTGGAAACAGGGAACATCGCACTACAGTAGAAATTAGAAGACCATGACAATGGATTTGGGTGACTTTGCAAAAACCACTGACCTGACTGGGTTCCTTCCCCCTTCCAGCATCTTCCACAGGACTGTGTGTCGATTTTAAAATCTGAAATACAAGAAATCCTCGTCACGGGATGAAATCATGGGGTGTATTACAAGAAAGCAATAGATTCTGGTGTTTCGGCTCCGGACTTTCCATGACAAGAGCGTTTGCCAATAAGTGGGGCAAACACTTATGGATGACCCATCCTAAGGACAAAATAGGGTCTAGTAAAGCATTAAAGAGGGTTGTCCACTAGGTCAGATGATTAGTAGCCGCTGCAGACGGCACACAACAATATGTCACCAACAGGAACAGCGCCATTGCAAGAGGAGAGTCTATACTGCTTTTATTTTAAATTTGGGTCTTTATTGGCCTACGCCGGGGTGGTCCAGTAGTGACAACCCCTGTAAGGCATATTCCTATGTGCAGACTGCACCACATCATGAATAACCATTTTCCTGGAACAACTTTTGCTATAAATTCTTAAAGGAGTGTGTGCCTCTTGTAGAGCAGGACATCCTCGTTCCAGAGGAGCCCTAAAGCCGGTAGGGCCAGCTCGTTCCAGAGGAGCCCCGAAGCCGGTAGGACCAGCTCGTTCCAGAGGAGCCCCGAAGCCGGTAGGACCAGCTCGTTCCAGAGGAGCCCTGAAGCCGGTAGGACCAGCTCGTTCCAGAGGAGCCCTGAAGCCGGTAGGACCAGCTCGTTCCAGAGGAGCCCTGAAGCCGGTAGGACCAGCTTGTTTCAGAGAAGAGGAACCATGAAATCGGACGACCAGCTCGTTTCAGAGGAGCCCTGAAGCCGATAGGACCAGCTTGATTCTTCGATATCACTAAAGTCCCTATATCACCCTACAAGACATACCAAAAAATGGGACACACAGAAACAAACACACACACACAAAAGACCAAGGACAAACCCCTAATGGAGAGACAATAATGTCTCATATTGTGTTGTAAACTTTATCTCGTAGTATCAGTGGGAACCAGGAGCGCACCTGATAATCAGCTGTTTGGCGCCAAAGATACATGTGTCACGGCTTTGTGACAGGCACATCGCATACATGGAGAGCCTGTGTGTTGCAACTGTCACACAGCTGTGACACATGTAGCTGCGGTGCCAAACAGCTGATTATTAGGAGCGCTCCATGTATCTGGGTTCCAGATGCAGCTATTCGGTAAGCGCTATTAGCGAGCTGAATAAGGAGGGATCCAACGATATTTGCTCATGTCCAGTGGCAGGTAATAAGCAGTAAATAAATTTAAAAAAATCTGAGGGATTTTTATACAATACCAAGCACTTTGAGGACTTTACACATAACCGTTCATCATTTAAGGGCATAAACCTTTAAGGCTACGTTCACATTTGTGTTGTTGGGCGCAGCGTCGGCGACGCAACAAACAACGCATGTACACAACGCAGCATTTTGCGACGCATGCGTTGTCATAAGATCTTACAGATCGGGACTTTCGGTGCAGGGAAAACGCTACAAGTAGCGTCCCCTGCGCCCTGTCTTGTGCGTCTATATGACGCATGTGTCGTAAAACGCAGTACAACGCATACTGGCGCATGTCCATGTGCCCCCCATGTTAAAGATAGGGGCGCATGACGCATGCGTCGGTATACGTCGACGACGACGCTGCGCCCAACAACGCGAATGTGAACGTAGCCTAAGCAAGACAACAAAAAGATATCTTGTAGTGACATACCGAAGAAAGTCTCCTACGGTGGCCTCGCTCAATTCGTTCACTGGAAGGCAAAAAAAGAATATTAGGAAGGATTCTTCTCAAGAAAGCTGTAAAGAGGAGGTTTGGTTTAGAAAGTCTGTTTTCATATGTTGGGAGACCTGTCAATCACCTCCCTGTCCGTATACGCCAGGTCCAGCTCTTCAGAAATACACAGCTGGCTGCAATGGTGCACCCAGGCTCTGACCACTGACCGGCAAGAATTGACTAACAGGTTCCCTTTAAAAAGAGGTAAACCACTTGTTTCCAGAAGCACGTTGGAATTTTACCCATATATAATGATGATTATGATAACAAAAGCCCTTTAAGAGAAACCATCACTTTAAATTATAGTGGGACGGTGTAGTCTCTTACCTGCTCTGCAGGAGTGGTTTCCCCTCCATTTTATTGTAGATCTATGTGCCAGTGTCCTGTACGGAGACATAAGCTACGGTTACATCCTTCTAAACCAGAACATATGAAGATCCTCCTATTCTAGGAGTGACCGCGATATTGGCCAACTGGAAGCCGGTCAGAGCGGGGCCATGAGCGGACGGCTGAGACCAAAGCACGACACACGACATTGGTGCATGGGGTGATGCCTCCTAAAGGTAAGCCAAGTAACACCACCGAGGTGATGTCTTAGGCGGCCATACATACTAGATGGCGGCGGCTGAACAAAGCTTCCACCACAGCCGGCTCTCCCATACACAGGAGAACTCATGTGTCCTTCATAAGAACCACCGACTAATTTTATACATACACACGTATATATATACACATAGTGTGCGCGGGCAGTGTGCGCATATGTATAGTGTGTACACTATACGTGTGTGTGTGTACTATACGTGTGTGTGTGTACTATACGTGTGTGTGTGTACTATACGTGTGTGTGTGTGTACTATACGTGTGTGTGTGTGTACTATACGTGTGTGTGTGTGTACTATACGTGTGTGTGTGTGTACTATACGTGTGTGTGTGTGTACTATACGTGTGTGTGTGTACTATACGTGTGTGTGTGTACTATACGTGTGTGTGTGTGTACTATACGTGTGTGTGTGTGTGTGTACTATACGTGTGTGTGTGTGTACTATACGTGTGTGTGTGTGTACTATACGTGTGTGTGTGTGTGTGTACTATACGTGTGTGTGTGTGTGTGTGTACTATACGTGTGTGTGTGTGTGTGTGTACTATACGTGTGTGTGTGTGTGTGTGTACTATACGTGTGTGTGTGTGTGTGTGTACTATACGTGTGTGTGTGTGTGTGTACTATGTGTGTGTGTGTGTGTGTGTACTATACGTGTGTGTGTGTGTGTGTACTATGTGTGTGTGTGTGTGTGTGTGTGTGTGTGTGTGTGTGTGTGTGTGTACTATACGTGTGTGTGTGTGTGTGTACTATACGTGTGTGTGTGTGTGTGTGTGTACTATACGTGTGTGTGTGTGTGTGTACTATACGTGTGTGTGTGTACTATACGTGTGTGTGTACTATACGTGTGTGTGTACTATACGTGTGTGTGTACTATACGTGTGTGTGTACTATACGTGTGTGTGTGTGTGTGTGTGTGTGTGTGTGTGTGTGTGTGTGTGTGTGTGTGTGTGTGTGTGTGTGTGTGTGTATGCACGCAGACACGATATATACACACGCACACCCCTACCTCGGCCGGTGACACAGCCCTCACTTTGCAGCCGCCGCACTGTACCGCTAGCAGCTCTCTATACCTCGTACACACGGCGAAACCAGGATGAGTACAGCAGGCCCGGTGAGCTCTGCCGCGCCTCCCCCTCCGCTCCCGGTAACCGTCGGCAGTTGGATCCGGACTGACTGTCACAGCGCAGCTGTTGGCTCCATGTTTAAAATTTACCCGCTCCAGACCTTGGACGCGCCCACTCTTTCTGATTGGCCGACGTCTCGCCACGCCCCTGTACAAACACGGCAGAATCTGAGTGTATGTATATGTAGCGCGTCTCAGGGTCTCGTATCACTACATCAGGCTGCCGCTCCCTACAGCTGCCACCGTCAAGATCAATGGGATGTACTGCGCCTGCTTAGACGCTGCTATGGGGATGGAGATCAGCAATTTCCCACACATGACGAGGTGGCCGAGTGGTTAAGGCGATGGACTGCTAATCCATTGTGCTCTGCACGCGTGGGTTCGAATCCCATCCTCGTCGTATGTTATTGCTAATTTATTTTTTTCGGTAGAATCACCTCAACTTTATATTTTTATCTTTGTAAACACTTTCATGCTTTATTCAGAACCTTATATAAATTCATGAAAAATGTAATAAACGGGAAAGAATTGCATAAAATAGTGAAAAGCACATTATTTACCTGAGAAATCTACCTATGTGACCGCTGCAACCAATCACTGGCCTCAGAGGCGCACCACTGTGGCCAACACTGGCAGTGATTGGTTGCGGCGGTGACGTGACTAGTCGCTGGAATGGCGGCAGATTGCTTGGTAAGTGATGGGAGTAATATATGGAAATCGTTTCATGGAAAATGGCGAAATAAAATGTTATAGCACCATTTGTTTTCTGGTGTTGATGATAAGGTAGAAATGACCCGAGATCAGGGCTCTGCTGGGAGGGCGAAGCGCGGCCCACCACACATTATTATTATTATTTATATAGCACCATTAATTCCATGGTGCTGTACATGTGAAAAGGGGTTACATACAGGGTTATAGATATCGTTTACAGTAAACAAATTTACAGTGACAGACTGGTACAGAGGGGAGAGGACCCTGTCCTTGCGGACTTACATTCTACGGGATAATGGGGAAGAGACAGCAGGTCAGAGGTGCTGCAGCTCTGGCGGTGATGGCTAGGCGGCGGCTCTGGCGATGGCGAGGCGGCAGAATGGTTATTGTAGGCTTTCCTGAAGAGATGAGTTTTCAGGTTCCGTCTTAAGGATCCGAGGGTGGTGGATAATCGGACGTGTTGAGGCATGGAATTCCAGAGGATGGGGGATATTCGGGAGAAATCTTGGAGGCGGTTGGGTGAGGAGCGAATAAGTGTGGAGGAGAGAAGGAGGTCTTGGGAGGACCGGAGATTACGTGAGGGAAGATATCGGGAGATTAGTTCAGAGATATATGGAGGAGACAGGTTGTGGATGGCTTTGTAGGTCAGTGTTAGTAGTTACATCAGGGTGGGCTTATCTAAGGGCTCAGAGAACACGACCAGGTAAGATAAGTGACTTATGTCTCCAAATCAGGACAAGCATCACCTCTGTCTGTGGGGTGGAGGGGGCGCCGCGGGAGAGCACTTCTTTTTGCTTTTCTTTGGAGGGGAAGAGGGGAGGTTGAAGTAACTGCAAAGCAGCAATTCTGGCCTTTGAGCTTTTTATATGGCATTTCCCATACACTAATAATGTTCCGCACTGTGGCCCCCAATACACTAATAATGTCTTCCATTGTGGCCCCATACACTAATAATGTCTTCCATTGTGGCCCCCCATACACTAATAATGTCTTTCATTGTGGCCCCCGTACACTAATAATGTTTTCCATTGTGGCCCCCGTACACTAATAATGTCTTCCATTGTGGCCCCCCCATACACTAATAATGTCCTCCATTGTGGCCCCATACACTAATAATGTCTGTCATTGTGGCCCCCGTACACTAATAATGTCCTCCATTGTGGCCCCATACACTAATAATGTCTGTCATTGTGGCCCCCGTACACTAATAATGTCCTCCATTGTGGCCCCATACACTAATAATGTCTGTCATTGTGGCCCCCGTACACTAATAATGTCCTCCATTGTGGCCCCATACACTAATAATGTCTTCCATTGTGGCCCCCCATACACTAATAATGTCCTCCATTGTGGCCCCATACACTAATAATGTCTTCCATTGTGGCCCCCGTACACTAATAATGTCCTCCATTGTGGCCCCATACACTAATAATGTCTGTCATTGTGGCCCCCGTACACTAATAATGTCCTCCATTGTGGCCCCATACACTAATAATGTCTGTCATTGTGGCCCCCGTACACTAATAATGTCCTCCATTGTGGCACCCGTACACTAATAATGTTCCGCACTGTGGCCCCCCATACATTAGTAATGTCCTCCATTGTGGCCCCCGTACAATAATAATGCCTTCCATTGTGGCCCCCGTACACTAATAATGCCTTCCATTGTGGCCCCCGTACACTAATAATGCCTTCCATTGTGGCCCCCGTACACCAATAATGTCTTCCATTGTGCCCCGCACACTAATACTGTAACCTGGTAAGTGACTAAGGCTACTTTCACACTAGCGTAGTGTGACGGACGTCGCAATGCGTCGTTGTGGAGAAAAAACGCATCCTGCAAAGTTGTCTGCAGGATGCGTTTTTCTCCATAGACTTTTATTAGCGACGCAGTGCCACACGTCGCAACCGTCGTACTACGGTTGCGTCGTGTTTTGGCGCACCGCCGCCACAAAAAAAAGTTACATGTAACTTTTTTTGTGCGTCGGGACCGCCATTTTTGACCGCGCATGTGCGGCCAAAACTCCACCCCCTCCTCCCCGGACCTTACAATGGGGCAGCGGAAGCGTCTTAAGACTGCTTCCGCTGCCAACGTTGAGCATTTTCTTCACAGTATGCGTCGGGCCGACGCAGCGCGACGGCCCCGTACCGACGCTAGTGTGAAAGCAGCCTTATGTTTCCAAATCAGGAAAAGCGTCACCTCTGTCTGTGGGGTGGAGGGGGCACAGCGGGGGAGCACTTCTTTTTGCTTTTCTTTTGAGGGGAAAGGGGGAGGTTGAAGTGACTGCAAAGCAGCAATTCTGGCCTTTATGAGCTTTTTTATGGCATTTCCCATACACTAATAATGTTCCGCACTGTGGCCCCCATACACTAATAATGTTCCGCACTATGGCCCTCCATACACTAATAATGTTCCGCACTGTGGCCCTCCATACACTAATAATGTCTGCCATTGTGGCCCCCGTACACTAATGTCCTCCATTGGGTGCCCCATACTGTAATGCCCTCCATTGTGCCCCGTACACAAATTATGCCCTCCATTGTGGCCCCATACACTAATATTGTCCCCCATATACTAATATGGTTCCCCATTGTGGCCCCATACACTAATAATGTCCTCCATTGTGGCCCCCATATACTAATACTGTCCCCCATTCACTAATACTGTCCCCCATACACTAATACTGTCCCCCATACACTAATACTGTCCCCCATTGTGGCCCCATACACTAATAATGTCTTCCATTGTGGCCCCCATATACCAATATTGTCCCCCACTGTGGCCCCATACACTAACAATGCCCTCCATTGTGGCCCCCGTACACTAATAATGCCCAGCAGCATTCTGGGCAGCACAGTGGCTCAGTGGTTAGCACTGCAGCCTTGCAGCGCTGGGGTCCTGGGTTCAAATCTCACCAAGGACATCTGCTAGGAGTGTGTGTTTGTGTGGGTTTCCTCCTGGTTCTCCAGTTTCCTCCCACATTCCAAAGACATACTGATAGGGAATGTAGATTGTGAGCCCCATCAGTGACGATTTTGATAAAAAACTGTAAAGCGCTGTGGAATATGTTGGATGTCAGCTGCTGTGGGCCTAACACACAATGGTGGCCTAGGGGGTCGGTGGTTCTCTGCCCCACAATAGTTCTTATTAGTGATGAGTGAGTGTACTCGTTGCTTGAGTTTTCCTGAGCATGCTCGGCTGGTCTCTGAGTATTTGTTAGAGCTCGGAGATTTAATTGTTGTTGAGGCAACTGCATGATTTACGGCTGCTAGACAGCCCGAGTACATGTGGGAGTTGCCTGGTTGCTAGGAAACCCCCACATATAATCAAGCTGTCTAGCAGCTATAAATCATGTAGCTGAGGAGATGAAAACTAAATCTCCGAGCTCTAACAAATACTCTGAGAACACCCGAGCGTGCTCAGGAAAACCCAAGCAACGAGTACACTCGCTCATCACTAGTTCTTAGCTGTGCATCTGAGGATGCACATCAAGGTTATAACGGCAGTGGCGGCCCCTTTGGAGGTGGTTGCAGACCCTCCGACTACCATCCTTACACCCTGCTGAGGAGGTGGAGTTCTGCGCAGGAGACCTGCTGTCGCTCCAATCTGTGCAGTCCATACACTGGGATCATGGTCATGTGAAGCGCAGCTCCAGTATTCAGAAGGGAGGAAATCGTCCCATTCTAGGTCTCTGCAGGTTCTGACCCCGACTTGTATATACTGACCAGAAGACATAAGAATAAATAAGACCTGAGGGAGGAATCACGTGTAAAAGCCCAAACTACAGAGGATTTGTTTGTTTTTTTAAAGGTCAGAGACATCCTAATCCCAAACATTATTATTCTGGCCACACAACAAGTCTACTTCTACCATCAGGGCAATGACAAAGCTAGCAGAGAATAGCTCTGCTCTGACTACTGGGGGTAACAGATGACAAGTGTGTACAGCGGTTGTCGCTCCTCTCTCCAACATTCCCATTAGTGACCCATTATATTCTGACAACTATTTGTGGTTGTACAGAAACAGTAAGGGACTGCCCCCTAAGTGCACCCTTCCCAGGTCCAGCTAAGCACCACTGCCCCTTGTGTCTGTAGAATGAGCTGCTGTGCAGTGGTTGCAGTGGTATCTGCAGGACCCGGGGAGGGTGAATAAACTTTTTTTTTTTTTTTTTTTTTTTTTTAAACTGCAGATGAAGAACAGGTGTTTTACAAAACTGGAAAACCTATTTAAAGCTTACATAAAAAGTAAAAATTAAAGCAGAGATTCTATTCTACAGAATAAAATAAATGTGGTTTCTTTATTTTCAGCAATGGACTGCAGGAAATAATTGTATAATGTGGCGTTTAGTCCTCTGTCCAGTGGTCTTCTGCCCATTCAGGCAACTGAGTAGAATAGTCAAAATCCTCCCCCTTATACCGCAGAGCATGCAGAAACATAATCAGGTCTTTAGGGGAGGGGTCCGACCGCATAATCTTACATTCCCCACAGAGGGGGTCCACCAGTTCCTGCCCCTTCCCTTCAGTATCAGTCACAAAGCCCTCCTGTGTATTGTTTTCATCACATGAGGGGTGTTTATCTCGATGGGTGTTCACTGCGCCTATCTCCGCAGTATGTGGCGCAGACTGTGGGCACGGGGGAACATCTCCGCTCTGCCCACTTTTCAGCGCTAGTAGATCATCTTCAGCAACATCCAATAGATCCAGACTTTGCTTAGATTTATGCTCCTCTATCAGGGTCCGCAGGAGTTCGTCATCAGTCATGTTGATTTCACCCCTTCTGCCTCGGTTGGGCCCCCACGCTTCTGTGTTGTAGATCGGGTCATTGACAATGGGATGCCCTAAATACTGTAAGTGGACTCGGATTTGGTGCGTGCGCCCCGTGTAAGGGAAACACTTCACAACACTCGATTTACCATTGTAGCTAAGTCTCTGGAAGACCGTTTTGGAGGCTTTGCCTTTTGGATGCACACGACAAACACCGATCTTATAGGAGACCACCATTATAGGCTCCTCGCAGGTCACGGTTTCTTCAGGAAATTCTCCACAGACGCGACACACATACTCCTTTTCTAGCTGTGTATAGAAAAAAAAAAATGTATAAGTCATCCAAAATTTAGAAATGTAACGGATAAAGATATAAGAATCCACAGCGGGAAATTCGAAGAGCGTCAAGATACACTGCGGCAAGTTGAAACCTGCACAATTCGGTGTGGAATCCGTATAGAATCAACCTGGCGTGGATGTATCCTAATCCCTGAATGTGCCCCAAAAAATGTACTATGCAAGAGCTCAAACATGAGTGCAGACAAACACTTGACAGGTCCTTTTGTGTCTGAGCTTGAGTTCTTTAGTCACAAGACAGAAGGACCACTTAAGGCTATGTGCACACTTTGTGGGGTCCTCTGCGGGTTCTCCCGCAGCGGATTTGATAAATCTGCAGGGCAAAACCGCTGCGGTTATCCCTGCAGATTTATCGCGGTTTGTTTTGCGGTTTCCGCTGCGGGTTTACTGCTATACTATTGATGCTGCATATGCAGCAATATGCAGCATCAATAGTAATGTTAAAAATAATAAAAAATGGTTTATACTCACCCTCTGACGTCCCGATCTCCTCGGCGCTGCACGCGGCGGTCCGGTTCCAAAGATGCTGTGCGAGAAGGACCTTCGTGACATCACGGTCATGTGACCGCGACGTCATCGCAGGCCCTGCTCGCACAGCAACCCTGAGACCGGACAGCCGCGTGCAGCGCTGAGAGGTGAGTATAGCATTATTTTTTTTTTTTATTCTTTTTTTTTTTACACTACTATGGTTCCCAGGGCCTGGAGGAGAGTCTCCTCTCCTCCACCCCGGGTACCATCTGCACATTATCCGCTTACTTCCCGCATCGTGGGCACAGCCCCATGCGGGAAGTTAGCGGATCAATGCATTCCTATGTGTGCAGAATCGCAGCGATTCTGCACAAAGAAGTGACATGCTGCGGAATGTAAACAGCTGCGTTTCTGCGCGTTTTTTCCCGCAGCATGTGCACAGCGGATTGCGGTTCCCATAGGGTTTACATGTAAATGTAAACGCTATGGAAACTGCTGCGGACCCGCAGCTACAGAAACGCTGCGGATCCGCGGTAAAACCCGCAAAATGTGAACATGGCCTTAGGGGTGTGCAACCTGAGTAATCAGAAAAGGATGCATTACCTGGCCTTACAAAAGGCAGACATAGAATTCTACGGGTACCCCAACTGTCATTAAGCAACCCATCACTTTGCAGAGACCTAATGGTTGTGATGGAGGCTTCCCATCTAACTACTTGGACGCCATGGTTGCTGTTCACCAAGGCATCCAAAGGGTTAAACTGCTGGCATAAGAGCCAGTTCCAAAATGTAGCGGAAACAGCCAGCTCCATACAAATCCTTCCGCCTTCTGCTATACATATGTAGTCTGGGAGAAATGGGAGGACATGAGGCAGGGGCCGTTTGGCATCAGACCCCCCTGTTCACTGGTCACAATGCGGTTGCGTGGCCTGCATCCAATGGCCCTCACTAACAGATGCCACAGGCGTGGCGCAGTTATGCTTACAGTGCTGTAAAGCAGTTTTATATGCGCACTGTATGGTAGCATTTCACTGTACCGTATATTATTTTTTCAGGGTTTAAAGGTTGGACATTATGGCATTAAAAGGGGTTGTTTGACATCAAATTTGTTTTTTTAAAGGTATGAAAGCAAAAAAAAACAAACAGAGGCATAATCTGCTAATCAGCCCTGTGGATCCAGCGCAGGAAGAGATGTCTGCATTCATTTGGATATCATACAACTGCTGAAGCCTGCGATTGTCTGCAGCAGTCATGTGACTAGAAGAGTGAATATTAGAGAAACATCCGAAGCTCCGGTCCTCTAGTCGCCTGACCGCTGCAGCCAATCGAAGCCTTCAGTGATCCAGTGATGCACTGGATCCACAGGGCTGCTGATAGGAGAGCATGACATTTTTTTTTTTAAGGGTATGTGCACACGTTGCAGATTTGGGTGTAGAATTTTCTGCACAAAATCTGCATCTCCTGGCAGAAAACGCAGGTGCAGATTTGATGCGTTTTTCTTGCGGATTTTGTGTTTTTCCTGCAGATTTATTGGGGATTCAGTGTGGATTTCATGCGTTTTTTTACCCCTGCGGATTTCTATAATGGAATGGGTGTAGAAACGCTGCAGATCCGCACAAAAGTGACATGCTACTTCTTTCAATCCACTGCATTTTCCGTGCGGAATTTTCCGCACCATTGGCACAGCATTTTTTTTTTTATTGATTTACATTGTTCTGTAAATCACTTTGCGGATCTGCAGCGTTTCTGTGCGGAAAAAAACACTGCGGATCCGCAGTAAATCCGCATCGTGTGCACTTAGCTTAAATGGCAGCCCCATGGACCCAGTGCAGGGAGCTCAGGAAATAATATCTGCTCCATTCGGAAGTTACTCGATCACTGGAGCCTGTGATAGGCTGCAGTGGTCTGGTGACTAGAGTACCTTCTCTGATGGTTCGATCTTCTAGTAGCCTGACTGCTGCAGTCAATCATACAATTCAGAAAAAGATACTGCATAGGGCATCATCCAATGTAAGGCCAGCCTGCAGGGCAGTACTGTGCGGTGCCCTGGTGTCTTGCTGCTCACCTTCCTCTCCCGTACCAGTTCTGCCAACTTCTTCGACACCTCTGAGGTCTTGGCAAACATGAGCACCCCGGAGGTCAGACGATCCAGGCGGTGGATGGTGTGAAGTTCTTTCATATTATGCTCTTTGCCCAAAATAAAGAGGACTGTGTTGTGACGGAAGCGACCACAGGGATGGACAGGCAGAGACGAAGGCTTATCCACAACCACAATGTCTTCGGTCTCGGCCAGGATGTGCAGGGGTTGTGCAGTTACAGGGGGCTCATGGCGGTGGACCGTGTTTCTGAGGAAATCATTGTCCTACGAGTAGAGAAGAGTTGGAAATATTACTGCTACAAGGTACAATAAAGCACGCCAATCCCACAACGCTCTCACCGGACGCCTCCGTGAATGCCAGCCACTAACTCTCAGAGACGTGGACATTACCAATGCCAACGGTACAGTGGCTTTGCTACAGCCAACTCTGGCATCGGCAGCAAAGTTTAGGCCTCCTAGTAGTCACAGCGGACCCTGTACTATAATCCTATGGATTAGGCCCCTAAGTAGTCATAGCAGACCCCATATCACAGTCCTATGGATTAGGCCCCCTAGTAGTCACAGCAGACCCCGTACTAGAGTTCTATAGATTAGGCCCCCCTAGTAGTCACAGCAGCCCCCCATACTAGAGTTCTATGGATTAGGCCCATAGTAGTCACAGTGGCCCCCCGTACTAGAGTTTTATGGATTGGGCCACCTAGTAGTCACAGCGGACACCGCACTACAGTTCTCTGGATTAGGCCCCTAGTAGTCAAAGGGGATCCAGTACTACAGTTCTATGGATTAGGCCCCCTAGTAATCACAGCAGGCCCCGTACTACCGTTGTATGGATTAGACCCCTAGTAGTCACAGCAGACCCTGTACTAGTCCTATGAATTAGGTCCCTAGTAGTCACAGCAGACCCCGTACTACATTTCTATGTATTAGGCCCCCCCCCTAGTAGTCACAGCAGACCCCATACTAGAGTTCTATGGATTAGGCCCCCTAGTAGTCACAGCAGACCCCATACTACATTTCTATGTATTAGGCCCCCTAGTAATCACAGCAGACCCCATACTAGAGTTCTATGGATTAGGCCCCCTAGTAGTCACAGCAGACCCCATACTACATTTCTATGTATTAGGCCCCCTAGTAATCACAGCAGACCCCGTACTAGAGTTCAATGGATGAGGCCCCCTATTAGTCACAGCGGCCCCCCGTGTAGAGTTCTATGGATGAGGCCCCCTAGTAGTCACAGGCCCCCGTCTAGAGTTCTATGGATGAGGCCCCCTAGTAGTCACAGTGGCCCCCCGTACTAGAGTTCTATGGATTAGGCCCCCTAGTAGTCACAGCGGGCCCCCGTCTAGAGTTCTATGGATGAGGCCCCCTAGTAGTCACAGCGGCCCCCCGTCTAGAGTTCTATGGATGAGGCCCCCTAGTAGTCACAGCGGCCTCCCATACTAGAGTTCTATGGATGAGGCCCCCTAGTAGTCACAGCGGCCCCCCGTACTAGAGTTCTATGGATGAGGCCCCCTAGTACTCACAGCGGCCCCCCGTACTAGAGTTCTATGGATGAGGCCCCCTAGTACTCACAGCGGCCCCCCGTACTAGAGTTCTATGGATTAGGCCCCCTAGTAGTCACAGCGGCCCCATCTAGAGTTCTATGGATGAGGCCCCCTAGTAGTCACAGCGGCCCCCCCGTACTAGAGTTCTATGGATGAGGCCCCCTAGTAGTCACAGCAGCCCCATCTAGAGTTCTATGGATGAGGCCCCCTAGTAGTCACAGCGGCCCCCCGTACTAGAGTTCTCTGGATGAGGCCCCCTAGTAGTCACAGCGGCCCCATCTAGAGTTCTATGGATGAGGCCCCCTAGTAGTCACAGCGGCCCCCCGTACTAGAGTTCTCTGGATGAGGCCCCCTAGTAGTCACAGCGGCCCCCCGTACTAGAGTTCTATGGATTAGGCCCCCTAGTAGTCACAGCGGCCCCCCGTACTAGAGTTCTATGGATTAGGCCCCCTAGTACTCACAGCGGCCCCCCGTACTAGAGTTCTATGGATTAGGCCCCCTAGTACTCACAGCGGCCCCCCGTACTAGAGTTCTATGGATTAGGCCCCCTAGTACTCACAGCGGCCCCCCGTACTAGAGTTCTATGGATTAGGCCCCCTAGTACTCACAGCGGCCCCCCGTACTAGAGTTCTATGGATTAGGCCCCCTAGTACTCACAGCGGCCTCCCGTACTAGAGTTCTATGGATGAGGCCCCCTAGTAGTCACAGCGGCCCCATCTAGAGTTCTATGGATGAGGCCCCCTAGTATTCACAGTGGCCCCCCGTACTAGAGTTCTATGGATGAGGCCTCCTAGTAGTCACAGTGGCCCCCCGTACTAGAGTTCTATGGATTAGGCCCCCTAGTAGTCACAGCGGCCCCCCGTACTAGAGTTCTATGGATTAGGCCCCCTAGTAGTCACAGCGGCCCCCCGTCTAGAGTTCTATGGATTAGGCCCCCTAGTACTCACAGCGGCCCCCCGTACTCGAGTTCTATGGATGAGGCCCCCTTGTAGTCACAGCGGCCCCCCGTCCTAGAGTTCTATGGATGAGGCCCCCTAGTAGTCACAGCGGCCCCCCGTACTAGAGTTCTATGGATGAGGCCCCCTAGTAGTCACAGCGGCCCCCCGTACTAGAGTTCTATGGATGAGGCCCCCTAGTAGTCACAGCGGCCCCCCGTACTAGAGTTCTATGGATGAGGCCCCCCGTACTAGAGTTCTATGGATGAGGCCCCCTAGTAGTCACAGCGGCCCCCCGTACTAGAGTTCTATGGATGAGGCCCCCTAGTAGTCACAGCGGCCCCCCGTACTAGAGTTCTATGGATGAGGCCCCCTAGTAGTCACAGCGGCCCCCCGTACTAGAGTTCTATGGATGAGGCCCCCTAGTAGTCACAGCGGCCCCCCGTACTAGAGTTCTATGGATGAGGCCCCCTAGTAGTCACAGCGGCCCCCCGTACTAGAGTTCTATGGATGAGGCCCCCTAGTAGTCACAGCGGCCCCCCGTACTAGAGTTCTATGGATGAGGCCCCCTAGTAGTCACAGCGGCCCCCCGTACTAGAGTTCTATGGATGAGGCCCCCTAGTAGTCACAGCGGCCCCCCCGTCTAGAGTTCTATGGATGAGGCCCCCTAGTAGTCACAGCGGCCCCCCCGTACTAGAGTTCTATGGATGAGGCCCCCATACACCCAGGCCCTATCCCACTGTGCCAGTCACCATGCCGCTTCCTGCCAGCCCTGAGCACCCGGTGCACACACTGCCTGGGCCCGGCTGCCGCCTCCTCACCTTCAGCACCAGGCTCAGGTCGGTCACCGTGTCCCGGTTGAGCCGCAGTCTCCCGGCCCGGGCCGCCCGCTTGTAGTACTCCAGCGGCTCCGAGCGGAACTCCGTGCCGAACACATGCAGCAGGCTCTTCCCCACCCAGCGGCCCTTGCAGTAGGTCTCAAAGTCGAAGAAATAAGGGCGAACTTTCCTCAGCCCGTTCTCTATGTACGATTCGGTCTCCGAAAAGTGCTCGTCTCCGAAACTGACGCCAGTCCTGCGCTTCGAGGGCGGCGGCACATAGCGACCTTCACCGCCATCACCGCAGGGCTTCCGCTTCCTCCCCCGGTCATTGCCGGTCCCAGACTCTCCCTCCGGCTCCTTTCTTTTTAGCGACATAGCACAAGTCAGAGCGGACAGACTAGGTCTGCAGCCACCAGCGAGCCGGCCCGGGCGCCACACTCTGATCATGACACGTGGTGCGCGACGGAGGGCGCCGGCTGATGACGTCACATGCCGGACCGAAACACGGGCCAAACAGAGCTGTGTGCCCCATGTACGCTCATACCCCACTAGTGCGGCCAGGGACCCCATAACGGACAGCCAGGGACCCCATGTGTCAGACAATCCCTTTATGTTAGCCGCACACTGCTGAACTCTCTCACAAATAGTCAGCTATGCCCCTATGTGACAGCCAGGATCCCCACCTGTCAGACGTGCCCCTATGTGACAGCCAGGATCCCCACCTGTCAGACGTGCCCCTATGTGACAGCCAGGACCCCCACCTGTCAGACGTGCCCCTATGTGACAGCCAGGATCCCCACCTGTCAGACGTGCCCCTATGTGACAGCCAGGACCCCCACCTGTCAGACGTGCCCCTATGTGACAGCCAGGACCCCCACCTGTCAGACGTGCCCCTATGTGACAGCCAGGACCCCCACCTGTCAGACGTGCCCCTATGTGACAGCCAGGATCCCCACCTGTCAGACGTGCCCCTATGTGACAGCCAGGATCCCCACCTGTCAGACGTGCCCCTATGTGACAGCCAGGATCCCCACCTGTCAGACGTGCCCCTATGTGACAGCCAGGATCCCCACCTGTCAGACGTGCCCCTATGTGACAGCCAGGACCCCCACCTGTCAGACGTGCCCCTATGTGACAGCCAGGACCCCCACCTGTCAGACGTGCCCCTATGTGACAGCCAGGACCCCCACCTGTCAGACGTGCCCCTATGTGACAGCCAGGACCCCCACCTGTCAGACGTGCCCCTATGTGACAGCCAGGACCCCTACCTGTCAGACGTGCCCCTATGTGACAGCCAGGATCCCCACCTGTCAGACGTGCCCCTATGTGACAGCCAGGACCCCCACCTGTCAGACGTGCCCCTAGGTGACAGCCAGGACCCCCACCTGTCAGAAGTGCCCCTAGGTGACAGCCAGGACCCCCACCTGTCAGACGTGCCCCTAAGTGACAGCCAGGATCCCCACCTGTCAGACGTGCCCCTAGGTGACAGCCAGGACCCCCACCTGTCAG
Source organism: Ranitomeya variabilis (assembly GCF_051348905.1). Classification (NCBI taxonomy): domain Eukaryota; kingdom Metazoa; phylum Chordata; class Amphibia; order Anura; family Dendrobatidae; genus Ranitomeya; species Ranitomeya variabilis. Next base: position 618,499,748 of record NC_135232.1, on the reverse strand, counting down.
ACGTGCCCCTAGGTGACAGCCAGGACCCCCACCTGTCAGACGTGCCCCTAGGTGACAGCCAGGACCCCCACCTGTCAGACGTGCCCCTATGTGACAGCCAGGATCCCCACCTGTCAGACGTGCCCCTATGTGACAGCCAGGACCCCCACCTGTCAGACGTGCCCCTATGTGACAGCCAGGAGCCCCACCTGTCAGACGTGCCCCTATGTGACAGCCAGGACCCCCACCTGTCAGACGTGCCCCTAAGTGACAGCCAGGATCCCCACCTGTCAGACGTGCCCCTAGGTGACAGCCAGGACCCCCACCTGTCAGACGTGCCCCTAGGTGACAGCCAGGATCCCCACCTGTCAGACGTGCCCCTAGGTGACAGCCAGGACCCCCACCTGTCAGACGTGCCCCTAGGTGACAGCCAGGACCCCCACCTGTCAGACGTGCCCCTAGGTGACAGCCAGGACCCCCACCTGTCAGACGTGCCCCTATGTGACAGCCAGGACCCCCACCTGTCAGACGTGCCCCTATGCGATCACCTATAACTGAGCTACAGTGGTGACACCATCACCTGTCATCTGTCCTGTTCACAAGTGTAAAAATGACTTTTCTCTTTCTCGTTTACCTTTTGCAGCCAGAAAATCTATTTTTGACAAGTGAGACTATCTGTCGGCTGGTACCTCCAATCTCCCCATTAATTGAACTCTTCCATGTAAAGATTCAATGCAGGACCATTGGAAGGGGGGTTAAATGTCACCTTCTTGTTCAGCTGATTCTTAAGTCTTACATTTTCAAGGATGACTGTAGGAAAGACTGCAGAGATTCTACCATTGGTAACAATAGTTTCTGGAAGTACAAAACTAAATGCCATCATGATTTCCACAAATGACCTCCCTAACAATGGCTTACACATGCACACAATGTATGAGTAGTCCTCCTCTCCTACCACTTTATCAACCTCCAGTGTGATATGTATGTCTGAGATCATATGGGTATCTCTGTGAGAGCAGACACACACCGCCTGTTACCACCACAGTGTAGAAGATCAGCCGAAGACGGCGCCAACATAAAATGTGCTGCACCACAGCGCTGCTTCTAGGAACTGGTTATTTCCAGGCTATGCTTCCAGCATTAAAGGATTTGTCGGGGAACTTATATATTGATGACCTATCGTTGGTGGGAGTAGGACCCCCAGCAATATCAGATTGGTGGGTGATTATTATGTAACACCCGAACAACTCCTTTTAACTTTTTCCACATTCTGTTGGACCGGGTCTGACAAGTTAGCCTTTGCATCCATGACCCTATTGCCCATCCTTGGGCCCACTTGGGTTGGTGCTAACCATTGCATTACTAGAAACTTTCTACGAGACCTGCCAAGTTGTAGATACTCTGACCCCATCTATTCTTGTTAAAGGGGCTCTGTCAGCACAAAATGACTGCTGAAACTGAGCACAGGGATTCAATGCACCGTGGTGGGGACAGACATTTCTATACCCCTTCCCACCTGCTTGTGTTCCCCCTCTATCTCCGCATCCCCTCTATTTTGATTCCAGCTCTGGCTTTATATAGCCATAGAAAGGAGGAGACAGAGGGAAAACAAACAGGTGAGAAGGTGGACTTAAATGTTTGACTACACCAAGGATGTATGAAGCGCCTGTGCTTGGTGTAAACAGTCATTCTGAGCTGGCAGTCCCTTTACATTCACTCATCCTAGTGCATGCGTATTTTTTCTGCTTCTAACAACAGCTTCTTGAACGGAATCCATCTGTAAACTGAATACCCCATACACATTAAGTAGCTGTCAGCTGAAGAATCGGGCCCGCAACAATCTCTCCCTGTATACAGTCTATGTTCCCTATGAGAGACCTGCTGCCATACTCTTCTGGAGAATTAGACAGTGAACGCTGAAGCACTACAAGTACCAATATAACTTGGTAATGCAGACACAATGGGAATATTATCGGCACAGGGGACGGCTGTGCTCCTCTACAGGGCAGAAGGTGCAGTGAGCAAAGGAAGATCAGAGGGGAATGCGCTGCTGATGTGTGGACCAGACATCTCTGCTTCATCAAGAAAGGTCTGTTCAATCTAAGGCTCTGTTCACACGGCTAGTTGTAATTGATGCAGTAAGTACTGGACATGTGAACGCAGATTAAGAAGTTTGAAGGGAAAATTAAAAAAACCCAAAGCAATGAAAAACTCTACCAGCACTGGCCGTTTGTGCTGTTTTTTTTTTTTTTTTTTCACTAGCCTGGTGGTGTGCCGTACATTACACTCTGCACAGCCCTAGATCAACTCATCCAGGAATAAACGACAACACAGAAGTCATTAAAAGCGATTCCTTTATTGCAATTATTCTCCGTGGTGCAACGTCTCACGTCAGCCCAAAGATTTCCTGTCTCCACAGGCTAGCGCCCGAGCTCTGAAGCTGTGCCACGTGGACTAGTCCTGTCTCCTGGTGCGGCATAGATCTTATAACTTGGCCACTATTGACAAGTAGGCCGATGCCATGCAGCAGAAGTGCTGACAATGACTGTAATGGTGTGAGTGATAGAGGCCACGAATGCCAGGCTCTCCAGTCATCTCTGTAGGAGTTAGAGGAGGGTATGTCTGACATGGGACTAACCCTTTAACCAAGACTATACATAAAGAGAAGCTGAAGCTAAGAAGTTAAGTGACGCATGATCATAAAAAAATTCCTTTAAACAAGGCATTTGGGAGAACAAGATACCAAAATGCTGTTTGTACCTGATGAAGGAGGACAGCTCATACCTGAAATGCGTAGTTGAGGAAAGGTTTAGGATCATACTGATCACACTATCCTCCTTGACGCTACTGGCAAAACCTTTAATTTTCCTGTATCAGATTTGATCTACCACTAAGTTTTTTTTTTGTTTGTTTTTTTTAATCTAAATAGGTACCAGATTCTGTGCGGGTTACTGCATCTTTGTAAGGTTTCCATTTTTTTTTTTTTTTTTTTTTAATACAGAGCTCCAAATTTCAGTTTTGACTTTAACCAAGTGTTAAATATAAAGTGGCATTCCAGACTACACAAAGCAGTAGTTACCCACTTGATGGTTCTGAAAGGGAGTTTAGCCCACCATGAGTCCTTAAAGGGAATTTGTCAGCAGGTTTTCACTATTTAATTGAGAGTAGCATGATGTAGGAGCAGAGACCCCGATTCCGGTGATGTGTCACTTATTAGGCTGTGTTGCTGTTTCAATACAATGAGTGTATTATCAGCAGGAGATTATCAATGCAGGACTACAGCTCTTGTGCATCCTGGTCCAAACGCGCCCACAGCACTGATTATCAGCTTACTGCCAATATACATAGAAAGCTGTGCTGTGGGCAGCTTTCTGAGCTCTGCTTCATCTAAAACCTCCGATTGTATCACAACAGCTGCAACCAGTAAACTAAGTGACATCAAAATACCTAAAAATGTGATACACAGCCAGATAGTATAGAAAACAGAATGTTTATTAACAAATTACATATATATCTTAGAGAACTAATAAAAGAAAAGGCCACCGGGTGACGAAAGAGTACAGGTCAAAACAATAGGGTATGCTTATACATATAAATTCCAATGATATGGACAGAAGTAAAATAATAATATATAGAATCCAATACACAATAAGATTATTTGCTGTGATAACAAATATAATATAGATAAATATATGGCCAATCAAATTACTATGTGTATTAAAAAGTATACAAATAAGTATGTGTCAAACCAAATTGCTATAGTTATATCAACAAGCAATGGCCTCGTTAAAGCCAAGGCAAAACGCGCGTCGGGCACGTGTGGGGCAAACAAAGGGGTATGTAACTTGGTCAGCACCTCATTCATTAAAATGCATTAGCACTTTTTCTTGCAGCAGCACTTTCCTATGCATTAGCACTTTAGTGAGCTGGTTATGTTCCTTCCAACATATAGGACACTTGACAATTATTTTTTATGTTGACCTGTCCTATATTTATTATCCCCATGGAGGTTATATATTATTGACTCAGCTGCATTGCTTGTTGATTTTCCTGTTTTGTGCACACAAAAATCAGCAGCTGACCACGCTATTATTCACTGCATGTATATACATATGATATTACTATGGCACTTTGGTTTTACACATATACTTATTTTTATACTTTTCAATACACATAGTAATTTGATTGGCCATATATTATTTATCTGTTATATTTTATTTTTTAATCGCAGCAAATAATCTTATTGTGTTTTGAATTGTATATATTTACTTCTATCCATAGCATTGGAATTTATATGTATAAGCATACCCTATTGTTTTGTCCTGTACTCTTTCGTCACCTGGTGGCCTTTTCTTTTATTAATTCTCTAAGATATATATGTAATTTGTTAATAAACATTCTGTTTTCTATACCATCTGGATGTGTATCACATTATTAGGCATTTTAATTCTTAGCAGATACACAACATTTGTATTTATTTGTCTTCTTATATGCCAAGTGACACACCAGCAGAATCGGGGTTTCTTTGCCTACATCAGGTTGCTGTCAGATTACATAGCTACAACCTGCTGACAGATTCCCTTTAAAATGGGTTGCTCTATATACACATTCGGTCACAAAAGTGGGAGAGACAGCCGGTAAGGAGAGAAGACAGACAGCCGGGAAAGAGAGACAGGCAGCAGGGAAGGTCTGAGAGACAGCCAGTAAGGAGAGAGAGAGAGAGAGAGAGAGAGAGAGAGAGAGAGAGAGAGAGAGAGAGAGAGAGAGAGAGAGAGAGAGAGAGAGAGAGAGAGAGAGAGAGAGAGAGAGAGAGAGAGAGAGAGAGAGAGAGAGAGAGAGAGAGAGAGAGAGAGAGAGAGACAGGAAGGCGAGAGAGAGAAAAGAGACAGAAAGGTATGAGACAGCCAGGAAGGTCTGAGTGTTTTGCACCATAACAAAAGCCTATACCACTTTTGCTGCCTACTAGTAGCCCAAACTCACCCTTTAATGGCCATGCACAAGTAGTGTCTGCAGCAGCTTATAAATAGGACAACTTCTGTAACAATACACGTAGAATCCCGTCTAGTGTGGAAGACAAGAATACTATTTATTAAAATCTATTTTTCCTTTTTCCATATGTATAGCGCCCCATATAAAAATAATTGTGAGCACCCGAAAAGCATTGTGCCCAGGGGGGGTAAATTAATAGCCCATCTCAGATTCAATATTTTTTCTGTGCAACAAAGCTGCCTCTTGCCATCCGGGTCAGCGCCACCTTGGAAACCATTGGTGATGACCAGATTTTTCTCACTGCTGCGTTCTCTCGTGATGAACCGAACACTTTTCACAGATCATCCCTATGGTAAAAGTAAAACCTAGATTTAGCAGGTCTGGTACAGCTCTATTCCTACATGAGTCACGGCAAGGCACTTCACATCTTACAGTTTGGAGGGCACCATCCATATAACCACTGGGGATCAACTGCTACATAGCAAATAATGAAACCGCATTTGGACAAGAAAGAAATATGTAGACAGCAGTGATCACCTCCCAAATTGTATGATGTAAAGAACAATCAATGAACATAAGCTACAAATGGATTAAAAACATTTAAAAACACAAAAAAGCTATAATATTGCAAAAGACCAACCTGGTCTGCATACAACCTAGGACCACCGAACCTGTGGTTCCCAACCTATCATCCAAAATAGAAGTGCAAATAGGGTGCTGGAAGTAGAATAAGTCTACCTATATGGAAAATGATGGCCATTTTGTTGTAACACAATGAAATAAAGCACACTAATTTTATATAAAGTGCAGCGTGCAAAATGAACAGACACACATTTACTACAATAAGATATAGAAGGTTATATAACTGACAATCATATATAGGTTCCAGAATATATTATAGCAGCATGACCAATTTTAAGAGGGATATCTTGTTAGGGTGCCATAGGAAATACCACACAGGTAGGGTAACATCCTTCTGCCCCTGATGTGTACTGTGTAAGGACTGTCTGACCATACAGAAACATGGTCTGATCATACCACAGCTCCTGGGCAGGGGAGGAAGCAAAAGAGGGTATACTGACATTACAGCATGAGATCACAGCTCCTGCTGTCTGTGAGGCAAAACATTGCTTAAAAACAGGCAGGGAAATGTTTGGTATACCCCTCTTTTGCTTCCTCCCCTGCCCAGGAGGTGTGATCTCATGCTGTAATGTCTGTATCCTCTCTTTTGCTTCCTCCCCTGCCCAGGAGCTGTGATGTCATGCTGTAATGTCTGTATCCTCTCTTTTGCTTCCTCCCCTGCCCAGGAGCTGTGATCTCATGCTGTAATGTCAGTGTATTCTCTTTTGCTTCCACTCTTGCCCAGGAGCTGTGATCTCATGCTGTAATGTCTGTATCCTCTCTTTTGCTGCCTCCCCTGCCCAGGAACTGTGATCTCATGCTGTAATGTCAGTGTATTCTCTTTTGCTTCATCCCCTGACCAAGAGCTGTGATCTCAGTATACTCTTTTGCTTCCTCCCCTGCCCAGGAGCTGTGATCTCATGCTGTAATGTCTGTATCCTCTCTTTTGCTTCCTCCCCTGCCCAGGAGGTGTGATTTCATGCTGTAATGTCTGTATACTCTCTTTTGCTTCCTCCCTTGCCCAGGAGCTGTGGTATGCTCACACCATGTTCCTGTACGGTCAGACACAGCCATTACACAGTACACAGCAGGGGCACAATTATAAGATTATCTTAGCACAGGAATTTTTTATTTTTTTTTAACAACATCCAATTGTGAAACTTATTATTCCAAGATCTAGTGATTAAAATGCACTTTGGTTTAGTTCCTTTTAACAATTTCTGTATCTCCTAATAGGACTCTAAAATGTACTTTAGAGGGTTTTTTTTCCCATGAACAATCAGCAGTGGCTGTAATCACAATGCTCTCCAGCGGGTTTAGTATGCATCTATGCACATCCTGGAGGACACATAACGACCCTATATGATTCCCCTCACTGCCTCACATACCAAGTAAACTGGCTACCAGTTGCAGTAATAACATTCCAACAATGTGCAAGAAGGAGAACAATCCATGGCAATAAATAGTTTGATTTCACCTGATCTCAAAAACACATCTGTGACACCGAGGAGCAAGTAGGGGATGTAGAAGGTCTATACATTGCCTAATCCTCCCTACCATGCCCATGTGTCAAATCTCGCACTTACAGAGGTAGTACCCAAGTATAGGCCTGCCACTAATGTTATACAATACCCCAAAATTACCTCCCAACTAATTTCTTCCTCTACCATGTGGATTCATCAGGTGATGTACTGGAGGGGGCTTTAAAAAGATCAGGTCGCCTGGAGAAAGTGAGGGCGAGAGCCGGGGACGTGAGCACAACTCCTCTATAAAGCAGAGCTATGGAGAGAGGCACTTGCCCTTACTTTCTCCAGACAGGGTGAAAGGGGTCCTGAGGACTATGCTTCTCCTGATCTACATTAAGCCCCTTCCAGTACATTGCTGGATGAAGCCACATGATAGAGGAGGAAATGAGTCCAGTGCTGCCCCCGGGCAGCCCTTCACAATGCTACTGCAGCTAATTGACTGGCCTCTCCCTATGTGCACACAAGAGAGACCAGTCAATCACCTCTAGCAGTGCTGACAAGATCTGTAAAGTATATTTTCTCTGAAATGATGACTGGCTGCATCAGGCATGAATCACCTCCTCAGTTTCCTTTATAAAAAAAAAAAAAGAAACAAAAAAAAGGGAAGCATGATAATATATTGATGGGATTGGATAGAGTCAGAACAAAGCCAGAAAACTTTTCCCTGATCTCAATCTTGGTGCTAAATACATGGTTCCAGGGCAAAAGGTTCTCAGTTTGGAACAAAATGTTGTAGAGCGCAATAAAGACCCTTTTCTTAAATGGTTATTCCCAACAATCAAAAGGTATCGTCTATCCACCGGGTCCCTCACCAATCACAGGAATGGGGCTCTGTAACACCCCACAAGGAAGGAAGCCACACATCTGAGCCTCCGCTCTATTGAGCAAAAAGAGACACCAAGTGCAACAGGGTCTTATCCTAGGGAGGAACATCATGGTGCGGGAGAGGGAAATGTTCACCTTACAGGGTTGTTTCACCCACAACTGAGGAATCAAATATATCAGCTGCTGCACCACCCTCCAGCCGTCAATTCCTGTAATAGGAGAGGTAGTCTGCGCTGCCAATGTTGGACTCAAGAAACCAAGGACGATAAGGAAATTTGACCAAGAGGATTATTCTGTGTTTTGAAGTTAGACCAACTTCTTCATCGGGAGAACCAAAGTATACTGATAAAGTTCGTCCAACCGCTTGGGCAAATTTCTTTATGTTTTTCGAAGTTGGACCAACTTTATCAGTATACTGTGGTTCTCCTGATGAAGAAGTTGGTCTAACTTCTAAACAGAGAATAGTCCGCTTGGTTCAAACATCGACAGTGCAGACTACCACCCGAACTCTCCTACTATTTGTTGCCCTTCATTTGAAGCTGCAATTTGATTCTTGGATCTGTGGTGATAACTCTGAATGTTGGAAATAAACCTTTACAGTTGCTAAGATGAAAACTTTTACATCCAACCCTTGGAGTAGATTATTAACTTGCTGGAAGAAAAACATGTTCTTGTCCTTCAAAACAAACCACACCTCCATAAGTTATTGATGAAGATCCCAAGTTGTTCTTACTTTGGCCATTGCCTTTTTTTGTCTGTCAGTGGGACGTACATGACACCCATTAAGCGGACTTTTGTGATAATTCCGGCACTATCTTTATCATACTGCTCAAGAACTTGACTTCCACCTTCGGGTCCCACAGGTAGGACGAGTCTTCCTCCTGGCTTCAGCTGATTCAAAAGCTGCTCAAGAGTAAAGAAAACAATGGCAAATCATTAAAGGGGTTCTTGAAAAACACAGTCACCACAAAAAAAGAAAAGAAAAGGGGATCTAACAGAGTCCCCAGCCGCTGCTCTCAGTGTCTGTTATTGTCTGTAACGCTAATGTCATTGCCATCAACTGAGAGGCTGAGGTCACTGACTGGCTGCAGACAAACTGGGAGCAGCGGTGTAGGCTGGATCTGGGAAGGGTGAGAAAAGCATAGCTGGTTTTCTTTTTAGAACAAGCTGCATCTGGGGGACAGAGGTTTTCTGAAACCAGAAAACACCTTTAAAGGGAACCTGTCACCTGAATTTGGCGGGTCCTTTTTTGGGTCATATGGGCGGTGTTTTCGGGTCTTTTATTAACCCCTTTTTTCCCCGCTGGCCGCACGCTGGTCGCGAAATTTACCTGACTTTGATTCGCTTTCCTACCTAGTTAACGCGTGCGCAAAGCAATCTTGCCTTGCGCACGCGCAGTATGTTTTACCCAACTGAAAGGAAAGCCGAAAACCATTAGTGCGCATGCGCAGGCACACTATGTCCCGGAACACAGCGAAATACTTCCGGGACATAGTGCGCCGGCGCATGTGCACTAATGGTTTTCGGCTTTTTCCCGCAGTTGGGCAAAGCATATGGCAAGATTGCTTTGCGCACACGTTAACTAGGGAGGAAAGCGAATCAACGTCAAGTCAATTTCGCGACCAGCGGGAAAGAAAGGGGGTAATAAAAGACCCGAAAACACCGCCCATATGACCCAAAAAAGTACCCGCCAAATTTAGGTGACAGGTTCCCTTTAACAACAAGACACAGCATAACCATCCCATTGCCTGTTTGAGAAGACCTCATTTTCTCTGACCGATTTGTTTGTTAGTCACTTAAAAAAATGTAATGGGCTATCTGAGGAATCAGTCTGGCTTGTTTTCTGTCTTTTACACAGGAATATTAAAAATCCAGAAATGTGAACGTTAAATATAATTTCTAGTGCAGCGAAGAGCAGAATGATTCTGGCAAGCAGGGGCAGGCAAGCAGAGGCAGAGGAACTGAGATCAGATTATTCACTTACCTCCTGGGGTACTGTTGCAGCTGCTGCCCCAACATGGATCGCATCGTAAGGGCCTTCCTCAGGATACCCAAGCCTGCCATCGCCAACTGCACAAACAAAGGACATAAACATTAACCAACATAAAGAAAGACACATCATAAAACAGTCAGTCAACCAGATTTTATGATGACAAAGCCATGGTATCAAGGAAAAAGCAATCTGAATTTCTCCACTAATGCCATCTTCCCTACTACAAGAATCACTTCTGTCTAACCCTCCTGCATCACTGATTGACGGCCGTCTGCCTACACTGCATGGACCGAAAGCTGCCAATCAATGGTGGGAGCACATACAGCCTGAGCTCAGGAATACTGAAGATTACATAACAGGAGCTCATCATAGAGAGGACTAGCAGAGCTGCAGCAGGCAGAACAGTTTTATCAGAACTACAGCAAGGAGCCCAGTAAGTGACCTAGCGCTGGATTTAGGGTTTTTTGCTGTTCTCAGATGGGACAGAAAAAAAACCTGGTGACACACTTGTGACAGTGAGAGAATGGCTAAAAATTTTTTTAACAGAGTAACCGGTACTGGATTTACAAGTCAGACATAGAATGCAGACCAACCAACATCGTGAAGTTTGCTCCTTCAAGATTAAAAGCTCCGTTTTTTTAAATCAATAGTACAAGTCAAAATAAGAAACTTTGTAATATATTTTAAAAGAGAAATTCCCTTTTCTTCTCCTGTACTGATCTTTCGCTCTCAAAATTCTCAATTCAAGGGTAAAATGTGTCTTCAGTGAATACAGATTATTACATTACTTAGCGAGGAGATGACAGTTGGTGCTCATAAAGTTCTATAGAACTTGCAGCAGAATGTCTGTGTCTTCCTCTAGCTCCTCCACAGGACTTTAAAAGCACCAAATGGCATCTCCTATCTCAGCAAAGGAAGAATCTGTCTTCACGGACTACAGATTTTACCCACGAATGGAGACTGAATGCTCAGTATAGGAGGAGAATAAAAAGCTAATGTCTCTGATAAAATACATTACAAAGTGGCTTATTTTCATGTGTACTATTGACTTAAAGGGACCCTGCCATGTCATTTTTAGCATCTAAACTATCCTAAGCGCCTTCTTAGTGATGAAATGTGCGCCTCCACGATAGACAGCGCAAGCGTGGGATTTTAAAGCGGATTTGAGTGACGTCATCACAACCCCAGGAACATAATTCAAATTGCATGGGCGGTGCCAACCGTGACTGAACGAAATGAAGCACACCCCTATGACTACATGAGCAGCTACGATCTAACTATATAAAGGGCTTTTTGCACATGATTACAGCGCCGTTTTTAATGAAAAAAAACAAACAAACAAAAAAAAAAAAAATGTTTGTGGTGCACATTACATAACTAACAACGCACTGGGACAGTTTACATGCTAAAAAGGATATGACAGGTTTCCTTTAAGAAGTGAAAATTAAAATGATGGTTACTCTATAAGTTATGGTTGTGTATAGCTTCAAAGTCTTCATTCTCTCGCTTGATGGGAGAACAAAATTAAAGAAGTAAAAAAAATATATATCTAATCAAATCAGCGCTGCTCTGTACTGGGCTAGGGTCTTATCTGATGCCTTTGATAATTTTGTATGTATCCAAAAACATGGCCCCAAAAATAAGTCTTTTATACACATTATATTGCTATTGCCCAGCCAAACAAGTGACTTGCCTACAAACTTGATACGTCCAGTGCTCAGTAACTCGGGGTCATCTTGCTGGACATTTTGAAGAGAGTCAAGGACAAGTTGTTCAATATGCTCAATGCCCACAACCTTCCCGGTGACACCTACCTGGGGAGAACAGAAAAGCCTTGAGATTGGTAAAGTTTTCAATTTTGCTTCCATTATTTATTTTCAAATGATGAGTAGCAATTTGCGCTACACTAAAAGTAGAAAACTTTTAGGTGTTTCTTCCCGTCTTCTAAGAGCTTCACGTTATGTTTTCAGCAAATGATATTTTAATAATTTGGACCATAATCCCCTTCTGACATTGGATGTATTTTTTCCTTCCATTGTCAAGTCCCTAAATTTGATGCAGGATTAGGAGCTGCGCCTGCATCATTCCTAGCAGGTGTTGGCTGTGCTAGAGCGCCATCATCAACTCCCCTCATCTCTTCTGAGGACTTTGCCACCTACTTCAAAAACAAGATCGACTAAACAAGGCAAACCTTTACTGTTCCATCACCCCAACCACTCCATATACCAGACCTCTGCCCTTCCCCAATAACGTCCCTCTCCAACATCACTGAAGGAGAATTTACTCGCCTCCTTTCCAAATTACACCTCATCACCTGTGCACTTGACCCCATCCCTTCCCACCTGCTCCCCAACCTCACTAACACGCTCATTCCAGCCCTAACCCATCTCTTCCACCTATCGCTATCTTCTGGTACTTTCCCCTCTGCCTTCAAACATGCCACCACCACACCCATCCTCAAAAAAGCTAACCTTGACCCAACTGCTATGCCCAGCTATCACCCCATATCTCTGCTCCCATTTGCTTCCAAACTCCTTGAGCAGCATGTCCATGCTCATCTTTCCTCCCACCTCTCATCTAACTCTCTCCACTCCACCGAAACTGCTCTGACCAAAAATGCTAATGACTTACTCACAGCCAAAGCTAACAGACAGTTCTCCATCCTCCTACTTCTCGACCTGTCCTCTGCTTTCAACAGTCGACCACTGCCTACTGCTACAGATTCTTTCTTCCCTCGGCATCAAAGGCCTTGCCCTGTCCTGGATTGCCTCATACCTTTCCGACCGCACATTTAGCGTTTACCACTCCCACACTACCTCCTCACCCCGCCCCCTCTCTGTTGGAGTCCCTCAAGGCTCTGTCCTAGGGTCTCTACTTTTCTCCATCTATACCCTTGGCCTAGGACAACTCAAAGTCCCATGGCTTCCAGTACCACCTATATGCGGACGACACTCAGATCTACCTCTCTGGCTCAGATGTCGCCTCTCTTCTGTCCAGAATCCCGGAGTGTTTATCAGCAATATCCTCCTTCAACTCTCACTTCCTAAAACCCAATGTAGACAAAACCGAATCCCCCCTACCTGATCTATCTATTAAGGTAAACGGCATCACGCTCTCTCCCGCACCTGAAATCTGCTGCCTCGGGGTAACTCTCGATTCTGCCCTGTCCTTCAAACCGCACATCCAAACTCTTGCCACCTCCTGTTGCCTCCAACTCAAAAATATTGCCAAGAATCCGTCCCTTCCTCAGCCCACAATCTACTAGAACTCTTGTGCATGCCCTCATCATCTCCCGCCTCGATTACTGCAACACCCTCCTCTGTGGCCTCCCCGCTAACTCCCTTGCACCACTCCAGTCTGTCCTCAACTCTGCAGCTTGGCTAATCCACCTCTCTCCTCGCTACTCCCCTGCAAATCCCTCCACTGGCTCCCAATTCCCCAATGAATCCAGTTCAAACTACTAACAGTGACCTACAAAGCCATCCACAACCTGTCCCCTCCCTATATCTCTGAACTAATCTCCCAATATCTTCCCTCACGTAATCTTCGATCCTCCCAAGACCTCCTACTCTCCTCCACACTTATTCGTTCCTCACACAACCGCCTCCAAGATTTCTCCCGAATATCCCCCATCCTCTGGAATTCCATGCCTCAACACATCCGATTATCCACCACCCTTGGATCCTTCAGACGGAACTTGAAAACCCATCTCTTCAGGAAAGCCTGCAATAACTATTCTGCCGCCTCACCAACCACCCGAGCCGCTGCCACGTCACCAACCACCCGAGCTGCCGCCTCACCACCACCAGAGCTGCAGCACACCAACCTCCTGTCTCTTCCCCACTATCCTGAAGAATGTAAGTCCGCAAGGACAGGGTCCTCTCCCCTCTGTACCAGTCTGTCTTTGTAAGTTTGTTTACTGTTAACGATATCTATAACCCTGTATGTAACCCCTTTTCACATGTACAGCACCATGGAATTCATGGTGCTATATAAAAATAGTAATAAGCCTCTAACAGCAGCAAGCAGAGCCAAGGACTGATGCTGATGTTAAAGGGAACCTGTCACCCCCAAAATCGAAGATGAGCTAAGCCCACCAGCCTCATGGGCTTATCTACAGCATTCTGTAATGCTGTAGATAAGCCCCCGATGTAACCTGAAAGGTGAGAAAAAGAGGTTAGATTATACTCACCCAGGGACGGTCCTGTCCGATGGGCGTTGCAGTCCGGGGTCTCCCATCTTCTTATGATGACGTCCTCTTCTTGTCTTCACACTGCGGCTCCGGCGCAGGCCGACTTTGCTCTGCCCTCAGGGCAGACAAAGTACTGCAGTGCGCAGGCGCTGGGAAAGGTCAGAGAGGCCCAGCACCTGCGCACTGCAGTACTTTGCTCTGCCCTCAACAGTGCCGACAAAGTACGCCTGCGCCAGAGCCGCAGCGTGAAGACAAGAAGTGGATGTCATCATATGAAGATGGGAGGCCCCGGACTGCGATGCCCATCGGTTCGGACCGCCCAGGTGAGTATAATCTAACCTCTTTCTCATCTTTCAGGATACATTAGGGGCTTATCTACAGCATTACAGAATGCTGTAAATAAGCCCCTGATGCCGGTGGGATAAGCTCACCTTCGATTTTGGGGGTGACAGGTTCCCTTTAACAGCTGCTCAGAGTGTAAAATAACTAAATACCAGACTTGAGGGTTTTTTTGTCACTGCAACCTATAAAAAGTGCAATAAGAAGTGATCAAAACATCATATCTACTCCAATACGGTCAAAATAAAAACATCAGCTCATGCAGCAAACAACAAGCCCTTACATGGCTCCATCAACAAAAAAATTAACATTACAGACTGGAAATTGGCAACTCAAGCTAATTTTTTTGTAATTGGCCCATCTCATAATTCAAATGGCAACCTGTCCTATTCATGAGTCAGGACGGGCTGCAGTCTGAAGAAACATAGCTCCAAAACCAGTGTCTCAACTGACAGAGGAGCTGTATAGTACACACACATAGCAGAACTGCCAGTGAAGGGCTGGGACATGAGAGGAAATAAATCTTCCTCCTCTCTTTTATATTGCTCTCCAATTATCAGACTAACCATTCTAGCAAAGCAGGCAGTGAGGTAGCCGCTGCCCGAGCCCACGTCCAATGCCTTGGCTCCTTCTTGCAGCTTGTCTTCTAACAACTCCAGTGCGTGCGCATGCTTTAAAATAGAGAAATTGTATTAGATCCATAATGTCATTGCAAACAAATTCATGTATGGCGCATGACCATTGGGCAGCCATAGAAGTAGCAGAAAAGGAACAAAGGGCATATTGCAGGCTTATTGTACTGTGTGATCACGTTGCGTGCTGTTAGGCAATTTTCCATGCATTAGAACTGAGCAAAAACATTTGTCCGGCCTTGTGAAGTCAAGCGACTACGTCAGTAGTCTATGGCAGCCAGAACCTCCCCTTACTTACTGGCATCCCAGTGCGATGTCATGTTGTAATAATGGTGTAACACCGGGCTTACAAATCAGAAGAAATGCAGGGGGTTCTGGCAGGCAGAAGGTTTGCAGGGCTCTGATTTATTGCACCCTTGGACTACCAGAGTGCCCACTGAACCGGGGTCATGTAAATGTTTAAG
Organism: Ranitomeya variabilis; assembly: GCF_051348905.1. NCBI lineage: Eukaryota > Metazoa > Chordata > Amphibia > Anura > Dendrobatidae > Ranitomeya > Ranitomeya variabilis. The sequence continues at coordinate 618,484,188 of NC_135232.1, read as the reverse complement.
TTCAACTGTACGTTATACACAGTGACAATAAAAGGGCAATAGCAGCCTACAGGCCCATTAGTAAAGATCCATATAACACTGATACACTGATCCAGCTGTGTGCATAGGTTCAAAGCTGCAGTTTTGACAAATCGATGACAGCCAGTGATCAAGTGTAGCAAAAATATGCTCACTCAACTGGTCTGGCATCCACTTCGATATTCTGTGGCACCTGGACCGGAGCAGTGCAAACTTTAGGTCAGCACTAGTGATGAGCAAACATGCTCTTATAACATCTTATCCAAGCATGCTCAGGTGTTAGAGCATCTGGGAGTGCTTGTATATTATGTTCTAGTCCCTGCGGCTGTATGATTTGCGGCTGTTAGACAGCCTCAACACGTGGGGATTCAAGCTGACTAACAGCCACAAATCATAGAGCCGCAGGGGCTAGAACATTATACCAGCACTCCCAGATGCTCGGATAACACATTATCCGAACACGTTCGCTTATCACCAGTCGGCACCTCTTAGGATTACTAGATCACGGAGATACCATAACATTTCTGTGCCTCTTGTGATTTCTAGGCTCCTTGATATTGCTGTGCCTCTTGTGCTTTCTAGGCCCTCATGATACCATGACATTGCTATGCTTCTTGTGCTTTCTAGGCTCCCTTGATACCATGACATTGCTGTGTCTCTTGTGCTTTCTAGGCCCCCGTGATACCATGACATGGCTATGCTTCTTGTGCTTTCTTGGCCCCCGTGATACCATGACATGACTGTTCCTCTTGTGCTTTCTAGGCCCCCGTGATACCATGACATTGCTATACTTCTTGTGCTTTCTAGGCCCCCCGTGATACCATGACATGGCTGTGCCTCTTGTGCTTTCTAGGCTCCCGTGATACCATGACATTGCTGTGTCTCTTGTGCTTTTGTAGGCCCCCGTGATACTATGACATGGCTGTGCCTCTTGTGCTTTCTAGGCCCCCGTGATACCATAACATGGCTATGCCTCTTGTGCTTTCTAGGCCCCCATGATACCATGACATGGCTATGCCTCTTGTGAATACTAGGTCCTAGCTATACCATGCAGTTGCTGCGACTCTTGCAATTACCAGGCCCATGCCTATGTTGACACAGCACTGTCCTGGTCCGGCTGCCACGCAGTACCAAAGTGGATATCAGACCAGAGTAGTATGAATCCTAACAGTTCATATCTAGCCAGTGGTCATGTGATTCATCCAACTCCTTGCTGGCTATACGGTAGTCAGTGTGCACAGTGTGTTTAGCCGTCTCCCTGTATTACATCCGATCTGTAGGACGTCTCCTGTGCTGCATCCATTCTTTGGAAGTTACTGCCCCAGACCAGTAAACTGGGTTGTAACCATTCTTATATTTATGCCCCATAGACAGTCCCTGGCCAGTACACAACCAGACCCTAGCCTCACCAGCTACACGATGCATCACTTTGCAGATTAGGGTCATAGTCACATCCATGAAATCTTAGTTGCATGTATCAGCAGGGTAAATGAAGTACAGCTAAACTACTATGTGTTACCTGCACTTACCATGTGGGGTGCGCTGATGGTAGCCTTGTACCCTGCAGGAGAGACATGCACCCGTTAAATGTCTCAGCATTTGCTTACAATGACTACCACACAGCCCAGAAGGACCAGCAGTAGTAACTTTCTACAACAGGGAAATTGTCATTGTATATTTTGTGTGCAGCAAGGCCCACGCTATACACTGCATATAATAAGGAGGGCCGCACCTATACTCTGCGGGGAATCCATGTATGGGAAGTTCCTGATGTAATGTGCTCGATCCGTGGTCAGCAGAACCTCGTACACACGCTGAGATCGGATCACTCCATTTTCTGCAACAAAAAGTTGACACGTCAGTGGGAGAAACTTTACTGTCATGTTTGAAGAAAGGAGAAAAAAAAAAAAAAAAAAACACAACAAAACCTTTATGATAGCAATCTGCCAAAAATATAGCACCTTGAATAAATGTAAATACTCTGGGACCCCCACTGATTCAGAGCCTGAAGGGGTCAAACACAGTTTTCTGTGCAGAGGTTCCTCCACCCTCTGGACCAGTGAAGGACTTAGAGGACAGACCTCAGCAATCATTACATTTTGCCATACTGTATTCTAGTAATATGTCACTCGCCAAGATGGGCATACACATTTAAAGGGGCATTTCTGGAGACTAAAAATTTACTTTTTAAAGAAATCACACTGCGAATACAAAAGTGTATTACATTTAAAAGGTAACCTGTTAGCGGCCCTAGCCCCCTAAATTGCCGCCATGTCTCTACTACATCCTACCACCCACCTTCACTTTCCTTAACAATTTCTCTATAATTGGAAAATCAAATTTTACTGCTTGCACTCTGCTAGGACTAGTCTGATGAGACGTTACTTCACCCAGACTATTCCTCCTTCCCATCTTGTAAGCACATCCCGAGGGGGATTACTCACTTCGAAGATTGTTGATGAGATCAGTGTGCGTTTTCCCACTAGACGTCCAAGCCATGGCTCTTGTAAACAGGAATCCGAAGGGCAACGTAATGGTGGCCAGTCGTAAGAAAGAGCTCATGTCACAGGACCAGCGAGAGGGTCCACTGCCTCGTCTGCCGGTGGTGGGAGAAAGCAGAAGAATGGACAATGTATTATACACATGACCCAACAAAAAGACCACATTCTTAATAAGCACAGCACCCTGCAATATAATTCCCCAGATAGTGACTTGCAAAAGTATTCAGCCCCTTGGCTTTTTACCTATTTTGTTACATTACAACCAGTGTTTAAATATTTTTGTTCATACAATTTGTGTGTGATGCATCAGCACTAAATAGTCTAAGTTGGTGAAGTGAGAAAAATATAGGAAGAAATTCAACTTATAGGATCAAATAATTACAAATTGCCATGTGCATATATATTCACCCCCTTTTATGATGAAGCCCCTAAACATTTCTGGTACAAGCAATTGCCTTCATATGTCACATGGTTCATGACAGGACGTTCTTCTGTGTGTAATCCAAGTGTCACATTTCTGTCAGTATATACACTTTACCTTTTCTGAAAGGCCACAGAGGCTGCAACACCATTAACGAGAGGCACCACTAACTAACATCATGAAGAGCAAGGAGGAGATCTCCAAACAACACCATGAAGACCAAGGAGCTCTCCAAACTACACCATGAAGAGCAAGGAGATCTCCAAACTACACCATGAAGACCAAGGAGATCTCCAAACTACACCATGAAGACCAAGGAGATCTCCAAACTACACCATGAAGAGTAAGGAGATCTCCAAACAAGTCAGGGGCAAAGTTGTTAAAAAATACAAGTCAGGGTTGGCTTATAAAAATATCCCAATCTCTAATGATCCTACGGAGCACCATCAAATCCATTATCGTGAAATGGAAAGAACGTGGTACCACAACAAACCTGCCAAGAGAGGGCAGCCCACCAAAACTGTCAGCCTGGGCAAGGAGGGCATTAATCAGAGAGGCAGCACAGAGACCAAAGGAAATACTGAAGGAGCTGCAGAGACTGGAGTATCTGTCAATACAACCACAATAAACCGTACACTCCATAGAGGTGGCCTTTATGGAAGAGTGGGCAGAAAAAAAGCTTTTACCTACACACAAATTGTAAGGCTTGTTTTGAGTTTGCCAAAGGACATGGGAGACTCCCCAAATGTATGGAGGAAGGTGATGTGGTCAGATAGACAAAAAGTTAACTTTTTGGCCACCAAGGTAAACGCTATGTCTGATGCCAAACCAACACAGCTCATAACCCCAAGAAAACCAACCCCACAGTGAAACATGGTGGTGGCAGCATCATGCTGTGGAGATGTTTTTTGAGAAAAAAATTGAAGTGCACTCTGCTCAATAAGAGGTGGTGGCTGAACTTGGGTGAACCCAAAATCAGACTGAGAAGGAAAAGTCGAACTCATCAAATGATTTATGTTGCAAAATTATTTAGTGTTTATTACATGTGCAGGAAAAACACCACAGCAAGAAGAGACAATGATGGTAAGGTTACATTTCGACCCTTCCAGTATCTTTGTCAAACCTCACTGAAGATTAAAGAGACTTATGTGGACATATTGAGGGTAAAGTCCCCATAAGGGCTCTTGCTTCGGTGTGGGGAAAGAATGGCGTATCTCGCGCCTTCTGAGATGTTTTTTGGCAGCAGGGACAGGGAAAATGGTCCCAGTTGATGGGGAAGATGGATGGTACGAAATAAAGGGAAATTCTTAAGCAAAACCTGTTTCAGTCTGTCAGTGATTTGAGACTAGGATGGAGGTTTACCTTCCAAAAAGACAATGACCCAAAGCATTCTGCTAAAGCAACACACGAGTGATTTGAGGGGAAACATGTAAATGTTTTGGAGTGGCCTAGCAAAGTCCAGACCTTAATCCAATTGAGAATCTGTAATCAGACTTTAGGGGGGTGAATAGTTATGCACACTGACGTTTTCAGTTATTTTGTCCCGTCTGTTTGCCTCACAATAAAAAGAAAACCAAATGTTCTCAGTTGTAGGCATTTTTCAAACAAACAAACAAAGCAAACAGTGAAATTCCTGCGTGCGAGGCAGCAAGACACGAAAAATGCAAAGGGGATGAATACTTTTGCAATCCACTGTGTATTGTGGTAGGTCAACTCACCAGGATTCTTAAAGAGATAGACACAGGAACATTTTCTATTTAACCCCTTACCAACATTGGGCGTAATAGTACGCCGATATTGGACTCCCTCCCTTTGATGTGGGCTACAGTGGTGAGCCCACATCTGTCCCGGGAAACGTCAGCTGTTTTGAACAGCTGACATGTGCCCGCAATAGCCGTGGGTGGAATCGCGATCCACCCGTGGCTATTAACTAGTTAAATGGCACTGTCAAACTGACAGCGGCATTTAAATGGCGCTCACGGCCATGGGGCCGGAAATACGCCACCGGTGACCTGAGTCACATGATTGCGGGTCACCGGTGTGTCGGCATGACAACCCAAGGTCTCCTGGAGACCTCTATGGTGGTCAGTGCCAGATTGCTGTGAGTGCCACCCAGTGGTCGGCGTTCATAGCAAGTCACTAAATCTGCTATATAGAGGCAATCTGACCATTGCCTCTATGTAGCAGAGGCGAACGGGTTGTGGCACCTTCCAGTCTCCTATGGAGACTATTGAAGCATGCTTAACCCCTTCATGACCCAGCTTATTTTGGCCTTAATGACCTGGCCGTTTTTTGCAATTCTGACCAGTGTCCCTTTATGAGGTAATAACTCAGGAACGCTTCAACGGATCCTAGCGATTCTGAGACTGTTTTTTCGTGACATATTGGGCTTCATGTTAGTGGTAAATTTAGGTCGATAATTTCTGAGTTTATTTGTGAAAAAAACGGAAATTTGGCAAAAATTTTGAAAATTTCGCAATTTTCACATTTTGAATTTTTATTCTGTTAAACCAGAGAGTTATGTGACACAAAATAGTTAATAAATAACGTTTCCCACATGTCTACTTTACATCAGCACAATTTTGGAACAAATTTTTTTTTTGCTAGGAAGTTATAAGGGTTAAAATTTGACCAGTGATTTCTCATTTTTACAACAAAATTTACAAAACCATTTTTTTTTAGGGACCACCTCACATTTGAAGTCATTTTGAGGGTTCTATATGGCTGAAAATACCCAAAAGTGACACCATTCTAAAAACTGCACCCCTCAAGGTGCTCAAAACCACATTCAAGAAGTTTATTAACCCTTCAGGTGTTTCACAGCAGCAGAAGCAACATGGAAGGAAAAAATTAACATTTAACTTTTTAGTCACAAAAATGATCTTTTAGCAACAATTTTTTTATTTTCCCAAGGGTAAAAGGAGAAACTGGACCACGGACGTTGTTGTCCAATTTGTCCTGAGTACGCTGATACCTCATATGTGGGGGTAAACCACTGTTTGGGCGCACGGCAGGGCTCGGAAGGGAAGGAGCGCCATTTGACTTTTTGAATGAAAAATTGGCTCCAATCTTTAGCGGACACCATGTCGCGTTTGGAGAGCCCCCGTGTGCCTAAACATTGGAGCTCCCCCACAAGTGACCCCATTTTGGAAATTAGACCCCCCAAGGAACTTATCTAGAAGCATAGTGAGCACTTTAAACCCCCAGGTGCTTCACAAATTGATCCGTAAAAATGAAAAAGTACTTTTTTTTTCCCCAAAAAATTATTTTAGCCTCAATTTTTTCATTTTCACATGGGCAACAGGATAAAATGGATCCTAAATTTTGTTGGGCAATTTCTCCTGAGTACATCGATACCTCACATGTGGGGGTAAACCACTGTTTGGGCACATGGTAAGGCTCGGAAGGGAAGGAGCGCCATTTGACTTTTTGAATGAAAAATTATCTCCATCGTTAGCGGACACCATGTCGCGTTTGGAAAGCCCCTGTGTGCCTAAACATTGGAGCTCCTCCACAAGTGACCCCATTTTGGAAACTAGACCCCCCAAGGAACTTATCTAGAGGCATAGTGAGCACTTATAACCCCCAGGTGCTTCACAGAAGTTTATAATGCAGAGCCATGAAAATAAAAAATAATTTTTCTTTTCTCAAAAAATGATTTTTTAGCCCACAATTTTTTATTTTCCCAAGGGTAACAGGAGTAATTGGACCCCAAAAGTTGTTGTCCAGTTTCTCCTGAGTACGCTGATACCCCATATGTGGGGGTAAACCACTGTTTTGGCACACGTCGGGGCTCGGAAGGGAAGTAGTGACGTTTTGGAATGCAGACTTTGATGGAATGGTCTGCGGGCATCATGTTACGTTTGCAGAGCCCCTGATGTGCCTAAACAGTAGAAACCACCCACAAGTGACCCCATTTTGGAAACTAGACCCCCCAAGGAACTTATCTAGATGTGTGGTGAGCACGTTCAACCCCCAAGTGCTTCACAGAAGTTTACAACGCAGAGCCGTGAAAATAAAAAATAATTTTTCTTTCCTCAAAAAAGATGTTTTAGCAAGCAATTTTTTATTTTCACAAGGGTAATAGGAGAAATTGGGCCCCAATATTTGTTGCCCAGTTTGTTGTGAGTGTGCTGGTACCCCATATGTGGGGGTAAACCACTGTTTGGGCACACGTCAGGGCTCGGAAGGGAAGTAGTGACATTTGAAATGCAGACTTTGATGGAATGGTCTGCGGGCATCACGTTGCATTTGCAGAGCCCCTGATGTGCCTAAACAGTAGAAACACCCAACAAGTGACCCCATTTTGGAAACTAGACCCCCGAAGGAACTTATCTAGATGTGTGGTGAGCACTTTCAACCCCCAAGTGCTTCACAGAAGTTTATAACGCAGAGCCGTGAAAAAAATAATTGTTCTTTCCTCAAAAATTATGTTTTAGCAAGTAATTTTTTATTTTTGCAAGGGTAACAGGAGAAGTTGGACCCCAACAGTTGTTGCCCAGTTTGTCCTGAGTACGCTGGTACCCCAAATGTGGGGGTAAACCACTGTTTGGGTGCACGTCGGGGCTTGGAAGGGAGGGAGCACCATTTGGCTTTTTGAACGCAAGATTGGCTGGAATCAATGGTGGCGCCATGTTGCGTTTGGAGACCCGTGATGTGCCTAAACAGTGGAAATCCCTCAATTCTAACTTCAACACTAACCCCAACACACACCTAATCCTAATCCCAACTGTAGCCATAACCCTAATCACAACCCTAACCCCAACACACCCCTCACCACAACCCTAACCGCAACACACCCGTAACCCTAATTCCAACCCTAATCCTAACCCTAATCCCAACCCTAACCCTAACCCCAACCCTAACCACAACTGTAACCCCAACGCACCCCTAACCCTATCCGTAACCCTAACCACAAGCCTAATCTTAACCCTATTTCCAACCCTAGCCCTAATTCCAACCCTAACCCTAAGGCTATGTGCCCACGTTGCGGATTCGTGTGAGATTTTTCCGCACGATTTTTGAAAAATCTGCAGGTAAAAGGCACTGCGTTTTACCTGCGGATTTACAGCAGATTTCCAGTGTTTTTTTGTGCGGATTTCACCTGCGGATTCCTATTGAGGAACAGGTGTAAAACGCTGCGGAATCCGCACAAAGAATTGACATGCTGCGGAAAATACAACGCAGCGTTTCTGCACGGAATTTTCCGCACCATGGGCACAGCGGATTTGGTTTTCCATAGGTGTACATGGTACTGTAAACCTGATGGAAAACTGGTACGAATTCGCAGCGGCCAATCCGCTGCGGATCCGCGGCCAATCCGCTGCGGATCCGCGGCCAAGTCCGCACTGTGTGCACATGCCATAACCCTAACCCTACCCGTAACCCTAACCCTACCCCTAGTTCTAACCCTAACCCTAGTGGAAAAAGAAAAAAATATATATTTTCTTTATTTTATTATTGTCCCTACCTATGGGGGTGATAAAGGGGGGGGTTTATTTATTATTTTTTTTATTTTGATCGCTGTGATAGAACCTACCACAGCGATCAAAATGTACTTTGTAATGAATCTGCCGGCCGGCAGATTCGGCGGGCGCACTGAGCATGCGCCTGCCATTTTGGAAGATGGCGGCGCCCATGGAGGAGGCGGACGGGCACCGGGACCCTCGGTAAGTATAGGGGGGGGGGGGGGGGAGATCGGGGCACGGGGGGGGGGGGGGGGGGGGGCGTCGGAGCACGGGGGGGTGACATAGGAGCACGGGGGGAGCGGACAGGAGGACGGGGGAGCGGAGCACAGGACGGAGGGGACTACGGGACAGATCGGTGGCTTGGGGGGGCGATCGGTGGGGTGGGGGGGTCACTTCAGTATTTCCAGCCATGGCCGATGATATTGCAGCATCGGCCATGGCTGGATTGTAATATTTCACCAGTTTATTAGGTGAAATATTACAAATCGCTCTGATTGGCAGTTTCACTTTCAACAGCCAATCAGAGCGATCGTAGCCACGGGGGGGGGGGGGGGGGTGAAGCCACCCCCCCCTGGGCTGAAGTACCACTCCCCCTGTCTCTGCAGAACGGGTAAAATCGGAGTTAACCCTTTCACCCGCTCTGCAGCGACGCGATCATTCCATGACGCCACATAGGCGTCATGGGTTGGATTGGCACGGGTTTTCATGACGCCTACGTGGCATCAAAGGTCGGGAAGGGGTTAAAGTAAAAAAAAAAGTTTTAAAAAATATAAAAGTTCAAATCACCCCCTTTTGCCCCATTCAAAATAAAACAATAAAAATAAAATCAAACCTACACATTTGGTACCTCAGTGTTCAGAATCGCCCGATCTATCAATAAAAAACAGCAATTCTTATATTTCTATTTGTCCTATTGTACACTTGGCCACCAGTTTCTTGTGCTAGTGTGAGCAGCCTGTGTTGCCCATATATGCTACCACGGCCTGTAGTGTCTCCGGACTGGTCTCCCATTGAAGACGTCATTGGTTGGCAATTGCAAAGGAAGCTGCCAGGAGAGGATCTTGACGATTTGGCCTATTACACTTGGCAGAACCTTCCTCAGACAACCATTAATAACCTGATTGCAGCCAAGGCTGAAAGTGCGGGGATTTCTATGTGTGGCTCATACTCCAAACTGAATATATCTAGATGTTTTGTAAATGTGGTTTTCAGGTCTTCATTTCAAATATGTATCAATTCTGCTTTTACATCGTTCCCTGACATTTCCTTGTTAGTGTTGCTGAGGGTTAACTCAAGGCCCACTGTGTCTGCCATCTTCATTTTTGCCTCTGATCAAACTTTCAAGTGGGACTAAAAAAAAAAAAAAAATTATATATTTGGTGGGGGCAGGGTTTGGGACCCCAAATAATCTCATACGGATCTATCCTAAGGATTGGTAATCTGTTTTATAAGCCTGGAGATCCTTTAATGACAAAACTAGCCATACAGAAGTATTAGGGCTCATTTCCACATGCGAGGCACACGTCCGTATCTCGCATGTGGAAACCAAGCTCTGGCGCCGGTACTCCAGAGCGGAGTGTGCGGCCGCATAGGAACACATGGAGCTGCACAGCTCCGCTCCTGAGTGCCGGCGCCAGAGCTTGGTTTCCACATGCGAGATACGGACGTGTGCCTCGCATGTGGAAATGAGCCCTTAGTATATCATACCTGTGAGGTTCACGCGCCCAGATGTAAGAAAAATGTTATCTAAATATTTGTATTTGCCCTCTTTCTCTTCATCACATAAAAATATATAAACAGCAAACAAATAAATATGATATTTTCACAACGACAAAACTATTAGAAAAAATATATAAAATACAACTCCTGCAGAAAGTAAGCCTCGGGTATGTTGTTGGCAAAATTAAATTACGTTATGGCTGTTGGAAGACAAAAAAAAAAAAAAAATGGTGGTCCACATTTACAAGTCAAGTGGACGGGTTCCCAATAATAAGAGGTAGAGGTGGGGTCCACATGCATCTGGGTGTGACATCCGGGGTCTCGTGCTCTCCCTTCATAAATCAGGCTACATCTGCACACCTATGAGAACAACACTTTTTCTCAGGTGTCATCCATGTTGCATCAGTTTTTTGTGACAGAAGAGATGCTTGTTCCCAGACAATTTTTATTTATTTATTTTTTAATTCCAGTTCTCTTTGAAGTGATCTGTGAGGCTCAGAAGCCTCCAATCTGTCTCACAGATTCCCATTGGCCTTTATGGCCGAGCCTAGTCCGCAAACATGGACCTGCGTAGGTCCTGCTCAGAGTCTCACAGTTCGGATCCGTGAGTCGCACGGATGTGTGCATAAAATTCATGAAACATCAAGAGAAAAAAAACAAACAGATATATATATCTATATATATAATTGTCTAAGGGTTTTTCCGTCTGTCTGTCTGTCTGTCTGTCTGTCTGTCTTTCTGTCTGTCTGTCTGTCTGTCTGTCCTGGAAATCACTCCATATAAGGTATGGTCTACAAACAGGATACCTTATATGGAGTGGTCGGCGGTTTGTAGACCATACCTTATATGGAGTGGTCGGCGGTTTGTAGACCATACCTTATATGGAGTGGTCGGCGGTTTGTAGACCATACCTTATATGGAGTGGTTGGCGGTTTGTAGACCATACCTTATATGGAGTGGTCGACGGTTTGTCGGGCGGCCTCGACCAATCAGAGATGGGCACAGCATGGCGACGATGATGTCATAATGGTTGCCATGGCGACGATGATGTCATAAAGGTTGCCTCGACCAATCAGCGACGGGCACAGTCTGCCGCGAATCACATACTACGGGGACATGCATATTCTAGAATACCCGATGCATTAGAATCGGGCCACAGTCTAGTATATATATAATTGTCTAAGGGTTTTTCCGTCTGTCTGTCTGTCTGTCCTGGAAATCCCGCCTCTCTGATTGGTCGAGGCCGCCAGGCCTCGACCAATCAGAGACGGGCACAGCACGACGACGATGATGTCATAATGGAAATCCCGCGTCTCTGATTGGTCGAGGCCGCCAGGCCTCGACCAATCAGCGGCGGGCACAGTATCGACGTAGATATCATAATGGTTGCCATGGCGACGATGATGTCATAAAGGTTGCCTCGACCAATCAGCGACGGGCACAGTCTTCCGCGAATTCTGGAATCATCATTGTCCATATACTACGGGGACATGCATATTCTAGAATACCCGATGCGTTAGAATCGGGCCGCAGTCTAGTATATATATATTTATTTAGTAGATGCCTACAGAGAGGAAGTCTGCATCCTGGATCTTTAATTCACGTTAGGTTTGGTGCAATGTCCTCTTTGCGCATTAGAGCGCGACTGAGTAGGGTTTTCATCTCTACCCGCGGCCCTTTGCGTTTCTACGAGCCTCCTATGTTAAGGTTCGCGCTAGCGTCGTCCTTACCGTGGTGGCGCATGCACGGATCGAGATCTTGGCAGGTCATTGAGAAGAGATCAGAATCTGCGCATGTGCCGCCATTTTGCAGAAGGCATTAAGATGTCCATTTTCGCATGAACCGCCAACTGCACCATTTTGCTGAAGCCCACCTGGAGATAAATGTGCACGGGTGCGAACTTTAAAAAAGGAGGAACACACAACATAGAGGGGCCATGGCAGAGCCGAAAACCCTACCTACAGTCCTGCCTCAATGCACGAAGAGGATAGCAAATATTCTGCGCTAGACAGCCAGCCTCCTTCATGATGTGGGAGCGCCACTTCTGTGACCCACTAACATGCCTCAAATCCATGCGCTTTTGAAAACTCAAGAATATTAAAAGGGGTTTTCTTTTTTTAGTTTTGAACTTCTCTCCCCGACAGTTAATAAAAAAAAAAAAAAAAACCCTCTGGTGTCCTCACCCTCCCCATTATTCATCTTGTCATAAGTGCAGCCGATTAATGAGCATCATGAGTTGATAGCGTCACTTGCTCAGAGTCGCAGAGCTCACCGATTGGCTGCTGTGCTGTCAGACAATAGGGACACTCTGCAATGGACCTGGGGAGGGGGAGTAAGGCGTATTTAGTAGTGATGAGCGAATGTGCTCAGATATCGTGTTATATGAGTATCTCAGGTGTGCTGGAATAATATGTTCGAGTCTCCGCGGCTGCATGATTCATCCAAACAGACAATCCCTGCATGTGTAGCAGCTGCGAGGAATCAAACATACTATCTGAGCACACAGAAGACAATTGGATAACACCTTATCTGAGCATGTTCACTCATCACTACCAGTTAGTTTAGGCTACTTTCACACTAGCGTCGGGCTCGGCCCGTCGCAGTGCGTCGGGCCGAGGTTCCCGACGCTAGCGTTCTCTGCGCCGCACAACGGGGGCAGCGGATGCATTTTTCCAGCGCATCCGCTGCCCCATTGTGAGGTGCGGGGAAGTGCGGGGAGGTGGGGGCGGAGTTCCGGCCGCGCATGCGCGGTCGGAAAAAGCGGACCGTCGGGAGCAAAAAACGTTACATGTAACGTTTTTTGCTCCCGACGGTCCGCCACAACACGGCGTAACCGTCGCACGACGGTTGAGACGTGTGTCAATGCGTCACAAATGTTAGTCAATGCGACGTATTGCAGTTAACGCTAGTGTGAAAGTAGCCTAAAAAAAAAAAAAAAAATCTGCGCTGGTGGAGAGGGAGATTTCCAAAACCAGAAAGCCATTTATTTTACAATAGATATTCCTTTTGTTGACAGCCCCTTTAACATACATAGTGCAGGGGATGTTTTATAGTGGTATTAGTCATTTTTCTGGGCGCGAGATGCGTTTTTCCCCCATATAAAGGTCAGAGTATTACATTGAGGTGAATTTGGGAAGATGTGGCGTCACTTTGAGCTGGTTTATGGGCACATCTCCCCTGGGTCACCGAATAAGGAGCACATAACCTTCCCAGATGTTCTCCGAGACACCATGGTAGGCGTTGTTGTTCCCCTGACTGTAATAAGGTAAATGCGTGAAGGCGTCTTCTGCCAGAAGAAAAGCTGCAGTAACCGTTATCGCTTGGGGATTAAGTGTCGGTGACTGACTCCTATACGAGGCTCGTCAGCCCTTCTCTGCACTAATCGCAGGATTTTATGTCCCGGGCCAATAACTCAGATGTACAAGTGTCACGGTTTGTTTCTGACGGAGAGAAAAAAAAAAAAAAATGAAAAAGCTTTGATTCATATATGGATCATAAAAAAGAAGCTGCAAGTTGGTTATTGTCTTACTGCGCACAATGTGCCGAGGAAACTAGAATGATTTTATACTTATTATTTCATTAAAAAAATAAAATAAAATGTTAAGTGTTAGTTTGTCGGGTCCCAACCTCTTCTTTTCTGTATATGGTGCTGAGATTATATATATATATATATATATATATATATATATATATATATATATATATATATATATATATATATATATCTCAAGCTGTGGGGTTTCTTGCTTCTCTTATAAATCATACACAACTTTATTCTACACGTCCTGGGGGAGGCGACTGAAAATCTCACTTGTGCATCTTTACCTTATTTTGAGAACATTCTCTGCACAGGACAAATAACGTGATATTATTGGGCCACGTTCTCCCCAGGAGCTTTAGATGCCAAAAACGCAGCATCTTACAGTTCCGGCACAGTGGATGGGATATATAGGAATCTCCTGCCCTCCGAGCCTCTTTATTCACATCCACACGTCACCTTCTCTTGCGGCTACGCTGAGGTTTACCTGTGGATTTTCCTCATAGACTTAAATTACATGCAGAAAATCCACAGGTAAAAAGAAAAAAAATGCACGTGTTTTTATTTTGTTTCAGTGGCAGAAACTCATGTAATTCACATCTAAGTATATCAATAAAGTTTTGTCAAAGCCAAATACCAGGAAGTATCAAAAACAAAGCAGCTTTATTTAAAGCATGACACAAGTAACCAAATGTTAGCCGCACGTCAGTGGCTCGGGCGGCCTGATAACACGGGATTCATGCAGATCCACTGTCAGGGCTGTGGACTTTAATGTAATCTGTCAGTAGGATCACCCTCCAGCGCCGTCTATAAGGGCACGTAGGGCATAGGAAGCTGAATAACATGACACCTTGAGATCTGCGATCCGATGTCTTATCCCAGAGAAATCCATGTTTTTCTTATATGTAACTAAGTTAAGATCTCTGGGCGGGCCATAGATCTCCACGAGACTCCGCCTCCAGAGCTCGTTATGAATGACAGGGGGCGCCACCAGTGTGGGACATGATATCACGAGAGCAGACTGTCCGTTTAATAAATATTTTAGGGTCATGTGTGCTCAGATAATGAAAATGTGAGAATACACACCTATTTCCTAGTTTTCATATATTATTCTGATATCGGAAAAAATAACAAAAAAAACCCAGCAACATAAAAATGACAAAACAGACGGCGGCACCCCAATCATCCTGACAAAGAGCGACAATGTGCCCGGTCCTGAGCCTCCATAGTATATGCAGAGCACCGCTGTGTACACCATGCAGGGGAGCATGCTGGCGGCCTCCACAGCTCCGGCAGTCACAGCACCTGGTGACCGAGCATGCTGGGAGTTGTAGTGCCACACCTGGGGGCGGCCTCCACAGCGCGGACACTCCTGGCCTACAGCAGCGCGCACTCACTCACCTCCACACCCACATGAGCCTTCACAGCGGCCGTATGTAAACACGCCAGCGCGGTTGCTATGACAAATTCATAAGCCGCGCCCTATTACTGACGAAGGAGCACGCGATTGGTTTATATTACTTATGACTGCCAATGGAAGTAAGGAGGACGGTGATTGGTCAGGACGGGACACGCCTTAAGACGGGCGGAAGTGGTGTATTCAGAGCCGGGAAGGGTGAGTGGACTGCGGCTCTCCTGGCGGACGGGTGTAATGTCTGTAGAGTCAGGACAGGACGGGACCATATAACGGGAGAAGGTGCAGGCTCACAGGTGGCAGTGACCTATAATGCCAGCTGTGCCCATAGGTGCAGACAATAGGCTGAGCACCAGAACCAGCTGCTTGCAGGTGGGGAGTGCGGACGGGCTTCATCACTTAATGTGAATATTGATACATTCGTGCAGGAATTCTCCTGTTTCACATAAATTGATTCTTGGCTGAGAGCCATTTTTGCGCTTGGGTTTTATTACAGATGGTCAGAGAATAACTCACCTGGCCCTGATGAGCAGGGTGTACTTACTTTGACCATCTTAGAATGGCTCTGTAACCCTTTCTGTACACTCTGTCCTCCTACCTTGATTGACAGGCTCATGTCCCTGTCCTCCTGAAATGTTGCACATGCTCAGTAAAGGCCGACAGTGACAACATGTGGCCATTGTATCTATGGTGGATTTGCCCAGACCTCAGTGCTGGGATGTAACGCTGATCACTGATGAGGCACACTTCTGAGCCATCCTCCTTAACATGACTCGCAGATTTGCTGGGAAAACACGAATAAATGATTGTAAAGGGAACCTGTCTGATGCCTGAAGCCTCCTAACTGGCCACCATTGTGCTCCAATGCCCCAAAACAACCCTCATAGGAGGGCAAGATAACTATTATTGCACCTCTTATCATATGCTGTGGAGCCAGGACTAGTCCGGCAGAATGTCTCTTCGCCTAGTGCAGCCTTAGATGCTGTAATCACACCAAGCCATCATTAATGTCATCCCTCATGTCTCTCTAGTCTGCTGGAAATCTAATTTCTCCACCCTGGGTATGCACAGTGAAGTATCAGGCTGACTTAATTGTTGCTGTTACACACCTGTCCTGGATATCCCAGGATCCGCTCCCTTCCTCTGGGTCCGCTGCCCTCTGTTGTGCTCCACGGCGAGGTTGCTTGATGTGGATCAATGACCTCTCCCTAGACCTATTTACGGCCCATTGACACACACACACGTGTCCTGGGATTGAGACTCGGGTGTTCCATGTTTGGTCTGCCCCACTATCTGTACTACTGTGTTTCAGGTCGCACCCATCCCTGCTGTGTTCCCCTCCATCAGCTCCTGAGTTTCCAGTTAGTCGTCTCCACAATTCCATTTGTCCTCGGGACGTTTTCACCAATTCCTTGGGTCTGGGTTCCCACCCCATCAGAGGCTTAGCCGTCCCACCTCACCTGGTGAGTGCTTACAGTTACAATGCACATGCCCAGGAGATCATAGTGATGCTGCGTCCAGTGGACAGCACAGAGCAGCTTGTCTGTACTGTCTCAGCAGCACTATGCCTTCCTGGTCGGTGTCGCACCACCACTAATCAGTTATTGATGACCCATTAGAAGGAAAAGCTACCAATACAAAAGTATTGGATGACCTCTTTAATAAACATCTGTAGTGACGTCAGATGGGCAAGGTTCTACTCAGATCTGCTAGACAGGAGCACTTTGGTGATTTTTATTTTTTCTTTTGTGAAGGGGGGAAAGTAAAATCTCTGGTGCTTGATTAAGGAGAGCACCAAGTTTACATAGGAAGTCTTATAGGCCATGCAGTAGTGGGATGAGAGAAGGCAAAAAGGTCTCGGGCACCAAGTAATGGAGGTGCCAATCAAAAGAATTAAAAAAAAAAAAGTCTTTTAACCCCATGCTCATCAGCATTGGGGTCAGTGTGTGTGGACAGGGCTTAGTAGCTAAGCTTCCTTGAAGCTGTAGGCTATTTTACCATCA
Source organism: Ranitomeya variabilis (assembly GCF_051348905.1). Taxonomy (NCBI): domain Eukaryota; kingdom Metazoa; phylum Chordata; class Amphibia; order Anura; family Dendrobatidae; genus Ranitomeya; species Ranitomeya variabilis. The sequence continues at coordinate 618,467,106 of NC_135232.1, read as the reverse complement.
ACATCAGTGGTCAAAGCTGAGATCTCATTGCTGCTGTTAACCATTTAGTTGCTGCTGGCAGTTTCTGACTGTGGCATTAAAATGGAGCTCTTTCATCACCTTCATGAAGCTATTTCAGAGCACTGATGAGTTACAATGCTGAAGGCCCCCGTTGCTGCCATCATGGTTCTCCTCTGAACCAGCCATAAGACGAGCTTTATATGAGGCTGCGGTTTTGCAATATACTGTATATGCTGTAAGCAATCTAACTAAAAAAATATAGTAAGAATAAAAATAAGTTTTTAAGGTAGAGAAAAAAAATGCAAATTTGAATCCTCCCCATGAAAAACTAAAATGAACAAATTTTGTATTGTCGCGTCTGTTAAAGTCCAATCTATCAAAATATAAAATGAATTACCTCGCATAGTAAATGCTGTGGAGGGAAAAAAAATAAAAATAAAGTCACAATTGTGTTTTTTCAGGCAGCACAGCTCCCAGAAAAAGGCAATGAAAGCCAATCAAAGCATAGTATGGGCCCCAAATTGAGATATATAAAACATCAGCTCGCCACGCATAAAAACAGACCTCACACGGCTCTATCGATAGAAGAATAAAAATGTTACGGGTCTTGGAAAGTGAAAAGAAAAAAAAAATTGCTTGTTTCGCCAAACGTCTGAAATGTTATTTCACTACTTAAAGCTATGTGAGTTTAGTATCTCTGTAATCGTAGAGACCTGGAGAATCAGGTTTCCAGGTAATTTTTACTACACATTGAATTCTGTAAAAACAAATACAAAAAATTAGTCTTTTTTATTTTTTCGTTTTTTTTAGTATAATATATGGTAAACTGACTGGTGTCATTCTGAACTACAACACTTCCTGAATAAAAGGGATTTAGCGACTGGCACCTTAATTCTAGTGAGACGGGTGTAGGCTTCTGCCACACCATTATGGTAGACATTGGTCTAAATGATAGTGCAGGTTGACATCACCCATTGCTGGTGATTTTCTCTGCCAACGCCAGATGCAACACAATGAAGAGGCAATTTGTTGCATTTTACACCAGTGCATTTTTAAAAGAGAGGCGCCATAATTAATGTTGCCAGTAGGTGGCGTCATCAGACAGTGAAACTACTGCCCAAGGTTTGGCACTAGGAGGCAGTTATGATGAGCACTGGCAGCCCAGGTGGGCATGTGGCTGAGCCAATTGTAGAGAAAGCAAAGGGTCATCCACTACTTGCAGAGCATGGGACAAAGAATAGATACAGGTGTGTCTCACTAAATTAGAATATCATAAAAAAGTTAATTTATTTCAGTTCAATAGTGAAACTCGTATATAATATAGTCATTACAAAATAGAGTGATCTATTTAAGTGTTTATTTCAGTTAATGTTGATGATCATGGTTTACAGCCAATGAAAACCCAAAAGTCATTATCTCAGTAAATTAGATTAACAAAAACACCTGCAAAAGCTTCCTAAGCGTCTAAAAAGGTCCCTTAGTCTGTTTCAGTAGGCTCTACAATCATGGGGAAGACTGCTGACATGACAGATGTCCACAAGGCAGTCATTGACACACTCCACAAGGAGGGTAAGCCACAAAAGGTCATTGCTAAAGAAGCTGAGTGGAAGGAGAAAGTGTGGTAGAAAAAGGTGTACAAGCAACCGGGATAACCGCAGCCTTGGAAGGATTGTCAAGAAAAGGCCATTTAAAAATTATGAGGAGATACACAAGGAGTGGACTGCTGCTGGAGTCATTGCTTCAAGAGCCGCCACACACAGACTATCCAGGATATGGGCTACAAGTGACGCATTCCTTGTGTCAAGCCACTAATGACCAATAGACAATGTCAGATACATCTTACCTAGTCCAAGGAGAAAAATAACTGGACTGTTAGTCTACGTTCACATTAGCGTTCGGCACCGCAGCGTCGGGCGCCGCAGCGTCGCCGCATGCGTCATGCGCCCCTATATTTAACATGGGGGCGCATGGACATGCGTTGTGCTGCGTTTTGCGACGCATGGCCGCAAGCGTTGGGCGCAGAGAACGCAACAAGTTGCATTTTTTTTGCATCCAACTTTCGGCAAAAAAGGACGCATGCGTCGCAAAACGCAGCGTTTTAGCGTGCGTTTTGTCGCGTTTTTGTTTGCGTTGCATCGCCGACGCAGCGGCGCACAACGCAAATGTGAACGTAGCCTTACTCAGTGGTCCGAGTGTTGTGAATTCCGTTCTGGAGCTCCCTCCTGTGGTTGCTAATGGTATTTTTGTGAGTTCTGCTCTTGGGCTCCCTCTGGTGGTTTCGAGTGGAACTGCTGCTCCTTTAGGTAGCTGTAGCAGCTGCCATCACTGATCGCCTTGCCTGCTGGGTTTGTTATTTAACCCCTTCACCCCCGGAGCTTTTTCCGTTTTTCCATTTTCGTTTTTCGCTACCCTCCTTCCCAGAGCCATAACTTTTTTATTTTTCCGTCAATTTGGCCATGTGAGGGCTTATTTTTTGCGGGACGAGTTGTACTTTTGAACGACATCATTGGTTTTAGCATGTCGTGTACTAGAAAACGGGAAAAAAATTCCAAGTGCAGTGAAATTGCAAAAAAAGTGCAATCCCACACTTGTTTTTTGCTTGCCTATTTTGCTAGGTTCACTAAATGCTAAAACTGACCTGCCATTATGATTCTCCAGGTCACTACGAGTTTATAGACACCTAACATGACTAGGTTATTTTTCACCTAAGTGGTGAAAAAAAATTCCAAACTTTGCAAAAAACAAAACAAAATTGCGCCATTTTCCGATACTCGTAGCGTCTCCATTTTTCGTGATCTGGGGTCAGGTGAGGGCTTATTTTTTGCGTGCCGAGCTGGCGTTTTTAATGATAGCATTTTGGTGTAGATACGTTCTTTTGATCGCCCGTTATTGCATTTTAATGCAATGTCGTGGCGACCAAAAAAACGTAAATCTGGCGTTTCGAATTTTTTTCTCATTACGCCATTTAGCGATCAGGTTAATGCTTTTTTTTTATTGATAGATCGGGCGATTCTGAACGCGGCGATACCAAATATGTGTAGGTTGGGTTTTTTTTTTATTGATTTATTTTGATTGGGGCGAAAGGGGGGTGATTTAAACTTTTATATTTTTTTTATTTTTTTCACATTTTTAAAAACTTTTTTTTTTTACTTTTGCCATGCTTCAATAGCCTCCATGGGAGGCTAGAAGCAGGCACAGCCCGATCGGCTCTGCTATGCAGCAGTGATCATAAGATCGCTGCTATATAGCAGAATTGCAGGTGTGCTGTGAGCGCCGACCACAGGGGGGCGCTCACAGCCACCGGCAATCAGTAACCATAGAGGTCTCAAGGACCTCTATGGTTACCTTCCTGACACATCGCCGACCCCCGATCATGTGACGGGGGTCGGCGATGCGCTCATATCCGGCCGCACGGCCGGATGCGGTAGTTAAATGCCGCTGTCTGCGCTTGACAGCGGCATTTAACTAGTTAATAGCGGCGGGTGATCGCGATTTCACCCGCCGCTATTGCGCGCACATGTCAGCTGTAAAAAACAGCTGACATGTCGCGACTTTGATGTGCGCTCACCGCCGGAGCGCACATCAAAGCGGGGGTCCCGACATGTGACGTACTATACCGTCACATGTCGGGAAGGGGTTAAACCTGCTCTGGGCTTTAGTTCATGCCAGCTGTCAATGTCTTAGGTTGGATTTTGTTCTCTCCTTGGATTTCTCATTTGGCCTGTCCTTGTCAGCAAAAGATAAGTTTCTGCTAGTTCTTGTTTGTCCATTTTCTTTGGACACTATTGCTTTGCAAATATGTCTCTTTTTGTCCAGCTTGTCACTATGTCATATTCAGGCTAGCTGGAAGCTCTGGGAAGCAGATTTGCCCCTCCACACCGTGAGTCGGTGTGGAGTTCATTTTTGTAAACTCTGCGTGGATTTTTGTAGTTTTTAATACTGACCGCACAGTATCCTTTTCTCTCTGTCTATCAAGTTTAGTATTGGCCTCCTTTGCTGAAATCTGATTTCATTTCTGTGTACGTCATTTCCCTCTCCACTCACAGCCAATATTTGTGGGGGGGCTGTCTTTCCTTTTGGGGTTTTCTCTGAGGCAAGATAGCTTTCTATTTCCTTCTTTAGGGGTAGTTAATTCTTAGGCTGTGAAGAGGTGTCTAGGGAGAGTCAGGAACATCCCACGGCTATTCCTAGTGTTGTTGTTAGGATTAGGGACTGCGGTCAGTAGAGATACCACCTCCTCAGAGCTCGTCCCATGTTGCGTTTTAGCCACCAGGTCATATCAGTGTGGCCTCTTAACCACCAGGTCATAACAGTACAGCTGGCCCACAATGTGTTAAATGCATCTCAAAAGAGGGAAAAGAAAGTTCTGAGTCATTTTTTTTCCTTTGTAGCTTGTTTTGTCTTTTTTTTCCCCCTTAATCTCTGGGTGGTTCAGGATTTTGGTGCTGATATGGAGGTTCAGGGTCTGTCCTTGCGCGTGGATGAACTCGCTGCAAGGGTACAGAGTATCCAAGATTATGTTGTCCAGACTCCGGTATTAGAGCCTAGAATTCCTATTCCTGATTTATTTTCTGGGGATAGATCTAAATTTCTGAACTTTAAAAATAATTGCAGATTGTTTTTTGCTTTGAGACCCCGTTCCTCTGGTGACCCCATTCAGCAGGTGAAGATTGTTATTTCTTTGCTGCGTGGCGTGGCAGGACTAGGCATTCTCCCTTGAGCCAGGAAATCCTGCATTGCTCAATATTGACGCATTTTTTCAAGCGCTCGGATTGCTGTATGACGAGCCTAATTCTGTGGATCAGGCAGAAAAAACTTTGCTGGCTCTGTGTCAGGGTCAGGAAGCAGCAGAAGTATACTGCCAGAAATTTAGAAAGTGGTCTGTGCTCACAAAATGGAATGAGTATGCCCTGGCAGCGATTTTCAGAAAGGGTCTTTATGAAGCCCTTAAAGATGTTATGGTGGGGTTTCCCACGCCTGCTGGTCTGAATGAGTCAATGTCTTTGGCCATTCAGATTGATCGGCGCCTGCGCGAGCGCAAGGTTGTGCACCATATGGCAGTGTCCTCTGAGCAGAGTCCTGAGCCTATGCAATGTGATAGGATTTTGACTAGAGCAGAAAGGCAGACATTCAGACGTCAGAATGGCCTGTGTTTTTACTGTGGTGATTCTGCTCATGCTATTTCTGATTGCCCTAAGCGTACTAAGAGGGTCCCTAGGTCTGTTACCATTAGTACTGTACAGCCTAAATTTCTTTTGTCTGTTACCCTGATTTGCTCATTGTCGTCCTTTTCTGTTATGGCATTTGTGGATTCTGGCGCTGCCCTGAACTTAATGGACTTAGAATTTGCCAAGCGCTGTGGTTTTTCCTTGGAGCCTTTGCGGAGCCCTATTCCCCTAAGGGGGATTGATGCTACACCATTGGCCAAGAATAAACCCCAGTGTTGTGAAATTGGATTTTGGGCTCCCCCGGTGGCCACTGGTGGAATTGAACTGGTGTGCATCATCCTCTCTGTTCACCTGTTTCCATCAGGATGTGGGAGTCGCTATTTAGCCTTGCTCCTCTGTCACTTCCATGCCGGTCAACATTGTAATCAGAAGCCTTTCTGTGCATGTTCCTGCTGCTAGACAACTCCCAGCTAAGTTGGACTTTAGTCCTTGTTTGTTTTTGCATTTTGTTCCAGTTCACAGCTGTAGTTTCGTTTCTGTGTCTGGAAAGCTCTTGTGATCTGAAATTGCCACTCTGATGTTATGAGTTAATACTAGAGTCTTAAAGTAATTTCAGGATGGTGTTTTGATAGGGTTTTCAGCTGACCATGAAAGTGTCCTTTCTGTCTTCCTGCTATCTAGTAAGCGGACCTCAATTTTGCTAAACCTATTTTCATACTACGTTTGTCATTTCATCTAAAATCACCGCCAATATTTGTGGGGGCCTCTGTCTGCCTTTCGGGGAAATTTCTCTAGAGGTGAGCCAGGACTATATTTTCCTCTGCCAGGATTAGTTAGTCCTCCGGCCGGCGCTGGGCGTCTAGGGATAAAACGCAGGCTACGCTACCCGGCTACTGTTAGTTGTGCGGCAGGTTTAGTTCATGGTCAGTTTAGTTTCCATCCTTCCAAGAGCTAGTTCTTATGTTTGCTGGGCTATGTTCTCTTGCCATTGAGAACCATAACAGTTTGACCGGCCACAAAGGGTTAAATTAATTGACAGAGAAAGGAGAGAAAAGAGAAGTCTGCTGAAGTTTTTTTTTTTTTTTTTCCTTCAGTTCTGAGTGTGCTTGTAATTGAATCTCTTGCAAGTCTGCCTATATTGCAGCCTTTCTCTCTCTCTCTCCTTCTAATCCTGGAATGGCTCTGTGTTCACCTGTTTAAAATGGATATTCAGAGTTTAGCTGCAGGTTTGAATAATCTCACCACGAAAGTTCAAAATTTACAAGATTTTGTTGTTCATGTTCCTATATCTGAACCTAGAATTCCTTTGCCTGAATTTTACTCAGTGGAATGAGTGCGCCCTGGCGGCGAATTTCAGAGAGGGTCTCTCTGATGCCATTAAGGATGTTATGGTGGGGTTCCCTGTGCCTGCGGGTCTGAATGAGTCCATGACAATGGCTATCCAGATCGATAGGCGTCTGCGGGAGCGCAAACCTGTGCACCATTTGGCGGTGTCTACTGAGAAGACGCCAGAGAATATGCAATGTGATAGAATTCTGTCCAGAAGTGAACGGCAGAATTTTAGACGAAAAAATGGGTTGTGCTTCTATTGCGGTGATTCAACTCATGTTATATCAGCATGCTCTAAGCGTACTAAGAAGCTTGATAAGTCTGTTTCAATTGGCACTTTACAGTCTAAGTTTATTCTATCTGTGACCCTGATTTGTTCTTTATCATCTATTACCGCGGATGCCTATGTCGACTCTGGCGCCGCTTTGAGTCTTATGGATTGGTCCTTTGCCAAACGCTGTGGGTATGATTTGGAGCCTCTTGAAACTCCTATACCCCTGAAGGGGATTGACTCCACCCCATTGGCTAGCAATAAACCACAATACTGGACACAAGTAACTATGCGGATTAATCCGGATCACCAGGAGATTATTCGCTTTCTTGTGCTGTATAACCTACATGATGTGTTGGTGCTTGGATTGCCATGGCTGCAATCTCATAACCCAGTCCTTGACTGGAAAGCTATGTCTGTGTTAAGCTGGGGATGTAAGGGGACGCATGGGGACGTACCTGTGGTTTCCATTTCATCATCTATTCCCTCTGAGATTCCTGAATTCTTGACTGAATATCGTGACGTTTTTGAAGAACCTAAGCTTGGTTCATTACCTCCGCACCGGGAGTGTGATTGTGCCATAGATTTGATTCCGGGTAGTAAATACCCTAAGGGTCGTTTATTTAATCTGTCTGTGCCTGAACATGCGGCTATGCGAGAATATATAAAGGAGTCCTTGGAAAAGGGACATATTCGTCCTTCGTCATCTCCCTTAGGAGCCGGTTTTTTCTTTGTGGCTAAGAAAGATGGCTCTTTGAGGCCGTGCATTGATTATCGGCTTTTGAATAAAATCACGGTTAAATATCAATATCCGTTGCCACTGCTGACTGATTTGTTTGCTCGCATAAAGGGGGCCAAGTGGTTCTCTAAGATAGATCTCCGTGGGGCGTATAATTTGGTGCGAATTAAGCAGGGGGATGAGTGGAAAACCGCATTTAATACGCCCGAGGGCCACTTTGAGTATTTGGTGATGCCTTTTGGTCTTTCAAATGCCCCTTCAGTCTTTCAGTCCTTTATGCATGACATTTTCCGTGATTATTTGGATAAATTTATGATTGTGTATCTGGATGATATTTTGATTTTTTCGGATGACTGGGACTCTCATGTCCAGCAGGTCAGGAGGGTTTTTCAGGTTTTGCGGTCTAATTCCTTGTGTGTGAAGGGTTCTAAGTGCGTTTTTGGGGTTCAAAAGATTTCCTTTTTGGGATATATTTTTTCCCCCTCTTCCATCGAGATGGATCCTGTCAAGGTTCAGGCTATTTGTGATTGGACGCAACCCTCTTCTCTTAAGAGTCTTCAGAAATTTTTGGGCTTTGCTAACTTTTATCGTCGATTTATTGCTGGTTTTTCTGATGTTGTTAAACCATTGACTGATTTGACTAAGAAGGGTGCTGATGTTGCTGATTGGTCCCCTGCTGCTGTGGAGGCCTTTCGGGAGCTTAAGCGCCGCTTTTCTTCCGCCCCTGTGTTGCGTCAGCCTGATGGTGCTCTTCCTTTTCAGGTTGAGGTCGACGCTTCTGAAATCGGAGCTGGGGCGGTTTTGTCGCAGAGAAGTTCCGATTGCTCCGTGATGAGACCTTGTGCTTTTTTCTCGCGTAAATTTTCGCCCGCCGAGCGGAATTATGATGTTGGGAATCGGGAGCTTTTGGCCATGAAGTGGGCTTTTGAGGAGTGGCGTCATTGGCTTGAGGGGGCTAGACATCAGGTGGTGGTATTGACTGACCACAAAAATCTAATTTATCTTGAGTCCGCCAGACGCCTGAATCCTAGACAGGCGCGCTGGTCGTTGTTTTTCTCTCGGTTTAATTTTGTGGTGTCCTACCTGCCGGGTTCTAAGAATGTTAAGGCGGATGCCCTTTCTAGGAGTTTTGAGCCTGACTCCCCTGGTAATTCTGAATCTACAGGTATCCTTAAGGATGGAGTGATATTGTCTGCCGTTTCTCCAGACCTGCGGCGGGCCTTGCAGGAGTTTCAGGCGGATAGACCTGATCGTTGCCCACCTGGTAGACTGTTTGTTCCTGATGATTGGACCAGTAAAGTCATTTCTGAGGTTCATTCTTCTGCGTTGGCAGGTCATCCTGGAATCTTTGGTACCAGGGATTTGGTGGCAAGGTCCTTCTGGTGGCCTTCCCTGTCTCGAGATGTGCGAGGCTTCGTGCAGTCTTGTGACGTTTGTGCTCGGGCCAAGCCTTGTTGTTCTCGGGCTAGTGGATTGTTGTTGCCCTTGCCTATCCCGAAGAGGCCCTGGACGCACATCTCGATGGATTTTATTTTCGGATCTTCCTGTTTCTCAGAAGATGTCTGTCATCTGGGTGGTGTGTGATCGTTTCTCTAAGATGGTCCATTTGGTTCCCTTGCCTAAGTTGCCTTCTTCTTCCGAGTTGGTTCCTCTGTTTTTTCAAAATGTGGTCCGTTTGCATGGTATTCCGGAGAATATCGTTTCTGACAGAGGTACCCAATTCGTGTCTAGATTTTGGCGAGCATTCTGTGCTAGGATGGGCATAGATTTGTCTTTCTCGTCTGCTTTCCATCCTCAGACTAATGGCCAGACCGAGCGGACGAATCAGACCTTGGAGACATATTTGAGGTGTTTTGTGTCTGCAGATCAGGATGATTGGGTTGCTTTTTTGCCTTTAGCGGAGTTTGCCCTCAATAATCGGGCCAGCTCTGCCACCTTGGTGTCTCCCTTTTTCTGTAATTCGGGGTTTCATCCTCGATTTTCTTCTGGTCAGGTGGAATCTTCGGATTGTCCTGGAGTGGATGCTGTGGTGGAGAGGTTGCATCAGATTTGGGGGCAGGTAGTGGACAATTTGAAGTTGTCCCAGGAGAAGACTCAGCTTTTTGCCAACCGCCGGCGTCGGGTTGGTCCTCGGCTTTGTGTTGTGGACTTGGTGTGGTTGTCTTCTCGTTTTGTCCCTATGAGGGTTTCTTCTCCCAAGTTTAAGCCTCGGTTCATCGGCCCGTACAAGATATTGGAGATTCTTAACCCTGTGTCCTTCCGTTTGGACCTCCCTGCATCTTTTTCTATTCATAATGTTTTTCATCGGTCATTATTGCGCAGGTATGAGGTACCGGTTGTGCCTTCCGTTGAGCCTCCTGCTCCGGTGTTGGTTGAGGGCGAGTTGGAGTACGTTGTGGAAAAAATCTTGGACTCCCGTGTTTCCAGACGGAAACTCCAGTATCTGGTTAAATGGAAGGGATACGGTCAGGAGGATAATTCTTGGGTGACTGCCTCTGATGTTCATGCCTCCGATTTGGTCCATGCCTTTCATAGGGCTCATCCTGATCGCCCTGGTGGTTCTGGTGAGGGTTCGGTGCCCCCTCCTTGAGGGGGGGGTACTGTTGTGAAATTGGATTTTGGGCTCCCCCGGTGGCCACTGGTGGAATTGAACTGGTGTGCATCATCCTCTCTGTTCACCTGTTTCCATCAGGATGTGGGAGTCGCTATTTAGCCTTGCTCCTCTTGTCACTTCCATGCCGGTCAACATTGTAATCAGAAGCCTTTCTGTGCATGTTCCTGCTGCTAGACAACTCCCAGCTAAGTTGGACTTTAGTCCTTGTTTGTTTTTGCATTTTGTTCCAGTTCACAGCTGTAGTTTCGTTTCTGTGTCTGGAAAGCTCTTGTGATCTGAAATTGCCACTCTGATGTTATGAGTTAATACTAGAGTCTTAAAGTAATTTCAGGATGGTGTTTTGATAGGGTTTTCAGCTGACCATGAAAGTGTCCTTTCTGTCTTCCTGCTATCTAGTAAGCGGACCTCAATTTTGCTAAACCTATTTTCATACTACGTTTGTCATTTCATCTTAAATCACCGCCAATATTTGTGGGGGCCTCTGTCTGCCTTTCGGGGAAATTTCTCTAGAGGTGAGCCAGGACTATATTTTCCTCTGCCAGGATTAGTTAGTCCTCCGGCCGGCGCTGGGCGTCTAGGGATAAAACGCAGGCTACGCTACCCGGCTACTGTTAGTTGTGCGGCAGGTTTAGTTCATGGTCAGTTTAGTTTCCATCCTTCCAAGAGCTAGTTCTTATGTTTGCTGGGCTATGTTCTCTTGCCATTGAGAACCATAACACCCCAGTACTGGACACAGTTGACCATGTACATGGCTGCAGCACATCAGGAAAATATTCACTTTTTGGTGTTGCATAATTTGCATGATGTTGTTGTGCTGGGTTTTCCATGGTTACAGGTACATAATCCAGTGCTGGATTGGAGATCTATGTCTGTAACTGGTTGGGGTTGTCAGGGGATACATAGTGATATTCCTTTGATGTCCATTTCCTCATCCCCTTCTTCTGAAGTTCCTGAGTTTTTGTCGGATTTCCAGGATGTATTTGATGAGCCTAAGTCTAGTTCCCTGCCTCCTCATAGGGACTGCGATTGTGCCATTAATTTGATTCCTGGCTGTAAGTTCCCTAAGGGCCGACTTTTCAATCTGTCTGTGCCAGAGCATGCCGCTATGCGGAGTTATGTAAAGGAGTCCTTGGAGAAGGGGCATATTCGCCCGTCTTCGTCACCATTGGGAGCGGGATTTTTTTTTGTTGCCAAGAAGGATGGTTCCTTGAGACCCTGTATAGATTATCACCTTCTCAATAAGATCACGGTCAAATTCCAGTACCCTTTACCTTTGCTTTCTGATTTGTTTGCTCGGATTAAGGGTGCCAGTTGGTTTACTAAAATCGACATTCGAGGGGCGTATAATCTCGTGCGTATTAAACAAGGTAATGAATGGAAAACCGCATTTAATACGCCCGAAGGCCATTTTGAATATCTTGTGATGCCATTCGGGCTCTCTAATGCTCCATCGGTATTTCAGTCCTTTATGCATGATATCTTCCGGAATTATCTGGATAAATTCATGATTGTGTATTTGGATGATATTTTGGTTTTTTCCGATGATTGGGAGTCTCATGTGAAGCAGGTTAGGATGGTATTTCAGGTCCTTCGTGCTAATGCGTTGTTTGTGAAAGGGTCTAAGTGCCTCTTTGGAGTTCAGAAAGTTTCATTTTTTCTCCCTAGGCTATTAAAATGGACCCTGTTAAAGTCCAGGCCATTCATGATTGGACTCAACCCACATCTGTAAAGAGCCTTCAAAAATTTTTGGGCTTTGCTAATTTTTATCGCCGCTTTATTGCTAATTTTTCTAGTGTGGTGAAGCCTCTGACCGATTTGACGAAGAAAGGCGCTGATGTGATGAATTGGTCCTCTGCGGCTGTTGAGGCCTTTCAGGAGCTTAAACGTCGTTTTACTTCTGCCCCTGTGTTGCGTCAGCCAGAAGTTTCTCTCCCTTTTCAGGTTGAGGATGATGCTTCTGAGATTGGGGCAGGGGCCGTTTTGTCTCAGAGAAATTCTGATGGCTCTTTGATGAAACCATGTGCTTTCTTCTCCAGAAAGTTTTCGCCTGCTGAGCGTAATTATGATGTCGGCAATCGGGAGTTGTTGGCTCTGAAGTGGGCATTTGAGGAGTGGCGACTGTTGTGAATGGAACTTTTTGGCTCCCTCTTGTGGTCACTAGCGACATGACACTTTGATTTTCTTTCCTCAGCTTGGTACCCACCTGGTTCGTTAGTCCAGGGGTGTTGCTATTTAAACTCCCTGGATTCTCAGTCTGGTGCCTGGCATCGTTGTAATCAGTTCCTTTCTGTTTGCTCCTGTCTGCTGGTCCTGTGTCATGGTTCTCAATGGCGAGAGAACATAGCCCAGCATATAAAAGAACTAGCTCTTGGAAGATGGAATCTAAACTGACCATGAACTAAACCTGCCGCACAATTAACAGTGGCCGGGTAGCGTGCCTACGTTTTATCCCTAGACGCCCAGCGCCAGCCGGAGGACTAACTAATCCTAGCAGAGGAAAATACAGTCCTGGCTCACCTCTAGAGAAATTTCCCCAAAAGGCAGACAGAGGCCCCCACATATATTGGCGGTGATTTAAGATGAAATGACAAACGTAGTATGAAAATAGGTTTAGCAAAATCGAGGTCCGCTTACTAGATAGCAGGAAGACAGAAAGGGCACTTTCATGGTCAGCTGAAAACCCTATCAAAACACCATCCAGAAATTACTTTAAGACTCTAGTATTAACTCATAACACCAGAGTGGCAATTTCAGATCACAAGAGCTTTCCAGACACAGTAACGAAACAGCGGCTGTGAACTGGAACAAAATGCAAAAACAAACAAGGACGAAAGTCCAACTTAGCTGAGAGTTGTCTAGTAGCAGGAACATGCACAGAAAGGCTTCTGATAACATTGTTGACCGGCATGAAACTGACAGAGGAGCAAGGTTATATAGAGACTCCCACATCCTGATGGGAACAGGTGAACAGAGAGGATGATGCACACAAGTTCAATTCCACCAGTGGCCACCGGGGGAGCCCAGAATCCAATTTCACAACAGTCCTGGTTCTTTGCAAAACAAGCTAAGTCCTGCTTCCTTATTTTTTGGTTATTTGCATTGCTCTTATTTTTTGTCCAGCTTGTACTAAATGTGATTCCTGATATTGCTGGAAGCTCTAGGGGGCTGATATTCTCCCCCCGTGCCGTTAGACGGTTCGGGGGTTCTTGAATATTCAGCGTGGAAATTTTGATAGGGTTTTTGCTGACCGTATAAGTCATCTTCCTATATTCTGCTATTAGTCAGTGGGCCTCTCTTTGCTAAAACCTAGTTCATTCTTACGTTTGTCTTTTCTTCTTACCTCACCGTTATTATTTGTTGGGGGCTTGTATCCAACTTTTGGGGTCTTTTCTCTGGAGGCAAGAAAGGTCTATTGTTTCAGTTCTAGGGTTAGTTAGTTCTCCGGCTGGCGCGAGACGTCTAGAACCAACGTAGGTACGTTCCCCGGCTACTGCTATTTGTTGTGCTAGGATCAGTTATACGGTCAGCCTAGTTACCACTGCCCTATGAGCTGGTTTTTTGTGTGTGCAGACTTGGTAATAACCTTTGAGACCCTCTGCCATTGGGGTCATAACAGTATGCCAGGCCAAAAGTAATACTTAATGCATTGCAGAAGTGGGATTATAAGAAAGGAAATTCTGAGTTTTTTTTTTTTTTCTTTCTTCCTCCCCTTTATCTCTGAGTGGCTTGAGCTTGCTGCAGACATGGATGTCCAGACTTTGATTACTAGTGTGGATCAGCTTGCTGCTCGTGTGCAGGGCATTCAAGATTTTGTTACTTGTAGTCCTATGTCAGAACCTAAAATACCTATTCCTGAACTGTTCTCTGGAGACCGATTTAAGTTTAGGAATTTCAGGAATAATTGTAAATTGTTTCTATCTCTGAGACCTCGTTCGTCTGGAGACTCAGCTCAGCAAGTAAAAATTGTTATCTCTTTCTTGCGGGGCGACCCTCAGGATTGGGCCTTCTCGTTAGCGCCAGGAGATCCGGCATTGGCAAATATTGATGCGTTTTTTCTGGCGCTCGGGTTGCTTTACGAGGAGCCCAATCTTGAAATTCAGGCAGAAAAAGCTTTGCTGGCTATCTCTCAGGGCCAGGATGAAGCTGAAGTGTATTGCCCAAAATTTCGGAAATGGTCCGTGCTTACTCAGTGGAATGAGTGTGCTCTGGCCGCAAATTTCAGAAATGGCCTTTCTGAAGCCATTAAGAATGTGATGGTGGGTTTCTCCATTCCTACAAGTCTGAATGATTCCATGGCGCTGGCTATTCAAATTGACCGGCGTTTGCGGGAGCGCAAAGCCGCTAATCCTCTGGTGGTGTTGTCTGAACAAACACCTGATTTAATGCAATGTGGTAGAATTCAGACTAGAAATGAACGGAAAAATCATAGACGTCAGAATGGGTTGTGTTTTTACTGTGGTGATCCTACACATGTTATATCAGCATGCTCTAAACGCTTAACAAAGGTGGTTAGTCCTGTCGCCATTGGTAATTTGCAACCTAAATTTATTTTGTCTGTGACCTTAATTTGCTCATTGTCTTCCTACCCTGTTATGGCGTTTGTGGATTCAGGTGCTGCCCTGAGTCTTATGGATTTTTCATTTGCCAAACGCTGTGGTTTTGTTCTTGAGCCGTTGGTAAATCCTATCCCTCTTAGAGGTATTGATGCTACGCCATTGGCGGAAAATAAGCCGCAGTTTTGGACACAGGTAACCATGTGCATGACTCCTGAACATCGGGAGGTGATTCGTTTTCTGGTTCTGCATAAGATGCATGATTTGGTCGTTTTGGGTCTACCATGGTTACAGACCCATAATCCAGTTTTGGATTGGAAGGCAATGTCTGTGTCAAGTTGGGGCTGTCAGGGAATTCATTGCGATTCCCCGCCGGTGTCTATTGCTTCCTCTACTCCTTCGGAAGTTCCTGAGTATTTGTCTGATTATCAGGATGTATTCAGCGAGTCCAGGTCCAGTGCTCTTCCTCCTCATAGGGACTGTGACTGCGCTATAGATTTGATTCCGGGTAGTAAATTTCCTAAGGGAAGATTATTTAATCTGTCTGTACCTGAGCATACCGCAATGCGTTCGTATATCAAGGAGTCTCTGGAGAAGGGGCATATTCGTCCATCCTCTTCCCCTCTTGGTGCGGGATTCTTTTTTGTGGCCAAGAAGGACGGATCTTTGAGACCTTGTATAGACTATCGGCTTCTGAATAAAATCACTGTTAAATTTCAGTATCCTTTGCCTCTGTTGTCGGACTTGTTTGCCCGGATTAAGGGTGCCAAGTGGTTCACCAAGATAGATCTTCGTGGTGCGTACAACCTTGTGCGCATTAAGCAGGGAGATGAATGGAAAACTGCATTTAATACGCCCGAAGGTCATTTTGAGTACTTGGTGATGCCTTTTGGGCTCTCTAATGCTCCCTCAGTATTTCAGTCCTTTATGCATGATATTTTCCGGAAGTACCTGGATAAATTTATGATCGTTTATCTGGATGATATTCTGCTTTTTTCTGATGATTGGGACTCCCATGTAAAGCAGGTCAGGATGGTGTTTCAGGTTTTGCGTGAGAATGCTTTGTTTGTCAAGGGCTCAAAGTGTCTGTTTGGAGTGCAGAAGGTTCCCTTTTTGGGTTTTATTTTCTCCCCTTCTGCGGTGGAGATGGACCCAGTCAAGGTCCGAGCTATTCATGATTGGACTCAACCCACGTCAGTTAAGAGTCTTCAGAAGTTCTTGGGTTTTGCTAACTTCTACCGTCGTTTTATCGCTAACTCTTCTAGCGTTGTTAAACCTTTGACGGATATGACCAAGAAAGGTTCTGATGTTGCTAACTGGGCTCCTGCAGCCGTGGAAGCTTTCCAAGAGCTGAAGCGCCGGTTTACTTCGGCGCCTGTTTTGTGTCAGCCTGATGTCTCACTTCCCTTTCAGGTTGAAGTGGATGCTTCTGAGATCGGTGCAGGGGCCGTTTTGTCGCAGAGAGACCCTGGTTGCTCTATAATGAGACCATGTGCTTTTTTTTCTAGGAAGTTTTCGCCTGCTGAGCGGAACTATGATGTTGGCAATCGGGAGTTGTTGGCCATGAAGTGGGCATTTGAGGAGTGGCGTCATTGGCTCGAGGGTGCTAAGCATCGTGTGGTGGTCTTGACTGATCACAAAAATCTGATGTATCTCGAGTCTGCTAAACGCCTGAATCCTAGACAGGCCCGTTGGTCATTGTTTTTCTCCCGTTTTGACTTTGTGGTCTCGTACCTACCGGGTTCAAAGAATGTGAAGGCTGATGCTCTTTCTAGGAGCTTTGTGCCTGACTCTCCTGGAGTCTCAGAGCCAGCTGGTATTCTTAAAGAGGGAGTTATCTTGTCGGCCATTTCTCCGGATTTGCGACGTGTGTTGCAGAGATTTCAGGCTGGTAGACCTGACTCTTGTCCACCTGACAGACTGTTTGTTCCTGATAAATGGACCAGCAGAGTCATTTCCGAGGTTCATTCCTCGGTGTTGGCAGGGCATCCGGGGATTTTTGGCACCAGAGATTTGGTGGCTAGGTCCTTTTGGTGGCCTTCCTTGTCACGGGATGTGCGGTCGTTTGTGCAGTCCTGTGGGACTTGTGCTCGAGCTAAGCCTTGCTGTTCTCGTGCCAGCGGGTTGCTCTTGCCCTTGCCTGTCCCGAAGAGGCCTTGGACACACATTTCCATGGATTTCATTTCAGATCTTCCGGTGTCTCAGGGCATGTCTGTCATCTGGGTGGTATGTGATCGTTTTTCCAAGATGGTCCATTTGGTGTCCTTGCCTAAGCTGCCTTCCTCTTCCGATCTGGTTCCTTTATTCTTTCAGAATGTGGTTCGTTTGCACGGCATTCCTGAGAATATCGTGTCTGACAGAGGATCCCAGTTTGTTTCCAGGTTCTGGCGATCCTTTTGTGCTAAGATGGGCATTGATTTGTCGTTTTCATCTGCCTTTCATCCTCAGACTAATGGCCAAACTGAGCGAACAAATCAGACTCTAGAGGCTTATTTGAGGTGTTTTGTTTCTGCAGATCAGGATGATTGGGTGACCTTCTTGCCATTGGCTGAGTTTGCCCTTAATAATCGGGCTAGTTCCGCTACTTTGGTTTCGCCATTTTTCTGCAACTCTGGTTTTCATCCTCGTTTTTCCTCGGGACATGTTGAGCCCTCTGACTGTCCTGGGGTAGATTCTGTGGTGGATAGGTTGCAGCAGATTTGGAATCATGTGGTGGACAACTTAAAGTTGTCACAGGAGAAGGCTCAGCGTTTTGCCAACCGCCGCCGCGGTGTGGGTCCCCGACTTCGCGTTGGGGATTTGGTGTGGCTGTCTTCTCGGTTTGTTCCTATGAAGGTCTCCTCTCCTAAATTTAAGCCTCGCTTCATCGGTCCTTATAAGATTTTGGAAATCCTTAATCCAGTGTCCTTTCGCTTGGATCTTCCGGTGTCGTTTGCCATTCACAACGTGTTCCATAGGTCTTTGTTGCGGCGGTACGTTGTGCCGGTGGTTCCTTCTGTTGAGCCTCCTGCTCCGGTGTTGGTTGAGGGCGAGTTGGAGTATGTGGTGGAGAAGATCTTGGATTCTCGTCTCTCCAGACGGAGGCTTCAGTATCTGGTCAAGTGGAAGGGCTATGGTCAGGAGGATAATTCCTGGGTGGTCGCCTCTGATGTTCATGCGGCCGATTTGGTTCGTGCCTTTCACGCTGCTCATCCTGATCGCCCTGGTGGTCTTGGTGAGGGTTCGGTGACCCCTCCTTAAGGGGGGGGTACTGTTGTGAATGGAACTTTTTGGCTCCCTCTTGTGGTCACTAGCGACATGACACTTTGATTTTCTTTCCTCAGCTTGGTACCCACCTGGTTCGTTAGTCCAGGGGTGTTGCTATTTAAACTCCCTGGATTCTCAGTCTGGTGCCTGGCATCGTTGTAATCAGTTCCTTTCTGTTTGCTCCTGTCTGCTGGTCCTGGTTCTTTGCAAAACAAGCTAAGTCCTGCTTCCTTATTTTTTGGTTATTTGCATTGCTCTTATTTTTTGTCCAGCTTGTACTAAATGTGATTCCTGATATTGCTGGAAGCTCTAGGGGGCTGATATTCTCCCCCCGTGCCGTTAGACGGTTCGGGGGTTCTTGAATATTCAGCGTGGAAATTTTGATAGGGTTTTTGCTGACCATATAAGTCATCTTCCTATATTCTGCTATTAGTCAGTGGGCCTCTCTTTGCTAAAACCTAGTTCATTCTTACGTTTGTCTTTTCTTCTTACCTCACTGTTATTATTTGTTGGGGGCTTGTATCCAACTTTTGGGGTCTTTTCTCTGGAGGCAAGAAAGGTCTATTGTTTCCCTTCTAGGGTTAGTTAGTTCTCCGGCTGGCGCGAGACGTCTAGAACCAACGTAGGTACGTTCCCCGGCTACTGCTATTTGTTGTGCTAGGATCAGTTATACGGTCAGCCTAGTTACCACTGCCCTATGAGCTGGTTTTTTGTGTGTGCAGACTTGGTAATAACCTCTGAGACCCTCTGCCATTGGGGTCATAACAGGCGACATTGGCTTGAGGGAGCCAAGCATCGCGTGGTGGTCTTGACTGATCATAAGAATCTGATTTATCTCGAGTCTGCTAAACGGTTGAATCCTAGACAAGCTCAGTGGTCTCTGTTTTTCTCCCGTTTTGATTTTGTGGTCTCGTATATTCCGGGATCTAAGAATGTGAAGGCTGATGCCCTTTCTAGGAGTTTTTTGCCTGATTCTCCGGGAGTTCTTGAGCCGGCTGGGATTCTCAAGGAGGGGGTGATTCTTTCTGCCATCTCCCCTGATTTGCGGCGGGTACTTCAGGAGTTTCAGGCTGATAAACCTGACCTCTGTCCAGTGGGGAAACTGTTCCTGATAGATGGACTAGCAGGGTAATTTCTGAGGTTCATTGTTCGGTGTTGGCTGGTCACCCTGGGATTTTCGGTACCAGAGATTTGGTGGCTAGGTCCTTTTGGTGGCCTTCCTTGTCGCGGGATGTGCGTTCGTTTGTGCAGTCCTGTGGGACCTGTGCTCGGGCTAAGCCTTGCTGTTCCCGTGCCAGTGGGTTGCTTTTGCCTTTGCCTATTCCTGAGAGGCCCTGGACGCATATTTCCATGGATTTTATTTCTGATCTTCCTGTTTCTCAGAAGATGTCTGTCATCTGGGTGGTTTGTGACCGGTTTTCTAAGATGGTCCATTTGGTACCCTTGCCTAAGTTGCCTTCCTCCTCTGATTTGGTTCCATTATTTTTTCAGCATGTGGGTCGTTTGCATGGTATTCCGGAGAATATTGTGTCTGACAGAGGTTCCCAGTTCGTTTCTAGGTTTTGGCGGTCCTTTTGTGCTAGAATGGGCATTGATTTGTCTTTTTCTTCAGCATTCCATCCTCAGACAAATGGCCAAACGGAGCGAACCAATCAGACCTTGGAAACCTATTTGAGATGCTTCGTGTCTGCTGATCAGGATGATTGGGTGACCTTTTTGCCGTTGGCCGAGTTTGCCCTTAATAATCGGGCTAGTTCTGCTACCTTGGTTTCGCCTTTCTTTTGTAACTTTGGTTTTCATCCTCGTTTTTCTTCAGGGCAGCTTGAGCCTTCTGACTGTCCTGGTGTGGATTCTGTGGTGGACAGGTTGCAGCAAATTTGGACTCATGTGGTGGACAATTTGACGTTGTCTCAGGAAAAGGCTCAACGTTTTGCTAACCGTCGTCGGTGTGTTGGTCCCGGCTTCGTGTGGGGGATTTGGTCTGGTTGTCTTCTCGTCATGTTCCTATGAAGGTTTCTTCCCCTAAGTTCAAGCCTCGCTTTATTGGGCCTTATAAGATTTCTGAAATTATCAATCCGGTGTCTTTTCGTTTGGCCCTTCCAGCTTCTTTTTCCATTCATAATGTGTTCCATAGATCCTTGTTGCGGAGATATGTGGTACCTATGGTTCCCTCCGTTGATTCTCCTGCTCCGGTGTTGGTTGAGGGGGAATTGGAATATGTGGTGGAGAAGATTTTGGATTCTCCTTTTTCGAGACAGAAGCTTCAGTATCTGGTCAAGTGGAAGGGTTATGGACAGGAGGATAATTCTTGGGTTGTTGCCTCCGATGTTCATGCTGCCGATTTGGTTCGTGCTTTCCATTTGGCTCGTCCTGATCGGCCTGGGAGCTCTGGTGAGGGTTCGGTGACCCCTCCTCAAGGGGGGGGGGTACTGTTGTGAATTCCGTTCTGGAGCTCCCTCCTGTGGTTTGTTATTTAAACCTGCTCTGGGCTTTAGTTCATGCCAGCTGTCAATGTCTTAGGTTGGATTTTGTTCTCTCCTTGGATTTCTCATATGGCCTGTCCTTGTCAGCAAAAGATACGTTTCTGCTAGTTCTTGTTTGTCCATTTTCTTTGGACACTATTGCTTTGCAAATATGTCTCTTTTTGTCCAGCTTGTCACTATGTCATATTCAGGCTAGCTGGAAGCTCTGAGAAGCAGATTTGCCCCTCCACACCGTGAGTCGGTGTGGAGTTCATTTTTGTAAACTCTGTGTGGATTTTTGTAGTTATACAAAAAGTAATACTGACTTTGTAATTGACTCTGGGCTATAGAGAGGAGACTAGAAAAACACCCAGGGCTGTATTCCTGCTCTGCATTTGTTAGTACATAAATGCAGGAGCTTCATTGAGTAAATAATACACTGATCAGTGTAGATGTGAATCCAGCTCTGGGGTGAAGTAAAGGACTTGTTAGAAAGCTCCACATACTCCCTCTGTGTTTTCACTTTCCTCCTCACCCTATCCATAGAATTGAATAGGAGGTGTAGCCTGACACCTCTGAACAAAAGTGTTTTTCCCCAAAGTGCTTGATCACTTCAGGAAGCAAGAGGAAGTGAAGAAGTGGCTCATATGGGGAGAAATAAGCAGAATTCTCTGCTAAGATATAATATCAAGTTTGTTATATTCATCTTATTGACTTATGCAAAGTTTGAAAGTACAGGACTAATTTAGAAAAAACATCCTCGCCCCACAAAAACCCACACCAAAGTGGGCAAGGATCTTTGTCTCCCAGCTAGGCCCTCGTCTTTTTTTTTTTTTCTCCCCCATCACCCCTTGCACTCCGCGTCTGTCCCATGAATTGGAGCAAAGGATTTTATTTTTAGGAAATGGGTGAGTGCCGCTTTATTTTGTCTCAGCTTGGTCATCACCTTGTTGCTTTAGCAGAGGACCACCGTAATTCCTCTTTAACACTGACCATTCTCATATTTGCACAGTGCGTTGCTGTTTGGTGCTGTTAAGCTCATTTTTTTGCTGCACAGCATAGTGTGTATGTGTATATATAGCATAGTATCTGTATGTATATGTAGCTGAGCTGTATGTATGTATACAACATTGTATGTAGCAGAGCTTTATGTATGTATACAACAGTGTGTATGTATATGTAGCAGCACTATGTATATACAGCAGAGTGGTGTGTAGCAGAACTGTATGTATATAGCAAAGGTGTATACAAAAGTATATACTGCAGTGTGTACATAATGTGCTTACTGTAAAGCCCTATGTGTATAATACATATGTCGCAGAGAAACACTAACAGATCTATTTCCTCCATATTCTAACCTGGTGCATTAAAATTGGTGATAATGACCACCCCATTTTACAATACCCATGGTTGTCTAAACCTGTGGTGCACCTTATAATCCAAAAAATGAGTTAATTGTTTTTATAAACCACTCTACATATGATCCTATGACGCTCCTGTAGCGCAGGGCAGGATGCTCTCTATTTTAGTGCATCCCCCAACTTGGACATTGGGTGGTCTGTGCTGTGGGTTAACAGCAAAAACCTCTACTAAATGATTATACCGCTGAGTCCTGTACGGTGATCTGTTTTCTTTTGAGACAGCGGTGCGCATCAACATTTATTTACATAAAAGCAGGAAATTCTCAATGTGCTTGAAAAACGAGTCTTCTCAGATTTTTCTGTGTGCGGCAATACAGAACCGCTGCTAGACCGTCACTGAGAATGTCACTGTATATACCAGAGAGACGGCTGAAGCCAGATGGCGAAACCTCATAGACAGCAGAGTACAAGGTTTTATATGATGTACAGTACAGTGACAGCGGGGGGATTTACCCCGAGGGTCTCCTTTTGCAGACAGTATACATTACAGCATACCTGTGAGACTATGGCACCGCTGCTATATCTTGTGTGCAGTAATTACTGTTCTTCTTTACATTAATGTGGATTACTTGAGTTAATTACCGCTCGCATTTGCACATTAGACTGTTTTCAGTCCAATAATTGATGCTCGGCGTGCACGTCATTATACATCTCCAGTTTATTATGGTAGCCTCCTTTCATTCCTGCCGTGCTTGTTTACAGCAGGAACCGTCTAATCTCCTGGTATTATGCTTCTTTAATATGCAATTTGTTTTCCATAGTTTACGCCGTTGTTATTCAGCGCACATGAACCATGACGGATTTTATTATCCCTTTTTGTTTTTAATTTTCTTTGCTCTTTCTAATTATTTAGGTCTTTTGTTTAAATTGTTGATACGCCGTAATCATTTTTGTAATCAAAATCTGAATTGTATCCGAAAAAAAAGAGTAGAGATCTGGCAATGCACATAGAAGAGAGATCACATGGCATTTTGCTGGTGGACCCCGATTTAGCGACTGGTCGCTTGCTCAAAAAATTACGTTAAATACCTTGTAAAAATCCCTGAGCACTGCTGACTTTGCCGTTCTTTTCCGTTTTGTGCTGTGTTTCTCCTTTGCAGCGATACTCACATTTGTTGCTTTTGGAGCGCAGTATGTGAAATCTCTGCTTGCAGATCAACTGGACGTTTCTCTGGTTGTGTGCACTTTCACACCTCTTTCCCAGATGCTGCCAATCACAGCTCAGCAGCATCTGAGACTAATAATTTAGAAACTGATCTAGCAGTCAGTAACTGCCAGCATCTAGTTAGTGTCAAAGTGGTCATCCCAGAGAAGACTCCGAAGAGCAGAAATTTCACACACTCCCCTCCAAGAGCAATAAATGTGAAAATCTCTACTATTTAAAAAAAAAAAATAAATCACAAGTCTGAGGCTGCCTACTCTTTTCTTAAAGGGAATCTGTCACCCCCAAAGTCGTATATGAGCCTACGCCACCAGCATCAGGGGCTTATCTACAGTATTCTGTAATGCTGTAGATAAGCCCCCGATGTACCCTGAAAGGTGAGAAATAAAGGTTAGATTATACTCACCCAGGGGCGGTCCGGTCCGATGGGCGTCGCGGTCCGGTCCAGCACCTACTATCTTAATACGATGATGTCCTTTTCTGGACTTCCTGCTCCGGCGCAGGCGTACTTTATCTGCCCTGTTGAGGGCAGAGCAAAGTACTGCAGTGCGCAGGTGCCGGGAAAGGTCCGAGAGGCCCGGCGCCTGCGCACTGCAGTACTTTGCTCTGCCCTCAACAGGGCCGACAAAGTACGCCCGCGCTGGAGCCACGGCAAGAAGAGGACGTCATCGTAAGAAGATAGGAGGCCCCGGACCGCGACTTCCATCGGACCCGGACTGCAGCGGGACCTCCCCTGGGCGAGTATAATCTAACCTCTTTTTCTCATCTTTCAGGTTACATCTGGCGCCTATCTACAGCATTACAGGATGCTGTAGATAAGCCCCTGATGCCGTTGGCCGCAGCTCATATACGATTTTGGGGGTGACAAGTTCCCTTTAAGTATAGGGCTCATTGAGACGAGCGTATTATATGGAAGTGTGCACCACAGACCGCACATGGAGCGCACATGCAGCCATTATAGGCAGTGTACAAGAGCACATGGTCAGTATTTCATACACATTCATTCAGTCTAACTGTCTTTTGTGGAGGGAAAAAAATCATAGTATGTACCACTTTTGTCTGATTTAGAGCACTTGACCGATATGCAGACCAGCACATGACGTCAATCAAGTCTTGTGGATGTGACTGACCAGAGTTTTCAAGCGGGATGGCTGAACATGACCAAGAAAAAAGTAGCCCCAGACTTGATAGGATTTTTAAGAAGTACCTTAGTATGTTGGTTCTCTGGGCATGATCACTAAAATGAAGGGGCAGATGCATGGAGCTGAGCGCTGCAATCCTTCAAAGCTCAACATAAGTGTTCTGGGTTGACCGTGACCGAGAGGAGCCCAAAGACCGCTGTGTCGTATTTCACATACTCCTGCACTAATTAGAAGCACTTCTCCTTCACATTAAACTGTGCAGGTTTGTTAGCTGAGCAAGGGTTAATCTGCTCAGCCTGGAGTTTCTGAAGCTTTCCTGCTTGGATGATTTCAGCTGTGCAGTATTGGCCACTCCTTTCTCCTATATATATTCTCCTCTGTCAATCTGGATTGCCAGTGTCAGTCTTATACTGCCTAGTGTGGAGTGAAGGAGCCCGTTGTTGGTAGAGGCGTTTGGAGTGTTGATTTGTGACTGTTGCTTTGTGTTTCTGCAGTGTGCAAATACTAATCCTCTCCTATTTGGTTTTCCTTCCTTTTCTCCATGGTATTCCCCTCTGTTGTCTGTGAGTGCATATTTGTATGATTGGTATTTTCATTTATCCCTGTACGTTCTCCTTTGTTAGTCTGGTTTGTGTATATACATACACTATAACTCCCCACTTCACTGGGTGGAGGAGGGGGCAGATTTAGAGCTGATTCAGGAGTTCAGCAAGGTATGTAGCCGCGATGTCTTTACCATCAGAACTAATCCAGGGAGCAGGAATAGTTAGGGCACCCCTAGCTTTAGGGACAGTGAAGGAACCCCTGGCCTGGAGTAATCCGACAAGAGTTGTGACAATAAGCTTAACTCATCTCAAGGTATATAAGCCTGATTTCAGTTTGATTCATTTCTGGGGTTTCAAATCAAAACTAGACATATGTCGAAAGTTTTCTGAAAGTGCGGTTACTCTTGCATATTGTAAAGCTATATACCAGAATCTGTATTGGACACAAGGCCTTAAGATCATATGTTGTACTGTGAGCCATGCATTGTTGAGCTGCGATAAAATGTAGGGCTTTAAATGTTTAGTTGTGTGAAAAAGTGTTTGCCCGTTCCTGATTTCCTATTCTTTTGCATGTTTGTCACACGTAAATGTTTCAGATCACCAAACAAATTTTTAATATTAGACAAAGATAACCAGTAATCACAAAATGCAGTTTATCAATGAAGGTCTTTATTATTAAGCGAAAAAGAAATCCAAGCCTACAGGGCCCTGTGTGGGGAAAAAAAGTGATTGCCCCCTAAACCTAATAACTGGTGGGGCCACCCTTAGCAGGAAAAACTGCAATCAAGCGTTTGCCATAACTGGTAATGAGTCTTTTACAATGCTCTGGAGGAATTTTGGCCACTCATCATTGCAGAATTGTTGTAATTCAGCCATATTGGAGGGTTTCCCAGCATGAACCGCCTATTTAAGGTCATGCCACAGCATCTCAATTGGATTAAGGTCAGGACTTTGACTAGGGCACTCCAAAGTCTTAATGGTGTGTTTTGGATCATTGTCCTGCTGCATAACCCAAGTGCACTTCAACTTGAGGTCACGAACAGATGGCCGGACATTCTCCTTCAGGATTCTTTGGTAGACCGCAGAATTCATGGTTCCCTTTACCACAGTAAGTCTTCCAGGTCCCGAAGCAGCAAAAAAAAGCCCCAGACCATCACACTATCACCACCATATTTTACTTTTGGTATGATGTCTTTTCTAAAATGCTGTGTTACTTCTATGCCAGATGTCATAGGACATACACCTTCCAAAAAGTTCAACTTTTGTCTCATCAGTCCACAAAGTATTCTCCCAAAAGTCTTGGAGATCATCAAGATGTTTTCTTGCAAAACGGAGATGAGCCGTTATGTTCTTATTTCTCATCTGTGTTTTTCATCTTTGAACTCTGCCAATCAGGCCATTGTTGCCCAGTCTCTTTCTTATGGTGGAATCATGAACACTGATCTTAATTTAAGTCAAGTGAGGCCAGCAGTTCTTTGAATGTTGTTGTGGGGTCTTTTGTGACTTCTTGGATGGGTCTTCGCTGTGCTCTTGGGGTAATTTTGGTCATCCGGCCACTCCTGGGAAGGTTCAACATGTTCCACGTTTTTGTCATTTGTGAATAATGGCTCTCACTGTTGTATGCTGGAGTCCCAAAGCTTTAGAAATGGCTTTATAACCTTTTCCAGACTGGTGGATCTCAATTACTGTCTCATTTGTTCCAGAATTTCTTTGGGCCGTGACATGATGTCTAGCTTTTGAGGATCTTTTGGTCTACTTCACTTTTGTCAGCAAAACACAAAAAAACACGACTATAAACTCCCAAATATGATTTTAAATAATCCAAAATAAATTTATTGAAAAAACAGGTAAGGGTGACAACAAGGAAGAGGAGGGGGTACACCCCCTAGCACATGCCTGAAACGGACGCCCATAGGGACATATAATATATCGAAGGACTAGGTAAGTATAACTACATACATGTATTGCACAATTGCCACCTAGCCTAACTTGTTATAACACCCAGCATCCAGGTAGAGAGGAAAACCATAAAATTCCTACATACATAGAAAATATTACCCGTATTTAGCCAGGGAACTGTCCACAAGCGTCCTCCCTGACGCACGTTTCGGCAATGTAGCCTTTCTCAAGGGGTGAGGCAGCGATTTCTTGATAGAGAACAGGTGTGGCTAGGGAATTTGAACTCGGCGTCCCAAAAATGTGATAAAGCACAGTTATTTTATGGGGGTTTTTGGGGTGGGGGGTAATCATTTTTCACACAGGGCCCTTGAGGTTTGGATTTCTTTTTCGCTTAATAATAAAGACCTTCATTTATAATCTGCATTTTGTGATTACTTGTGTTATCGTTGTCTAATATTTAAAATTTGTTTGGTAATCTGAAACATTTAAGTGTGACAAACATGCGAAAGAATAGGAAATCAGGAAGGAGCAAACACTATTTCACATAACTGTAATGAAGCAGCCTTTACCCCAAACTCGCAGGGATTTCACTTTAAATCTTTTCATTTTTAAACTGTTTCAATGATAATTGTATTAGTCATATGATTGTTGTTAATGAAACAGGTTAGATCAATAGTACAAGCGAGCATAGGAAACTTTGTCAGACATCTTACTGGTGAAAAAGGCTTCTATCTCCACTTACGAGCCACTTGTCGTCCTCCTCCTGAATTTATAATTTTACTTGTAAAATCCATCTTAACACCCAATTAGATGGAAAATATATCTGGCAGCACCTTTCTCCTGTCTTTCTATTGAAAGCATATGGAGAACAGGCCTAACCAACCGAGCATGCGAATAGGGGTAGGGTGGCAAAATTGGGCTGAAAGTGATCTATGTTGTTTGGGCACCGTAAGGTAATTTAGGACTTTCAGCTTATTGAGGAATAAAGCTACATGCTGGCAAGAGAAGCCTATAGAGAGAGGGGGAAGAGAGGAGGTGCAGAGCGGGAGGCATAGAGTTGTTTCTAGTTAGTATTGTCTCTGCCAAAACTGGGCTCACAGCTACACTGCTCAGAAGTGCTGTATAAAGCCTTCTATACTGCTGTTCCTTCTCATTGTGTGCTACAGGGAGATGGAGAAGCTGGATTTTCTCTACTATGTGCTGCATCAGGGAAACATCAAAGCAGCTAGTCTACAGAAATCAATGTATGTTTGTTTGTTTACTATCTCCAAGCTGTTTTAATAAGTTGATATTTTTTTCCCTCCCTGTCTTGTAGACTACATCGCACCAATGAGGATGATCGAGAGCATAGATTCTGATGATATGGTATCCAGCAAGGACATGTGGGCTGAGATTTGCCCCAGTTCTCCAGACCTCCAGGAAACAAACCCACCAGACAACTTTTCAGACTCTTTCCTATATCCTGATCCTAGTGAAATGCCCGAGAGTAATAGCTTATCTTACTCTCCCAAACCTTGGGCTCCATTACAAGATTCTGAAGTATACTTAGCCGCTTTAGGTCAGTAAACCAAATTCTGTTTTCTTTTGGTGTTCATCATTCGTTCGGCATGAAGTCCACATAAAACTACATTAATGTGATCCTTTTTTTTGACTCTGTATTGACAACAGTGGAAAGAACCTGTATATACTTGTGTATAAGCCGGCGCACTTAATTTTGCCACGAAAAACTGGGAAAACTTATTGACTCGAGTATAAGCCAGTTATGCATTATCCCCTCATCCCCATGCGGATACATAGAGCGTGCCGGCTGATCGGCGCCGCAGCTACATGTTTTGCATCTGTGTCACTGTCACAACATATGCATGGAGAGTCTGTGTGTTGGGCTCTCCATGCATTTGTTGTGACAGTGACACAGCTGCGACACATGCAGCTGCGGCGCCGATCAGCCGGCGCTCCTTGTATCCGGGTTCCCACTGTAGCTTATTCTGTAAGCACTATAGCTTGCCAAATAAGCAGGGACCCGAACAAATTTGCTCAACTCTACTCCTCATCCCCATCCTTGTATGCATGGCTCCTCATCCCCATCCTTGTATGCATGGCTCCTCATCCTGGTATGCATGGCTCCTCATCCCTATCCTGGTATGCATGGCCCCCTCATCCCTATCCTGGTATGCATGGCTCCTCATCTCCATCCTGGTATGCATGGCTCCCCATCCCTATCTTGGTATGCATGGCTCCTCATCCCTATCCTGGTAAGCATGGCTCCTCATCCCTATTCTGGTATGCTTGATCCCCTCATACCTATCCTGGTGTGCATGGTTCCTCATCCCCATCCTGGTATGCATGGCTCCTCATCCCTATCCTTGTATGCATGGCTCCTCATCCCTATCCTGGTATGTATTGTTCCCTCATCCTCATCTTTGTCTGCATGGCTTCTCATCCCCATCCTGGTATGCATGGTTCCTCATCCCCATTCTTGTATGCATTGCTTCTTATCCCCGTCCTTGTATTAATGGCTCCTCATCCCTATCCTTGTAAGTATGGTCCCGCATACCTGTCCTTGTATGCATGGCCCCCATGATAAAAGCATAAAAACATCCTACTTATTTTACCTGCGCTCCCTTTGTGCATCTTGTTCCTGTGCCTGCAGCTCCAGCGACCGAGTGATCACGTGTCCCCGCTCATTAAGGTAATGAATATTCTCTCCACTCCACACCTATAGGAGTGGAGAGAGGTGAATATTTATAACTAATTTAAAGGGAACCTGTCACCTCATTTTGCCGCTATAAGATGCAGCCACTGCCTTTTGGGGCTTATCTACAGCATTCTGTAATGCGGTAGATAAGCCCCCTGTCAGACCTGAAAGAGAAGAAAAACAAGTTTTATTATACTCACCCAGTGGTGGTCCGGTCAGATGGGTGTCCCGGGTCAGGCGCCTCTCATCTTCATGCAATGTCATCACCCTGATAGCTTCGTGCTGCGCTCCTGTGCAGGTGTACTGATTTTCTCTGTCCTCAACTTGTCAGAACCTCCGATTTCACAATAACGGTGCATGTAACTGAAAGGGCATTGTACATCGGAGAGGAAAGGTTTAAGTACCTGTCAGAATTTTTTTTAATACATATAGCCCAAAGTATGTTATTTACAGCATTTATGTAATTTTTCACAGGTTACCAAATGCATAATATTCTAAGGACATGGGCAGCATCATTTTTCTTTCCTCAAGTCACAAAAAAAAAATCAAAATATTAACCCCTTTCTGATATTAGATCTACTATCCCGTCGAGGTGGTATGGGCCCGTATGACCACCGACGGGATAGTACATCTAACGCAATCAGGCGCGGCCGAGCGCGGCCGAGTGTCAGCTGACTATCACAGCTGACATCCGGCACTATGTGCCAGGAGCGGTCACGGACCGCTCCTGGCACATTAACCCCCAGAACACTGCGATCAAAAATGGCATAGGAAAGAATTGCGCAGGAACGGGGCTCCCTGCGTGCTTCCCTGAGATTCTCGGAGCAACGCGATGTGATCGCGTTGCTCCGAGCGTCTCCTCCGTCCTCCTCCCTTCAGGCCCCAGATCCAAGATGGCTGCAGGGCTCCTTCCGGGTCCTGCAGGGAGGTGGCTTGCAAGCGCCTCCTGCAGTGCCTGTCTGACACAGTGCATTGCAAAGTGTCAGATCAGCGATCTGACACTTTACCATGATGTCCCACACTGGGACAAAGTAAAAAAAAATTTATTTACAGGTGTAAAAAAAAAAAACCTAAATAAATAAAAAAATATTGTTCCAATAAATAAATTTCTTTATGTAAATAATAAAAAAAAACTATAAAAGTACACATATTTAGTATTGCCGTGACCCGACCTATAAAACTGTCTGACTAGTTAACCCCTTCAGTGAACACCGTTAAAAAAAAAAAAAAAAGGCAAAAAACGCTTTATCATCACACCGCCAAACAAAAAGTGGAATAACACGCGATCAAAAAGACAGATATAATTAAACATTGTACCGCCGAAAACGTCATCTTGTCCCGCAAAAATGAGCCTCCATACAGCGTCATCAGCAAAAAATTAAAAAGTTATAGCCCTCAGAATAAAGAGATGCAAAAAAATTATTTTTTCTATAAAATAGTTTTTATTGTATAAAAGCGCCAAAACATAAATGAGGTATCGCTGTAATCGTACTGACCCGAAGAATAAAACTGCTTTATCAATTTTGCCAAGTGCGGAACGGTATAAACGTCCCCCCCCCCCCCCAAAAAAAAAAAAAAAAAAAATCATGAATAGCTGGTTTTTGTTCATTCTGCCTAACAAAAATTGGAATAAAAAGCGATCAAAAAATGTCATGCGCCCGAAAATGTTACCAATAAAAACTTCAACTCGTCCTGCAAAAAACAAGACCTCACATGACTCTGTGTACCAAAATATGGAAAAATTATACCTCTCAGAATGTGGTAACTCAAAAAATATTTTTTGCAATAAAAAGCGTCTTTTAGGGTGTGACAGCTGCCAATCATAAAAACCCAACATAAATAGTAAATCAAACCCCCCATTATCACCGCCTTAAGTAAAAATAATAAAATAAAAAAATGTATTTATTTCTATTTTCCCATTAGGGTTAGGGTTGGGGCTAAAGTTAGGGTTGGGGCTAAAGTTAGGGTTAGGGTTGGGGCAAGAGTTGGGGTTAGGGTTTGGATTAAGTTTACGGTTGGGTTAGGAGTGTGTCAGGGTTAGGGGTATGGTTAGGGTTGGGATTAGGGTTAGGGGTGTGTTGGGGTTGGGATTAGGGTTAGGGGTGTGTTCGGGTTATTAGGGGTGTGGTTAATGTTGGGATTAGGCTTAGGGGTGTGTTGGGGTTAGTGTTGGAGTTAGAATTGGGAGGTTTCCACTCTTTAGGCACATCCGGGGCTCTGCAAACCCGACATGATGTCCAATCAATACAATTCTTTGTTGAAAAAGTAAAATGGTGCTCCTTCCCTTCCGAGCTCTGCCCTGGGCCCAAACAGCGGTTTACTCCCATATATGGGGTATCAGCGTACTCAGGACAAATTGGACAACAACTTTTGGGGTCTAATTTCTCTTGTTACCCTTGGGAAAGTACAAAACTGGGGGCTAAAAAATTATTTTTGTTGAAAAAAAAAAAAAAGGATTTTTTTATTTTCACAGCTCTGCATTATAAACTTTAGTGAAGCACTTGGGGGTTCAAAATGCTCACCACACATCTAGATAAGTTCATTAGGGGGTCTAATTTCCAAAATGGGGTCACTTTTGGGGGGTTTCCACTGTTTAGGCACATCAGGGGCTCTCTAAACGCGACATGGTGTTCTATCTCAATTCCAGCCAATTTTGCATTGAAAAGTCAAATGGCGCTCCTTCCCTTCTGAGCTCTGGCATGTGCCCAAACAGTGGTTTACCCCCACATAAGGGGTATCAGCGTACTCAGGACAAATTGCACAACAACATTTGGGGTCCAATTTCTCCTGTTACCCTTAGTAAAATAAAACAAATTGGATCAGAAGTACATTTTTTGTGAAAAAAAGTAAAATGTTCATTTTTTTTTTTTTTTTTTTTAAACTTTCCAAAAATTCCTGTGACGCACCTGAAGGGTTAATAAACTACTTGAATGTGGTTTTGAGCAACTTGAGGGGTGCAGTTTTTAGAATGGTGTCACACTTGGGTATTTTCTATCATATTCATCATATATCAAAGTGACTTCAAATGTGTTGTGGTCCCTAAAAACAAAAAAAAAAATGGTGTTGTACAAATGAGAAATTGCTGGTCAACTTTTAACCCTTATAACTCCCTAACAAAAGAACAAATTGGTTTCAAAATTGTGCTGATGTAAAGTAGACATGTGGGAAATTTTACTTATTAAGTATTTTGGGTAACATGCAGTTGTGGCCAAAAGTATTGACACCCCTGCAATTCTGTCAGATAATGCTCAGTTTCTTCCTGAAAATGATTGCAATCACAAGTTCTTTGGTATTATTATCTTCATTTAATTTGTCTTAAATTAAAAAAACACAAAAGGGAATGAAGCAAAAAGCAAAACATTGATCATTTCACACAACTCCAAAAATGGGCCAGACAAAAGTATTGGCACCCTCAGCCTAATACTTGGTTGCACAACCTTTAGCCAAAATAACTGACCAACCGCTTCCGGTAACCATCAATGAGTTTCTTACAATGCTCTGCTGGAATTTTAGACCATTCTTCTTTGTCAAACTGCTCCAGGTCTCTGATATTTGAGGGGTGCCTTCTCCAAACTGCCATTTTTAGATCTCTCCACAGGTGTTCTATGGGATTCAGGTCTGGACTCATTGCTGGCCACCTTAGAAGTCTCCAGTGCTTTCTCTCAAACCATTTTCTAGTGCTTTTTGAAGTGTGTTTTGGTCATTGTCCTGCTGGAAGACCCATGACCTCTGAGGGAGACCCACCTTTCTCACACTGGGCCCTACATTATGCTGCAAAATTTGTTGGTAGTCTTCAGACTTCATAATGCCATGCACACGGTGAAGCAGTCCAGTGCCAGAGGCAGCAAAGCAACCCCAAAACATCAGGGAACCTCCGCCATGTTTGACTGTAGGGACCGTGTTCTTTTCTTTGAATGCCTCTTTTTTTTCTCCTGTAAACTCTATGTTGATGCCTTTGCCCAAAAAGCTCTACTTTTATCTCATCAGGCCAGAGAACATTCTTCCAAAACGTTTTAGGCTTTTTCAGGTAAGTTTTGGCAAGCTCCAGCCTGGCTTTTTTATGTCTCGGGGTAAGAAGTGGCGTCTTCCTGGGTCTCCTACCATACAGTCCCTTTTCATTCAGACGCCGACGGATAGTACGGGTTGACACAGTTGTACCCTCGGACTGCAGGGCAGCTTGAACTTGTTTGGATGTTAATCGAGGTTCTTTGTCCAACATCCGCACAATCTTGCGTTGAAATCTCTTGTCAATTTTTCTTTTCCGTCCACATCTAGGGAGGTTAGCCACAGTGCCATGGGCTTTAAACTTTTTGATGACACTGCGCACGGTAGACACAGGAACATTCAGGTCTTTGGAGATGGACTTGTAGCCTTGAGATTGCTCATACTTCCTCACAATTTGGTTTCTCAAGTCCTCAGACAGTTCTTTGTTCTTTCTTTTCTCCATGCTCAATGTGGTACACACAAGGACACAGGACAGAGGTTGAGTCAACTTTAATCCATGTCAGCTGGCTGCAAGTGTGATTTAGTTATTGCCAACACCTGTTAGGTGCCACAGGTAAGTTACAGGTGCTGTTAATTACACAAATTAGAGAAGCATCACATGATTTTTCGAACAGTGCCAATACTTTTGTCCACCCCTTTTTTATGTTTGGTGTGGAATTATATCCAATTTGGCTTTAGGACAATTCTTTTTGTGTTTTTTCATTTAAGACAAATTAAATGAAGCTAATAATAGAATTGCAGGGGTGTCAATACTTTTGGCCACAACTGTATCTTTGTGATTTAAGGGCATGAAAATTCAAAGTTGGAAAATTGCGAAATTTTCAAAATTTTTGCCAAATTTCCATATTTTTTTTTTCACAAATAAACTCAAGTATTGTCAAGGAAATTTTACCACTAACACGAAGTACAATATGTCACGAGAAAACAACATCAGAATCACCGGGATCCGTTGAAGCGTTCCAGAGTTATAACCTCATAAAGGGACAGTGGTCAGAATTGTAAAAATTGGCCCGGTCATTAACATGCAAACCACCCTTGGGGCTAAAGGGGTTAAAGGATTGCAAACTTCAATTTCTTTAAGTCTTTAACAATGCTGCTTCTCTTACCGGTCTCTTTCTGCTTCCTCCTTGCTCTCTGCTCCCCTTCCATCTCAACACACAGGTAATAACCCTCAGCCAATCACTGGCTGAGGCGTGTCACTGCTGTGGTCAGTGATTGGCTAAGCAGTTGTTTTCTGTGTATTAAGAGAGATGAGGAAGCAGAGGAGCTGGGAAACACTTGAATGGGAGGAGCAGGTGTAGCTCTAGTGGTGTTTCTCCTCTGCACCTTTCGTTGTTGACAGGTCTGTAGCTGTGAGGTCAAGACCTCTGAGCCAAAGATTAATTTAAGACCTCTGAGCCAAAGATTAATTTCCTGGTGTCATGTGTGACTGAAGACTTCTGAGCCCAGTCCTTGGCTTTAATGGGGTCCCGTGTTGTAGTTATGACATCTGAGTTGTAGTCTCGCTATCAAAAAAGTATTTTTTTTTCATAAAAAAAAAAAGGCTCAAGCTTTTAATGAAAGTGGACATCCCCTGTACCTGAAACATCTGAAGACATGATGCACTATTGTGCAGTTTATGTCCAGTTTTGTTCATTTGTATTTTGTGCACCTGGTGTGATCTCGTCATATTTTATCATTTCAGAACGTAGGTTGCAGAAGATTAAAGGTCAGACTTGTGAAGTGACCTCCAAAGATATGTTACTTTCCTTAGGGCAAGCAAAAAAGGAATGCTGGGACAGATTTCTACAGGAATCCTCGGAAGCTGAAGTTTACATTGGAATAAATGACGTTGACAATAGGTACAAAGAATCACAGCATTATATATTGGTTGTCATTGTAGAAAACTGCTAGATGAAAATAAATCATTCGGGGCCTTCCTTTTTTAAAATCATTCCCATGAGGTTAACCAGCCGTGTGGCCTTTGACTCCCCTTTTATGTCCCTTCTTTGGCCTGTTTCCATATTATTTTGACAGTGATATTCCCGTATTTTATCATTGATGTTATTCTCTGTCCGGAATCACCATGTTAAAGGGAAAGTTATCTGTCTAACGTAGGTAATAACTTGATGATCAGTAGGGGTTGGGCCACCGGGACTTGCACTGATCACCAGATTGGGGAACTGGTTTTCCAATAACAAGATGGCATGGCAGGTTTGATGCCCAACCGCAACTCAATTAATTCTCCTTGGGGCTGCTGAAAAAAGCTGAGCGCAGTGCACGGCAGCCCCGCAGGCTGAATATGGTGGCGGTGGAGCTGCACACTAATACCTGTTACCTAGCGGTCAGATGTAAACTGTGAAGGAACCCTGCAGCAAGGGTTAAATTCCCCTGCAAATGTGTTGGCACCTCCAAAGCCAAAGATGACCTTGTAGCTCTCCAGGCTGGTTATTATATGAAGGTCCTGAATGGTAAGGATAGGATAGCCAACGGAGTGTACCAAGTCAAGTTTTGTTTTTGTTTTTTTTTTATGCTGTTTTTAAGCTTCATTTACTAGTATGGGGCGGTTTAGAGGAAGACTTGAATAACCTCTGTCCCCTTCCTCTCTGCTACTCGGTTAAACAGGATCTTTCACTTTTTTTCTTTAAAACAGAGTACCACCTCCAGTGGCCGCTCCACTGATTTCTGGATCAGTTTTTCTTCTGTGCCCCTCCGCTCCAAAGTTCTGCCCCTTGGTAATAATGGTGCAGAATTTCCCTTTGACCAACTATGCGTGTATGACAGAACGCCTCTGTGGGCGGGGCTGTGTTCTGATTGGTCAACCTCAGAGGAGGAAAAAAAAGCAAACGCCCACAGGGAAGTTCTGTGATATACACCCAATTAGTTCTTTAATACCTGGAGGCATAAATTTGGACTGGAGGGGCACAGGGAAAAAACAAAACTGTTCCAGAATAGGTAAAGCAACATCAATTTCAGGAAGTTCTAATGTAAAAAATCCAGGGATCGGTCATGTGTGAGCTAGAAGGCCTGTAGAAACTGTGACCATGATCGGGCTGCCATTCCACTGTAACTCCGAAAAAAATATATTGAAACTCAGACTGTACAGTTGAAACCAGAAGTTTACATTCACTATATATAAAGACACATATGCATGTTTTTCGCAATATCTCCCATGAAATCAGAATAAACCTTTTCAGTTTTAGGTCAGTTAGGATTACCATAATTATTATTTGACAAATGCCAGAATAATGAGAGAAAGAGAATGTTTTAGTTTCAATATGTTTATTTAAGGTTTTCATAACAAGATATAACAAGAACAACCCTTCATGTAAAGAAAGACATACAGTGCCTACAAGTAGTATTCAACCCCCTGCAGATTTAGCAGGTTTACACATTTGGAATTAACTTGGCATTGTGACATTTGGACTGTAGATCAGCCTGGAAGTGTGAAATGCACTGCAGCAAAAAAAAATGTTATTTCTTTGTTTATTTTTTTTTTAAATTGGGAAAAGTTTTTTCAGAGGGTCATTTATTATTCAACCCCTCAACCCACCAGAATTCTGTTTGGTTCCCCTAAAGTATTAAGAAGTAGTTCAGGCACAAAGAACAATGAGCTTCACATGTTTGGATTAATTATCTCTTTTTCCAGCCTTTTCTGACTATTTAAGACCCTCCACAAACTTGTGAACAGCACTCATACATGGTCAACATGGGGAAGACAAAGGAGCATTCCAAGGCCATCAGAGACAAGATCGTGGAGGGTCACAAGGCTGGCAAGGGGTACAAAACCCTTTCCAAGGAGTTGGGCCTACCTGTCTCCACTGTTGGGAGCATCATCCGGAAGTGGAAGGCTTATGGAACTACTGTTAGCCTTCCACGGCCTGGACAGCCTTTGAAAGTTTCCTCCCGTGCCGAGGCCGGGCTTGTCCAAAGAGTCAAGGCTAACCCAAGGACAACAAGGAAGGAGCTCCGGGAAGATCTCATGGCAGTGGGGACATTGGTTTCAGTCAATACCATAAGTAACGTACTCCACCGCAATGGTCTCCGTTCCAGACGAGCCCGTAAGGTACCTTTACTTTCAAAGCGTCATGTCAAGGCTCGTCTACAGTTTGCTCATGATCACTTGGAGGACTCTGAGACTGACTGGTTCAAGGTTCTCTGGTCTGATGAGACCAAGATCGAGATCTTTGGTGCCAACCACACACGTGACGTTTGGAGACTGGATGGCACTGCATAGGACCCCAAGAATACCATCCCTACAGTCAAGCATGGTGGTGGCAGCATCATGCTGTGGGGCTGTTTCTCAGCCAAGGGGCCTGGCCATCTGGTCCGCATCCATGGGAAGACGGATAGCACGGCCTACCTGGATATTTTGGCCAAGAACCTCCGCTCCTCCATCAAGGATCTTAAGATGGGTTGTCATTTCATCTTCCAACAAGACAATGACCCAAAGCGCACAGCCAAGAAAACCAAGGCCTGGTTCAAGAGGCAAAAAATCAAGGTGTTGCAGTGGCCTAGTCAGTCTCCTGACCTTAACCCAATTGAAAACTTGTGGAAGGAGCTCAAGATTAAAGTCCACATGAGACACCCAAAGAACCTAGATAACTTGGAGAAGATCTGCATGGAGGAGTGGGCCAAGATAACTCCAGAGACCTGTGCCGGCCTGATCAGGTCTTTTAAAAGACGATTATTAGCTGTAATTGCAAACAAAGGTTATTCCACAAAATATTAAACCTAGGGGTTGAATAATAATTGACCCACACTTTTATGTTTAAAATTTATAAAAATTTAACTGAGCAACAAAACTTTTTGGTTTGTAAGATTTATGCATCTGTTAATAAATCCTGCTCTTGTTTGAAGTTTGAAGGCTCTAACTTATTTGCATCTTATTAAACTTGCTAAATCTGCAGGGGGTTGAATACTACTTGTAGGCACTGTAGTTGTTTGCAGAGTACCATGACAGAGATATAAAGGTAACCATATCCTTAAGGGTCAATCACATAAACCAAACAAGGAGGACAAGACAGAACAGACTAGGGATAAAAACAACAGAGGAAATAACACCAATACGGTCTACTAAATAAAGGGGGTAATCCAGCGTATCATGGGATCAAGCGATGATAGCTAGGTGTGTGCAAGTTTATCTCAACATACTAACTGTGTTAATGAGCTTTACAGGCATTCAAACACATATCTAAATCTCCAACATACCTCCCCCCACCAGAACAAATTAAGTTAAAAAAAAAAAAAAAACCCATTAGAAGTTAAAAATTCAAGGGGACAGCATGAGGGTCCGAGTCAGGGGGGAGCCGGGGTCAAGGTCGAGCCATGGGTTCCAAATCTGAAAAAAGGCATTCAAATCATCGCACCTAGTTGCCAGGATTCTCTCACACAGTAAGATTTCATTCATTCTATCTCTCACCATCGAAATGGATAGTGTCTGAGTTCTCCATTTAGCAGCTATGTGAATTTTAGCTGCCATACACAAGGTATTCACTAATCTCTGAAAATTTTTCGAGAACCCATGTTGCTTCCTGCCCAATAGAAATACCGTGGGGTCCATGGGTATAGGTTTGCCAAATAATTGGTTAATAATTGACTTAACTTCTTGCCATAGATTC
The DNA here is from genome assembly GCF_051348905.1 of Ranitomeya variabilis. Lineage (NCBI taxonomy): Eukaryota > Metazoa > Chordata > Amphibia > Anura > Dendrobatidae > Ranitomeya > Ranitomeya variabilis. The sequence continues at coordinate 618,428,255 of NC_135232.1, read as the reverse complement.
TCAACAATCGGACATTTCCACCAAATGTGGAGCATATCCCCAGGGGCGTTACAGCCCCTAAAGCAATCTTCAGAGATGTGCGGATAAATAGCATGTAATTTTGTTGGAACGTAGTATGCCCTATGTAACACTTTAAGTGATGTTTCCGTTAGAGATGTCTGATGGCTGCCTTTAGACAGGGTATCGCTACATTTGTGCCACGTCTCCAGAGGCAAGACAATCCCCAGATCGTTCTCCCATTGTAGCATATATTTTAGTTTCCCTGATGTTTGTGTGACATTCATCGTGGAGTATATTAACGAGATTATCCCATTACCCATAGGGTTTCCAGAATACCTCTGTTCAAAACTGGTGAGCCGAAAAGGGGCCCCACGTGACAGAATCTGTCTGGCAAAGTGAAAAACTTGGTTAATGCGCATAGCCTCTCCAGTCGGAGGGCCATGACATTGTACAAATTCTTGTTTAGTGAGCAAAAAATTGAATGGTGAACAGAGGTGCTTCAACATGGTGATCCCCTTCCCAATCCACCAGGAAAACAATGCAGGCTGCAATCCCGGCTGAAACATAGGATTTCGAAACAATGATGTGAGGGGAGAAGACTTAGATTGAAGACTATGCTTGAATCTCTCCTTTCTCCAAATGATCAGAGAGAGGGCCGAGAAGGGAGCTGTGACCTGAATGTTTGGTGGGAGTCTCACTGTAGACCACAAGAGGCCACAAAGAGAATATGGTTGCAAAAAGTAGGATTCTAGTTGCACCCATCTAGGAGTATTACTGCTAGGAGAGAGTTTGGTCATTTGAGCTATTTGAGCCGATTTGAAATATATCAAGAGATTAGGTAGTGACATTCCTCCAAATTTTCTGTGTAGAAACATTATGTTTTGTTTAATGCGGGGTCTCTTTCCGTTCCATATATATTTGGAAATAGTTGACTGGATATCTCGGAGACATTTTAAAGGGATCGTAATAGGGAGTGATCTAAATAAATATAAGAATCTCGGCAGAGTAACCATCTTTATAGTGTGTAACCAGCCCAGCCACGAGATTTTTAAGCGAGACCATTTTGCTATATCCGTCTGGAATTTTTTAATTAAGGGGGAATAGTTCCACTTGAAAAGAGAGGATTTATGAGTCGTGAGGTTAATTCCCAAATAAGATAGGAAATGTTCCTTTCTTGTAAAGCCGAACTGTGAAACCAAATTGTCTTGGTCAGTCCTGGGAGTGTTGACAAATAAGGCCTCTGACTTATCAACATTGATCCTAAGACCCGATATTTTTTCAAATGTATGGAGAAGCGAGAATAGATTGGGTAAAGTGGAGTAGGGATTAGACAATGTGAGTAAAAGATCATCAGCAAAAAGGCTCAGTTTATATTTTTCGCCAAGGTCCGTGGGTCCTAATATGTTAGGATTGTCTCTTATGGCTGCAGCCAACGGCTCCATGGCTAAAGCAAATAATGCTGGAGACAACGGGCAGCCCTGACGAGTTCCTCTTTGTATATTTATAGGTAATGGATTAGTGGATGGGAGTTTGAGGTATGCCGATGGTTTGTCATATATTAGTTGAAGGCAGGAGATCAGTTTTTGAGGGAAGTTAAATTTGGCTAACACTGAAAAGAGATATGGCCAAAGAACTGTATCAAAAGCTTTTTCAATATCTAGAGCTAGTACCATTAAGGGTTTCTGTGTACGGTTCGCTGAGTGGATGATGTTGAGATTTCTACGTATGTTGTCGGGTCCTTGTCTCATCGGGATAAAACCCACCTGATCCCGATGTATAAGCGAGGGGAGTAATTTGTTCAGTCTATCGGTGATAAGAGATGTGAAAATTTTTAAGTCAACATTTAATAAAGAAATGGGACGGTAATTTTTTACTAGTAAGTGATCTCGTTTTGGTTTGGGAATGACAGTTGTGAGCAACATAGAACTCAGGGGGCATTTGGGAGCCTGAGAGAAGGGCGTTGCAGAAATTTTTAATGTGAGGTACAAGGAGACCTCCAAATTTTTTGTAATAAAGGGCTGACAGGCCATCCGGTCCCGGAGCCTTACCCGTTTTTAATTTTTTGATTATTGTATTAATTTCCTCAGGAAGGATTTCTGACTGAAGTTGCTGAATAGCAGATTCGGAAATTTTAGGAAGGGCAATACCCTGTAGGAAGGAGTTCAAGGAATTCAAGGGGGTGGTTTGAGGGGAGGAGTACAATTTTTGGTAGTATTCATAAAAGACTTTATAAATGATCTCTGGGTGGGCTGATATGCGTCCTGAGTTATCCTTGATGGAGGGAATAGAATTTAAAAACTCTCTTGCGCGTAGCTGGCGTGCTAACATTCTGGAAGGTTTATTTGCCTGCTTATAAAAGGAGGCTCTAGTCCAGGCAAGGGTTTTTTCTGTTTTAACAGTGAGTATTGTGCTCAACTGTTTTTTTACGTCTGAGATTTGTTTTATTAGATAGCGAGATGTTGATAGCTGATTAGCCTGCTCTAGCTTGAACAACTTGGTTTCCAGTCTATTTTGGAGGGCTGATCCGTTTTTTTTACGTGTAGAAGCTATCTTGATTATGGAGCCAGTTATGAACTTTTTATGGGCCATCCAGACGCTTCCAGGGGAGGAATCATTAGTTACATTAGTTTGGAAAAAAAGTTTAAGATCTTCTGTGAGTTGAGAAGATATAGTGGGGTCTGTAAGCAGGGATTCGTTTAGGCGCCACTTAAAAAGGCCAGACGTGGTAATATCAAATTTAAAGACCGACAGAACGGAGTCATGGTCTGACCAAGCTGATGGGACGTGTCGTGAATATAGAGCCGATGTTAGTGTGTTTGCTGTCGTTAACTGTAAGTCAATGCGAGAGTACGATTTGTGTACCGGTGAGAAGAACGTGAAGCCCCTTGCTTGCCCGTTAACCTCCCGCCATACGTCCACCAATCTATTCTCACTCATCAAGTGTAAATTTTTTTTCCTATCCCTCTTGGAAACGTCAGATCTTCGAGCTGCACTACTATCCTGGGTAGGGTCAAGAACCATGTTAAAATCACCACACCAAATCAGGTGGTGGTATGTGATTTGGGAAAGCTTTGTTAGAATTAGTTTGAAAACCCGGAGCTGGGAAGTAGCGGGCAGATAACTATTAATAATACAGATTTTTTTACCCTGTAGAGTTCCCTGTAAAATAATGAACCTTCCCTCTGGATCTGAATATGAATCAGTTAGGTGGAATGGGAAAGAGTTTTTGAGTAATATAGCAACACCCCTGGTTTTTCTATCCCAAGAGGCAAGGAAATGGCGGGTATAGCTAGAGTCAAAAAATTTAGGGGAGGAGGTAGTGGAGAAATGGGTTTCCTGTAAACACAAGACATCAGGTTTGTGTTTATGGTAATCTATGAATGCCCTCCTCCGTTTAATAGGTGAGTTTAGTCCCTTTACGTTGTGAGAAATCACTCTACACATTGTTAGAGAAACAATTAATGCTTACAGGCTCGAACACCCGACCAGTCCCGCTAAATCTCCACCGTTGAAAGCTGCAAAGCGGACAGCATTGGGTCAGTCTACAGGAAAACAAAGGGAGAGGGACAAAACATGGGAAAACAAACACAAAAAACATTAATAGAACAAGAGTGTGAGCTCTAGGCTCACAAAAAATGGAGATCCGGAGTACCATATTAAAAGTAAACCGGGGATCACCAAAATAAGGCAACATGTGGTAAACCCGAGGTCGTACCCGTTATGATTAGAAGCCCTGCCAGGGATAGGGGGGGGGAGGGAAGAAATGGGGGAAGGAAGGGGGGAGATGGGGAGTCTAATAGAGAAATAATAAATAAATAAAATAAGAGGAATAAACAGATGAGGGCATATTCAAATAAATTCGAAATCGGGAAAATACAGATCAATCTAATGATGGTAAACAGTCAACTCAGAGTAACTCAATGTAGCCAACCGGCGGGATCAATGTAAAGCCACGTCCAGTGGAATAAACCCTAAGAATCCAGGAAACAGTCAGGTGATTCGTGAGCGTTGGCTCCTGGTCGCTGGAACTTGCTGCCATTCTTTAGCTGGTCTGGGTCTTCTTTGCGGAAGTGGAGGCGGAATATCGGGAAGCGGAATTCCAGCTTGCTCTAACGCCTTTTTGCCTTCATCCAGAGTACGACAAATATGCAGCTCGTTCTTATGTGTAAAAGATAAAGAGAATGGGAAGCCCCAGCGGTATTTTACTTGCACTGTCTGTAGAGCTGTGGTGATTGGTTTAAGGGCTCTCCTGCGGAACAACGTGGCTGGTGCTATGTCCGAGAATAATTTCACAGAGTCTGGAAGTCCAGGAAGTGCAGATAAAGATCTCGCAGCATTGAGAATTAAATCTCTAGATTCTTCATATTGCATTTTGAGGACCACATCTCTGGGGGAGTCTGTGGAACGTGTTCTGCCCAGAGCCCTGTGAATTCTTGTGATATGCAACGTGGACGGGTCTGTATGTGGCAGGAGCGCAGTAAATAAGGCAGTGACTGTCTCTTTCAATGTCACATAAGATTCTGGTAATCCACGCACTCTAATATTACCTCTCCTAGACCTGTTCTCCAGATCCTCACTTCGCAGCTCTAGATCCATAATGTGATCAGCATGAAGTGTAAGGGTCTCTTGGTCTTCACTAAGGGCTTCCGCAGTGGCCTCCATTTTTTCCTCCAGACATACTGTGCGCTGGGTAATATCTTGCAGCTGGGTGGAGACTGCATTCATGGCTGCAGAGAGTTCCGTGCGGAAGGTCTCCTGGAGGGATTTGGTGAGCGTTGCTGTAGATATAACAGCGTCCCCTCCATTATTTACATCCTCCTCATCTGCTCCTTCACTGAGCTGCAGTGCCGGGGTGGGAGCGGAGACAAGTGCGGCGGCCATTTTACCTGCGCCGCCGCCCGCCAAGAGTTCGGATATCGGGCGACTTGCCGGCTGTCCTGCGCCTCCCTTCTTGGGCATTGTGGGCCTCGGGGTTCTCGGAGGTAAGGGGGAGCGGACCGCTGTGGAATAATCCCGATTCCGGCGTCTGTAAGGGGGGTATACGAGCCTCGGGTTGCGGAGCTCAGCCGAGCACTTCCTGCTCCATTAGAGTCCGCGCATGCGCCCCAGAAAGAGAATGTTTTAAGGCATTTTTATTACTTACCGAAGTCAAAAGTTTACATACATTTCATTAGTATTTGGTACCATTGCCCATAAACTGAATGACTTGGGTCAAACATTTGGGATATCCTTCTACAAGCTTCTCACAATAGTTGGTCAGAATTTGGGCCCATTCCTCTGCAAAACTGGTGTAACTGATACAGGTTTGTAGGTCGCCTTGCTTGCACCGGCCTTTTCCGCTTTGCCCATAATTTTTCAATAGGATTGAGATCAGGGCTTTGTGATGGCCACTCCAAAACACTTACTTTGTTATCCTTAAGCCACTTTGTTACCATTTTGGCAGTAAGCTTCATGTCATTGTCCATTTGGAAGACCCATTTCCACCCAAGCTTTAACTTCCTGGCTGATGTCTTAAGATGTTGCTTCGATATTGCCACATAATCTTCTTTTCTCATGATGCCATCTATTTTGTTAAGTTCACCAGTCTTTCCTCCAGAAAACCAACCCCACAGCGTGATGCTACCACCCCCATGTTTCACAGTAGGGATGGTGTTCTTAGGCTTCCAAGCTTCTCCCTTTTTCCTCCAAACGTAATGATGGCCAATATGCCAAAAAAGTTCAATTTTAGTTTCATCAGGCCACAGGACATGTCTACAAAAATTAAGGTCTTTGTTCCTGTGTGTATTTGCAAACATTAATCTGGCTTTATGTTTCTTTTGAAGTAATGGATTCTTCCTGGCAGAGAGGCCTTTCAGCTCATGTTGATACAGTACTCGTTTTACTCTGGATATTGACACAATCTTACCAGTTTCCGCCATCATCTTCACAAGGTTTTTTGCTTTTGTCTTTGCGTTGATATGCACATGTCGGACCAAAGCACATTCATCTCTGGGACACTGAACCCATCTCCTTCCTGAGCGGTATGATTGCAGGACATTCCCATCTTGTTTGTACTTGTGTATAATTGTTTGTACAGATGAACGAGGCACCTTTTGGTATCTTGAAATTGTACCCAGGGATGAGCCACACTTGTGCAAGTCGGCAATTCTCTTGCTGGTTTCTTGAGACTTTCCCATGATGCTACACAAAGAAGCAGTGTGTTTCAGGTGTGCATTAAAATACATCCACAGGAGTGTCTCTAACTCAGATGTTGCCAAAAAAAATCAGAAGCTTCCAAACACATGACACCTCATCATATGGGCAGTCCAGATTGGTTAAAAGCATAGTAATCTTTGTGTATGTAAACTTTTGACTTTGCAGTAATAAAATGCCTTAAAACATTATCTCTCTTTCATTATTCTGGCATTTGGCAAATAATAATTACGGTAATCCTAATTGTCCTAAAACCGGAAAGGTTTATTTTGATTTCATGTCAGATATTGAGAAAAACATGCAGATGTGTCTTTTTATATAGTGGATGGAAACTTCTGGTTTCAACTAAATGTCCTTTGGATATAAAGCTGGACCCAATACTGGCTATCCTGGCAAGATGATATGCTGCAATTCATCTAATCTAAACCCTTTGCACCCGCTGTGTGTGAGTCCCAGCTCATTACCCCCGTTAAGCCGGGGTTTCGGTTCTTATTTGTAACTTTTAACACCTATTGATTTTCTTTTTTTTTTTTCTTGTTCTTTAATTCTCACATCTTCAGCAAGCTAGAACATTTGAAGAGGTGGCTGCAGCCTGAGAAGGTGGCTATAAGTGCCGAGGAGGTGCAGTGTTTAATACCCAGCGAGTCTCCATCGATAAAAGGTGAAAATAAGGAGCTGGACTCTGTTGAGCAGTGATCTCCTCTGTGCTGCCGATCCACAGCGGTGTATCTCACAGTCCTTCATGATGCAATGGTTGTAGACGATATATAAACTTCCCTCGTAGAAGCCTCCGCTCATAGCTTGTAGTCAGCAAATGTGCGACAATATAAGTAACATGGATAAACTTGTATTTTTCTCCATTCTGTATCACATTTTATTTAATTTATTACTTTTTATTAATGATAATAATGGTAATAAAAAAAAAAAAAAAAACATTCAAGTTTGCAGCCACAAAGCAACGGAAAATTGCCATTGTCATTGAAATTGCTGTTTTAGAACTATTTTATATTCATTCCGCACAAAAAATGAAAGTGACTATTGCACAAATCGTTGTGCCAGGTCTAGATAGTCGCAATAACTTTTCCAAAAATTTTGGGTGACCTCATGTACTATGTACAGTATTAGCAAAAAGCTATTTTTTCCCCTATCCATAGAGTAGGGAACAACTTGCTGATCACTGGACACCTGACTGCTGGAACCCACAAAGATCCGGAGATCGGGGCTCTGGAACCCAGTGAATGGGGACTCTGCAGCTCCATCCTGAGTGGAGCGGGGGTGCTCATGTTCGACCATCACTTCAACCATTGTCTATGCATGAGACTGCTGAGTACAGCCTCATGGCAGTCGCATGGTCAGTGAATGGAGCCGAGAGCACACAGTCAGGATGGAGCTACAGCGCCCCGTTTTTGGGGTTGCAGCTGTACAACCCTCCTTGATCACCTGCTTATTCCCTATGTAGAGGATAGGGGATAACTTGCATTTTTGGGAGGAACCTTTTCAGATGCCCTAAGATAAGACGGCATAAAGGAGGTTGTCCAGGCTGAGCTAGTGGAAATGAATCACAGTGACCGACACAGCACTAGGACAACTGGTGCCACTTCTGGAGTCCACTGGCAGAAAGTGACTGTTCAAACTAAGCATAACCACTTGGTGCACCTTTTTGGCATGGACAAGTACTGGAGCACGTTACTACCAACTGGCTTTACATTTATCTCCGTCCTTCTTTGGCTCCGGTAAAGCCAGAGCCATCATTCAGTGAAGAGTAGGCAGAGATTGATGGGAAGGTGCACTGAACAGTTTGGGCACACCGAGGGTGCCCTGAGAATATGTGCTTAGTTTGTAAAGTCATATGTCCTTGCAGACTCTCATTGTGTTTTGGACGTCGCCTTTTAACCATGATACATTCCTGCTTGTAGATTGGTTGCCTGTGGATTCAGATGCTCTAGATTTGTGGTGTGGATTCCACAATGGAAATGCAAATTGCAGCACAAAACAATGTAAATTGGGTTTTAAAAACCCAATAAACATATACAAAAAATCAAGGTTCCCACAGACTTTCTAATGTACACCATCTCCGTACACAATCTTTATTGTGCTTTACGTGCCAGAATTCTGGTCGAACCTTCTCCCCTGAAACTGTTTTTCTTGACTTTATCATTTATTTTAGAGATTTTATGCTCCTTGATTGACAAGGGGGTGTGGCATGGAGAATGGGGCTGTGGCCTCACTGAAAAGAGGGCTTGGCAGCATAATTGTGCCATTGTGCAGCAAAACCTGGTATATCAACTAACCAGTAGTGTAAAAATGGGCCAAATTTATCAAAGTGCATGAACTGCCCTGATAAATATGGTCTAGTACAAGTTTGCACCATTTAAGGATTAGACAGTATTAATACATACCACCTGATATAATATTTTTTTAATTTACAAATTTTACTTAATCAAATTAAATGGGGTTTGTTGTTAAGTTAAAGTTTTAATTTTTGTTTTCAATTTTCTTTATAGTTGTAAAAAATATTGATTTATATATATTTTTTTATTTTAAAGTATTTTCCTTGCAACTGGACATGTAACACCATAATGAGCCCAGAGGTGGCTGTGACACTGGTTTCTGCTATTAGTACATGTTGGCGATCACTGACCACTGTCTAGGAGGTGACTGAGAAGGTGTAAAGAGTTTGCCCTTCTGCACTGAGTGATCATCACCCACTGTGAGGGTATGTGCACACGTCAGGATTTCTAGCAGAAATTTTCCTGACAAAAAACGGACATTTCTGCCAGAAACCCGCATGCGTTTGTTTATGTGTTTTTGACGCGTTTTTTGTGCGTTTTTTTCCAAATGCATAGAATTGCGGGACAAACGCAGAAAATCCGCAAAATTAATGAACATGCTGCTTTTTTTTTACTGCGATGTGTTTTTTTTTCATGGAAAAAAACGCACCATGTGCACAAAATGCATTCTAAATGATAGGATGCATAATGTATGCGTTTTTAATGAGTTTTTATAGAGTTTTTATCGCGAAAAAACCTGAACGTGTGCACATAGCCTTAGAATGGTAGCCAGTATAGTGGTAGCCATTTGGGAGGAAAGTTTTCTGATCAGCCTTTGTAAAGTGCTGAATCTTTGTAATATACACTCACCGGCCACTTTATTAGGTACACCATGCTAGTAACGGGTTGGACCCCCTTTTGCCTTCAGAACTGCCTCAATTCTTCGTGGCATAGATTCAACAAGGTGCTGGAAGCATTCCTCAGAGATTTTGGTCCATATTGACATGATGGCATCACACAGTTGCCGCAGATTTGTCGGCTGCACATCCCAAAGATGCTCCATACAAGGCAGGATGGATCCATGCTTTCATGTTGTTTACGCCAAATTCTGACCCTACCATCCGAATGTCGCAGCAGAAATCGAGACTCATCAGACCAAGCAACGTTTTTCCAATCTTCTACTGTCCAATTTCGATGAGCTTGTACAAATTGTAGCCTCAGTTTCCTGTTCTTAGCTGAAAGGAGTGGTACCCGGTGTGGTCTTCTGCTGCTGTAGCCCATCTGCCTCAAAGTTCGACGCACTGTGCGTTCAGAGATGCTCTTAGGCCTACCTTGGTTGTAACGGGTGGCGATTTGAGTCACTGTTGCCTTTCTATCAGCTCGAACCAGTCTGCCCATTCTCCTCTGACCTCTGGCATCAACAAGGCATTTCCGCCCACAGAACTGCCGCTCACTGGATTTTTTTTCTTTTTCGGACCATTCTCTGTAAACCCTAGAGATGGTTGTGCGTGAAAATCCCAGTAGATCAGCAGTTTCTGAAATACTCAGACCAGCCCTTCTGGCACCAACAACCATGCCACGTTCAAAGGCACTCAAATCACCTTTCTTCCCCATACTGATGCTCGGTTTGAACTGCAGGAGATTGTCTTGACCATGTCTACATGCCTAAATGCACTGAGTTGCCGCCATGTGATTGGCTGATTAGAAATTAAGTGTTAACAAGAAGTTGGACAGGTGTACCTAATAAAGTGGCCAGTGAGTGTACTCCATTACCTTATCTTGTTTGTCTCCTATCTAACACCATCCTGAAGTGCTGGTTTATCTGCACAGTTCATGACGTCTTCATAGGCGATTTGACCCATACTATTATTTTACCAAAAATAGAAAAACTTTGAGTACCCATTATACCTATAAATTACTCCTTAACTACAAATAAATACTGAACAATCCATATATGAAAATATCTTTTTAACATATACTGTACAGCTCTGGCAAAAATTAAGAGACCACTGCAAAATGTTCATTTTGTCTGATTTTTCTCTTTATAGGTATATTTTTTAGTTAAATGTGAATTGTTCTTTTATTCTATATAAACTTCTGACAGTGTCTCCAAATTCCCAAGCAATAGGTTTTGTACTTTTTTTCTGAAAGATAGAAATGGTCAAAATAAAAAAAACAAAATCCAGTGCTTTCAGACCTCAATTAATGCAAAGAAAACAAGTTCCTAATCATTTAGAAACAACAATACTAATGTTTCAACTCAGGAAGAGTTCAGAAATCCATATTTTGTGGAATAACCATGATTTGTAATCACAGCTTTCATGCGTCTTGGCATGCTTTCCACCAGTCTTTCACACTGCTGCAGGCGCAAAAATGTAAGCAGTTCTTCTTTGTTTGATGGCTTGTGACTATCCATCACCCTCTTGATTACATTCCAGAGGTTTTCAATGGGGTCAGGTCTGGAGATTGGGCGGCCCATGACAGGGTTTTGATGTGGTGGTCTCTTAATTTTTGACAGAGCTGTATATACAAACACAACGACCTGAAGAAAAAGGTTAAAAACACCCAAGAAAAAAGGGCAGTGTGGTCAGTGGCAAATCACATCACGTAATCAGATTATGTAATAGCAATCAAACAGTAGGACAAGTATATAAACCGGATAAAGAACACTAAATTTATAACCGTGATTACAAAAATAAATAATATAGTAAATATTATTATTAAAAAAAAAAAATTCCCTGAGATTAGAGAGAACCCCTCAAAGAATGTTTCTACCAATACATGCAGCCATGTCCGAGTACCAGTACCTGCCACGAGCCATAGTAAATGGACCAAATTCAGCCAACACCACTCAGTATCGTTTCGCTTATAGCTTCATCAGGAGGTCATAGCAAACTTTGTACTCTTTAATGAGCTTTTTTTTCCCTTGTACTCATAATGCTTCAGGGAGGACAGCAGAGAAGTTCACATGCTAGAAAGCAAAATTTAAGTGTCTTACGAAGATTCATAACTTTGCAAAAGCTGATCAAAAAGTAAAGAATAACTAAACTTAAAAAAAAAAAAAACAGATCAGGGAGAAAACTGTTGGTTATATTTGTAACTTTGTAAAGTTGTTTCATTTAAAAGTCATGCTGGATGTTTAGTATTGTGTGGTGTGAAAATCTAAATTTCCACCTAGTGGTACGTCCTCTAGCAGTCAGCATCATGATAACATCCCCTTAGTACCGCTGCAGCTCATCATGCCCAGTACTCTAGACTTTGCTCTTTTCACCTTTGTGAAACCAATTTAACCAATTCCGTTCATAATAATCATCCCTAAGTGGTTCATACCGTCCATTTCAGTTCCAGTTTGTTTGCTCTTGTCTTATGGAATACGACAGTGGGATTTCTAATAAAATCTTATTTTAAAGAAAAAAGTGTTGTGACTTTTATTTGTACAAAAAAAAAACTTACCTTGAATGTCTTTATCTCACAAAAGGTAAATCTTTCAACTTCAGTAGCTTTAACCCTTACTGCTGAAGCCTGCTGAAGGGTTCAACCCTGATGAAGAAGGGCGCTTACCCTTCGAAACGCGTAGGTTAGCTTTCTGGTCTCAGCGAGGCTTCGTAGGCCTGTGACGTCACACGCTGCTTGCCAGCGACGGCCATCTCTCCCAAGTGTAACCAGGGACGCCTCCGGCCGGGACGTTCCCTGGCTCTACACTTAGTAGCGTGGCAGCGTCCACCCGTCCGCTACCCTCTGGAGGCCAGTCTCGCCCCCACACTTGCCACTACCACTCGCGGGAATCCTACACCGCTCGGACACCTACCAGGAGCAGCTGGGCAGTCACTGAACATAGCACATGGTAAGAGCTTCATACAGAATTTGTCGGTATATGCGCTGATTGTGTCTGCCTCAATTTGTTCAGGTTTTTCTTGCGGGGGATTACTTTGTATTCCTTTATTTACACAAGTATACACCGCTGACAGTTAGCCTGCACAATTCTGCACAGCTAATTGTACCACTATTCTTAGCGGGTTTTGGTTTCCATCTAGCAGTACACTCAGGCTTATCACATCCCTGCAGTCAGGGATAGAACTCCTCAATCACCCTAGCGCGGTATCAGTTGCTAGTACAAAATGAAGTCAAACAGTTTTCAAGTGAAAACTTTATTCTAGGTGATGTTACATTTGCACATAGGACCCCTTGTTCGAAAGACGCTTCTGAACTCTCGTCCTTTGAATTTGTCAGTTTTTGGATGGTTTCTGCTTCAATTGTTTTGCATGTGGACAGAATACCCTCTCAGAGCTGTTGCTTAGATGTGAACTGCCTCCCGCCATCATAGACACTCCTTTTGATGATGCTCCAGAGGTTCCCAATCGGGTTGAGGTCAGGGGAAGATGGTGGCCACACCATAAGTTTGTCCTCTTTTATGCCCATAGCAGCCAGAGATGCAGATGTGTTTTTTGCAGCATGAGGCGGTGCATTATCATGCATGAAAATGATCTTGCTGTGGAAAGCACAGTTCTTTCTCTTGAACCATGGCAGGAATTGTTGTTTTAGAAACTCCACATAGATTATGGAGTTCATCTTTACCCCTTCAGGGATCATAAAGGGGCCGACAATCTCTCTCCCCATGATTCCAGCCCAAAACATTACTCCACCTCCTCCTTGTTGGCACCTTGGCCGTGTTTTCATGGGGTGTCCATCAACCAGTCATCCTCCACTCCATCCATCTGGACCATCGAGTGTTGCACGGCACTCATCGGTGAACAAAACAGTTTGGAAGTCAGTCTTCATGTATCGTTGGCCCACTGGAGCCGTTTCTGCTTGTGTGCAGTGGATAGAGGTGGTCGACAGGATGGCTTACGCACAGCTGCAAACCTCTGAAGGACCCTGCATCTTGTTGTTCTGGGGATGTTGGAGGCACCAGCAGCTTCAAAAACTTGTCTGCTGCTATGACAAGGCATTTTTGCAGCTGCTCTTTTAACCTTACGCAATTGCCTGTTGGAAAGAGTCCTCAATTTTTCCTTATCAGCACGCACACGTGTTTGCTGGGAATCAGCTACATACTTCTTGATTGTGCAATGATCACGATGAAGTGTCTTGACAATGTTGATTGCAGTCATGCCTTGACCTAAATACTCCACAATTTGTTGCTTCTCAGCAGCCGACACATCCTTTATCTTTCCCATTTTGGCAAAAAATGTAGGCTGCTTAATAATGTGGAACAGCCTTCTTAAGTAGTCTTGCCTTTATTTGGACACACCTGCCAAACTAATTTGCACAGGTATCTGCAATTGCTTTCAGTGATATAAAGATCCCTGGCACACATCACCATCAATGAGTTTAAATGACAAAAAAATTCTAACCTTATCACTCCTAAACTCTTTGTGCATAATAATTTGGAACACAGTGTAGAGTTGAGAAACTTTTACTTTTTTCGGATTGAGTCGGGTTTCGCGAAACCCGACTGTCAAAAGTCGGGTCGGGTGAAATCAGCCGATTATTGCGAAAAGTCGGGGGCCGACTGAAACACGAAACCCAATGCAAGTCAATGGGGAATCAAAATCGGCAGTGAGTGGAGGACAGGAAAACACCTACAGTGCCCATTTTAATGCCAAAAACATCAATTCTTATTACTGAAGCTTGTCAATCTTAATTTACTTTATAATAATAGTTAGGCATTGAAAACTGGGGATCATTTGGCTAACGTTGTGGGGGGGTAGGGCTGGCTCAAGATTTTCGTGGGCCCAGGAAATGCGGAATACGTCACGGCGGTGGAGCTGGGAGAGGTAAGTATTTCAACTTTGCAAGTGCTGTGATCCTGAGCAAGCTGGGGGTGGCCCACTCGTTCGTAGGAAGGTGCACATGAAAGTGCAGGTTTCTTCATCAGGTGGGCGGGGCATACTCGTTGGCGACGTCACTGGCACAGGGCCCCTCATAGTACGGCTGTGTGTTTGACGGCGGGTGGCGCCTCCCACTGGCAGACACTTTTGCATACTATGAGGGGCCCTGTGCCAGTCGCCAACGAGTATGCCCCCCCCCACCTGATGAAGGAATCTGCACTTTCATCTGCACCTTCCTCTTTGTCCCCGTGTAAGGTGGTATAGTATGCGGGAAAGGTAAGGGAAAGGGAACCTGACTTTCAGCAGGGTCAGATTCTGGCTGTGTAGAGTGCAAGGGGTATGTAGTGGTCTGGGTCAATGTACCAGCAGACTCATCTAGCAGTGGCTGGGAAATGTGCAGGATAAGGAGGAAACACAGATATAGGCCCAAATAATAAAGTAGGCTAAATGCAGTTCAAAATTGGTAACAGGACTAAGCAGGCGGCATTGCTTTGTTCAGTGGAGGACAATTGTAATGAGCGGCAGACACAGTTTCTAAGTCCAAATAATAAAGTGGGCTAAATGTCTGCCAAAAAATTGTTCATAAATAAACAGGTGGCATAGCTAGGTACAGGGGTGGGCTCCTCTGCTGAGTAGCAGACAGTGGTAGTAGGCCCAAAGTATTAACTGGTCTAAATGGAAGCCAGGGCCCCTGTATATTTTAACTATCATTTCAACAAATTTGTATTGGCAGTGCCATTGAAGGATTTAACAGCACGGACTACACAGTGGTGGAGCAGGGAGAGGCAAGTATTGCAAGTGGTAGAGCACTGTTCGAGCTGGGGGGGGGGGGAAACACTCGTGGGCGGCGGTACTGGCACAGGGCCCCTCATATTACGACGGTGTGTCTGATGTTGGTTGTGCACCACCACCATCGGAGACACTTCATTGTACTATGAGGGACCCTGTGCCAGTGCCGTCGCCCAAGAGTGGGCACACCCACCTGTCCAGGCAAACGGCACTCACATGGGTGCTTGCGCCAGGTGGTGACCACGGCCCTGTGGGGGGAGTCAGCCCATTTAGGGAGGTATAAAAATGGCCTATGGTGGACATTCAGCAGCTGCAAATGGAGGAATTGGAGCAGTCAGTAAGAGGAGGCCAAAAGCAAGACATTTTTCAGGCAAGCTACGTGTCAGCAGGGGAAGGTGGGGCCAAATAATTTGAAATCCATGATTGGTTCATTTTAATGAAGGTTAGATCATCAACATTTCGGGTAGCCAGACGTGTCCTTTTTTCGGTCAGTATTGAACCAGCAGCACTGAATACTCTTTCTGATAGCACACTAGCAGCAGGGCAAGCGAGCTCCTGTAATGCATATTCAGCCAATTCAGGCCAGGTGTCTATTTTAGATGCCCAGTAATTCAAAAGTATCGGTATCGGATTGGATCGGCCGATATCCAAAAAACATCGGATATCGCCGATACCGATACCCGATACCAATACAAGTCAATGGGACACAAATATCGGAAGCGATCCTGGATGGTTCCCAGGGTCTGAAGGAGAGGAAACTCTCCTTCAGGCCCTGGGATCCATATTCATGTAAAAAATAAAGAATAAAAAAAAAAATATGGATATACTCACCCCTCCGACGGACCCTGGACCTCAGCGGTGCAAGCGTCTGCCTCCGTTCCTAAGAATGCAGTGAGTCAAGGACCTGCGATGACGTCGCGGTCACACGACCGGTCACAAGACCGCGACTTCATCGCAGGTCCTACACTCACTGCATTCTTAGGAACGGAGGCTGCCGGTTGCACCGCTGAGAGCCAGGGGCCGTCGGAGGGGTGAGTATATCCATATTTTTTATTTTTATTCTTTATTTTTTACATGAATATGGATCCCAGGGCCTGAAGGAGAGTCTCCTCTCCTCCAGACCCAGGGAACTATACGCACCGCACACGCCGAAGAAGACTGGGAACTTATATGAACTTCCGATTCCGATTTCCGATATCACAAAAATATCGGAACTCGGTATCGGAATTCCGATACAGCGAATATCGGCCGATACCCGATATTTGCAGTATCGGAATGCTCAACACTACCAGTAATCTAAAGGGAATGACCTGTGAGGGAGAACATCGATAAGGGTGGAAAAGTAGTTCGTAACCATACTGGACAAATGCTGTCTCCTGTAATTTTGAATCGACGCAGCAGTACCTGTCATGTCGTTGCGAAATCACTCCACAACCTTGTCATAAAACCCCTCTGTCCAACGCCACTTCGGATTTGTGCACCTCTAACACCTCTGCCATGTTGCCCACGGCTCGTGTGAACCATCACCGCCGCTGTGTGCTGGGAATGCCTGAACCAAATGGTCTACAAGAGTTGCTTGTTTGGTAGCTAATATTTGCTCAAGGTTCTCATGTGGCATGATATTTTGTAATTTTCCTTTATATCGTGGATCTAGGAGGCAGGCCAACCAGCAATCGTCATTGGTCATTTTGATAATGCGGGGGTCCCTTTTAGGATACGCAAGGCATACTCAGCCATGTGGGCCAATGTTCCAGGTGTCAATTCACTGCTTGTGCTGGGTTGAGGAGCACTTTCTTGCAAATCAACATCACTTGTGTCCCGCAAAAACCCTGTACCTGACCTTGCAACGCCACCAGTTTCTATTGCCCCCTGAGAAGCATCCTCCTCCCATAAATATTCATCCCCATCATCATCCTCCTCTTCATCCGCCACCTCGTCCAGGAGAGTTCCCTGAGCTGACAATGGCTGACTGTCATCAAGGCTTCCCTCATCTTCGGCTGCAGACGCCTGCTCCTTAATGTGCGTCAAACTTTGCATCAGCAGACGCATTAGTGGGATGCTCATGCTTATGATGGCGTCGTCTGCACTTACCAGCCGTGTGCATTCCCCAAAACACTGAAGGACTTGACAGAGGTCTTGTAGCTTCGACCACTGCACACCAGACAACTCCATGTCTGCCATCCAAGTACCTGCCCGTGTATGTGTATCCTCCCACAAATAAATTACAGCATGCCTCTGTTCGCACAGCCTCTGAACCATGTGCAGTGTGGAGTTCCACCTTGTTGCAACGTCGATTATTAGGCGGTGCTGGGGAAGAATCAGCGATCGCTGATGGTTCAGCATACGGCTGGAGTGTACGGGAGACCGGCGGATGTGCGAGCAAAGTCTTCACCTTCAGGAGCAGGGCTGGTAACCCCATATAATTTTTCAGGAAGCAGTGCACCATCAGGTTCAAGGTGTGAGCCAGGCAAGGTATGTGTTTCAGTTCTGAAAGGGCTATGGCAGCCATAAAATTCCTTCCGTTATCACTGACTACCTTGCCTGCCTCAAGATGTACACTGCCCAGCCATGACTGAGTTTCTTGCTGCAAGTACTTGGCCAGTACTTCCGCGGTGTGTCTGTTGTCGCCCAAACACTTCATTTGTAACACAGCCTGCTGACGCTTACCACTAGCTGTTCGATAATGGGACACCTCGTGTGCAACACTGGCAGCTGCGGATGGAGTGGTCATGCGACTGCTCTCTGTGGACGAGCTTTCGCTTCTGGAGGAGGAGGAGGAGGAGGAGGAGGGGTGGCGAACGCCTACAGCCAACTGTTTCCTAGACCATGTGCTAGGCAGAACTGTCCCACTATGGCTGTCCCCTGTGGACCCTGCATCCACCACATTAACCCAGTGTGCCGTGATGGACACGTAACGTCCCTGGCCATGCCTACTGGTCCATGCATCTGTTGTGCGGTGCACCTTTCCACTGACTGATTGCCTCAGTGCATGGACAATGTGGTCTTTGACATGCTGGTGGAGGGCTAGGATGGCTTTTCTCGCAAAGAAATGCAGACTGGGTAGGTCACAGCGCGGTACTGCGTAGGCCATCAGGTCTTTGAAAGCGTCGATTTCAACCAACCGGTAGGGCATCATCTCTAATGAGATTAGTCTAGCAATGTGGGCGTTCAAACCCTGTGTACGCGGATGAGAGGATGAGTACTTTCTTTTCCTAACGAGAGTCTCTTGTAGGGTGAGCTGGACTGGAGAGCTGCATATGGTGGAACAAGCGGTGAAGGTGGACATGGTGGATTGAGAGAGGGTTGGTGATGGTATTCTTGATGTTGGCCTACATACAGTGTTTCCTACCAATGACCTTGTGATTCCCTGACTGCTTTGGCCTTGCGACGATACCTCCACATTTGCTGCTGGTGGTGTCCTAACCGGTGGGCTTACAGTGAGGGAAGCAATGTAGCGTTGCTGACTACCTTCATTCTGAGCAGGTGCACCAACGGTACGTGACGTTTGGTAGTTAGTCCAGGCTTGCAAGTGCATGCTGGTTAAATGTCTACGCATACACGTTGTATTTAAATTTTGAAGATTCTTCCCTCTGCTAAACGTCTTTGAGCATTTCTTACAGATAACTTTTGACTGATCATTCGGATCTTGGTTAAAAAATTGCCACACTACACTCTTCCTACTATGAAATACCGTTTCAGGCATTGCACGCTGTGCTACTTTCACCAGAGGGCCACGCTGTCCTAAAACTGTTTTTGTTTTTGACACACGTTTTTGGCCTGATACGGGCCTGCCAGATGACAGCTGTTGCTCCGCTTCTGAGCTACTGGCAGCGGCACCCTCTTCCCCCAATGGCTGCCAATCTGGGTCAACAACTGGGTCATCTATCACCTCCTCTTCAATGTCATGTGCACCTTCCTCTGTGTCACCGTGTAAGGTGCTATAGCGTTCGGGACGGCGCACCATAGTCTCATCAGGGTCAGATTCTGGCTCAGTACACTGCAAGGGCAATGTAGTGATCTCAGTCAATGGAACAGCATAATAATCTAGCTGTGGCTGTGCATCAGTGCACCCCATGTCCGATTCATCTTGTAATGGGCAGTTAACAATTTCCCTTTCTAACCCAGGCACGGTATGTGTAAAGAGCTCCATGGAGTAACCTGTAGTGTCGCCTGACGCATCCTTCACTTTTGGTTTGGGTGAAGGACACAAGGAAACGTCTTGTTCCTGACCGGGAGCATCCACTGACAACTCACTGCTTTTATATTTGGAACTTTCTGAAGAGGAGGCGAAAGAGCTAGAGGCTGAGTCAGCAATGAAAGCCAAAACTATTTCCTTCGAGGCCTTGTGTGGCCTGACGCTGACGCTGGCTCAACACCTCCAGCCTTAGGTGCTATTGTGCTTTTGCCACTACCACCAGATGCACTACCACCATCAGTACCAGCTGGCAACGACCGCCCACGGGCTCTTCCACCAGACTTCCTCATTTTTTGGAAAATCTAACCAAAATAACAACCATTATATGGTACTGTAAAAAAAGGTAGAAGGTGTATATAAACTTGTTGAGAATTTGAATCTCCCTTTTTTGTTGGGGAGACTGAACAAAAACTCAGGCCCAGTATATAAAACAACACAATGTAAGTGGCAGAAAGTGGCTGGCTGATATATGACAAACTAACAGGACTGTAGTATATCCACTTTGTGAGGATTTGAATCTCCTTTTTTTTGGGGGGGGGAGACTGAACCAAAACTCAGGCCCAGTGTATAAAACAACACAATGTAAGTGGCAGAAAGTGGCTGGAAGATATATGAAAAAATACAAGGACTGTAGTACAATTTCAATCTCACTACAATGATCTCAGGACAAGTATGGCAGCAATAAAAAGGACTGCTGCACACAAAAGTGCACTGTGGACAAATAAACAAAATAACTGTGCTGAAAGGAGCAACAGGATTTTTGCTTTTAAAAAAGCAGTTGGTTTGCACAGCAGCGTGCAAACAGCAATGCAGCTATCAGGGAGCCTTATAAGGCAGCCTAATAAGCTCCAGAGCTGATGCACAAAGATATAGCCTTCACTGTCCCTGCAAAACAAAGGTGGTGTTGGACAGTGGAAATCGCTACAGCACAAGCGGTTTGGGGGTTAATCTTCCCTCCCTAACTGTATCCCTTATTCTGATGAAGCTGCAGCAATCTCTCCCTATGCTAAGATCGGCAGAAGTAAGATGGCGGTCGGCGTGCACGCCCCTTTATACCCCCTGTGACGCCGCAGAAAGCAAGCCAATCACTGTCATGCCCTTCTCTAAGATGGTGGGGACCGAGACCAATGTCATCACGCTGCCCACACTCTGCTTCCTCCTTCATTGGCTGAAAAATGGCGGTGAAAGCGTCATATGAAACGCGACTTTGGAGCGGAGATCGCCGACCGCATGGCCGATCCCACACTAGGGTCGGGTTTCATGAAACCCGACTTTCCCGAAAGTCGGCGATTTTTTAATTTGTCCGATCCGTTTCGCTCAACCCTAATAATAACTGTGGAACGCTTCAACTCTACCCAGTAATTCTGAGGGTTTTTTGTGACATATTGTACTTTATAGTAGTTTTAAATTTAAAGTCGATATGATGTGCATTTATTTATGAAAAATTTGGAAATGTGATATTTTGAAAAATTTGCAAGTTTTGAACTTTGAACTTTTCTGCACTTAAGGGAACCTGTCAGCGGGATTGTGCTCAGTAAACTACAGACAGCCTTGGTTGACACTGTTATACTGATTACAATGATACTTTGGTTGATGAAATCCGTCTTGTGGTTGTTGTTTAACCCCTTTACCCCCAAGGGTGGTTTGCACGTTAATGACCGGGCCAATTTTTACAACTCTGACCACTGTCCCTTTATGGAGGTTATAACTCTGGAACGCTTCAACGGATCCTGGTGATTGACATTGTTTTCCCGTGACATATTGTACTTCATGATAGTGGTAAAATTATTTGATATTACTTGCGTTTATTTGTGAAAAAAAGGAAATTTGGTGAAAATTTTGAAATTTTGAAAATTTAGCATTTTTCCAACTTTGAATTTTTATGCCCTTAAATCACAGAGATATGTCACACAAAATACTTAATAAGTAACATTTCCCACATGTCTATTTTGCATCAGCACAATTTTGGAGCTAAAAATTTTTTTTGTTAGGGAGTTAAGGGTTAAAAGTTGACCAGTGATTTCGCATTTTTACAACACTTTTCTTTTTTTTTTTTAGGGACCACATCACATTTGAACTTGCTTTGAGGGGTCTATATGATAGAAAATACCAAAAAGTGACACCATTCTAAAAACTGCACCCCACAAGGTGCTCAAAACCACATTTAAGAAGTTTATTAACCCTTCAGGTGCTTCACAGGAATTTTTGGAATGTTAGAAAAAAAAAATTAACTTTTTCACAAAAAAATTACTTCAGATCCAATTTTTTTATTTTTCCAAAGGTAACAGGAGAAATTGTTGTGCAATTTGTCCTGAGTATTCTGATACCCCATATGTGGGGGTAAACCTCTGTTTGGGTGCATGGCAGAGCTCGGAAGGGAAGGAGCACCACTTGACTTGTTCCAACGCAGAATTGGCTGGAATTGAGATCAGACGCCATGTCTCATTTGGAGAGCCCCTGATGTGCCTAAATAGTGGAAACCCCCAACAAGTGACCCCATTTTGGAAAGTAGACCACCTAAGGAACTTATCTAGATGTGTGGTGAGCACTTTGAACCCCCAAGTGCTTCACAGAAGTTTATAATGTAGAGCCGTAAAAATAAAAAATCATATTTTTTCACAAAAATGATTTTTGCCCCCAATTTTTTATTTTCCCAAGGGTATCAGGAGAAATTGGACCCCAAAAGTTGTTATGCAATTTGTCCTGAGTTTGCTGATACACCATATGTGGGAGAAAACTACTGTTTGGGCGCATGGCAGAGCTCGGAAGGGAAGAAGTGGCATTTTGGAATGCAGACTTTGATGGAATGGTCTGCGGGCATCACGTTGCTTTTGCAGAGCCCCTGATGTGCCTAAACAGTAGAAACCCCCCACAAGTGACCCCCATATTGGAAACTAGACACCCCACGGAACTTATCCAGATGTGTTGTGAGAACTTTGAACCCCCAAATGTCTCACTAAAGTTTATAACTCAGATCTGTGAAAATAAAAAATCATTTTTTCCCACAAAAATGAATTTTTAGCCCCTAAATTTTTATTTTCCCAGGGGTAACAGGAGAAATTGGACCTCAAAAGTTGTTGTCCAATTTGTCCTGAGTATGCTGATACCCCATATGTGGGGGTAAACCTCTGTTTGGGTGCACGGCAGAGCTTGGAAGGGAAGGAGCACTGTTTTACTTTTTCAACGCAGAATTGGATGGAATGGAGATCGAACGTCATGTTGCGTTTGCAGAGCCCCTGATGTGCCTAAACGGTGGAAACCCCCCAATTCTAAATCTAACCCTAATCCTAACCATAACCCTAACCACACCCATGACTAGGGTTGAGCGAAACGGGTCGATCATTTTCAAAAGTCGCCGACTTTTGGCTAAGTCGGCGTCTCATGAAACCCGATCCGACCCCTGTGCTTGTCGGCCATGCGGTACGCGACTTTCGCGCCAAAGTCGCGTTTCAATGACGCGAAAAGCGCCATTTCTCAGCCAATGAAGGTGAACGCAGAGTGTGGGCAGCGTGATGACATAGATCCTGGTCCCCACCATCTTAGAGAAGGGCATTGCAGTGATTGGCTTGCTGTCTGCGGCGTCACAGGGGCTATAAAGGGGCGTTCCCGCCGACCGCCATCTTACTGCTGCTGATCTGAGCTTAGGGAGAGGTTGCTGCCGCTTCGTCAGAAGCAGGGAGAGCGTTAGGCAGGGTCCACTAACCACCAAACCGCTTGTGCTGTAGCGATTTCCACTGTCCAACACCACCTTCGGTGTGCAGGAACAGTGGAAGCTATTTTTTTTTTTTTTTTTCCTCAGCGCTGTAGCTCATTGGGCTGCCCTAGAAGGCTCCGTGATAGCTGTATTGCTGTGTGTACGCCACTGTGCAAACCAACTGCTTTTTTCAAAGCACATATCCTCTTGTTCCTTTCTGCACAGCTATCTTTTTTGTTTGTCCACACTTTTTATTTAATTTGTGCATCAGTCCACTCCTATTGCTGCCTGCCATACCTGGCTTAGATTACTGCAGGGAGATAGTAATTGTAGGACAGTCCCTGTTTTTTTTTTTTTTGTGGGAGATTAAGATTGGCATTTCTGCTACAGTGCCATCCCTGTGTGTGCCATCTCTCACTGAGTGGGCCATAGAAAGCCTATTTATTTTTTCCGTGATTTGTGTTCTAAATTCTACCTCAACACAAAAACACTACATCAATCAGTGGTAGAAAAATATTGGCCTCAGTCAGGGCTTGTGTGCCACTGCTGTGTGTGCTATCTCTCATTCAGTGGGCTATAGAAAGCCTATTTATTTATTTATTTTTTTTCTTATTATTTGGTTTCTAAAGTCTCCCTGAAAAAAAAAAAAAAAAAAACAAACAGTGGGAGAGTAATATTGCCCTTTCAGCTTGTGTGCCAGTCTTGACTCCTGGGTGTGCCACCTCTCTCTCATTCAGTGGGCCATAGAAAGCCTATTTATTTTTTTGGTTTTTTTAATATTATTTGGTTTCTAAAGTCTCCCTGAAAATAAAAAAAAAAAACTTAAAAAAACAGTGGGAGAGTAATATTGCCCTTTCAGCTTGTGTGCCAGTCTTGACTCCTGGGTGTGCCACCTCTCTCATTCAGTGGGCCATAGAAAGCCTATTTATTTTTTTTTTTAAATATTATTGGGTTTCTAAAGTCTCCCTTAAAAAACAAAAAATACATAAAAAAACAGTGGGAGAGTAATATTGCCCTTTCAGCTTGTGTGCCAGTCTTGACTCCTGGGTGTGCCACCTCTCTCATTCAGTGGGCCATAGAAAGCCTATTTATTTATTTTTTAAAATATTATTGGGATTCTAAAGTCTCCCTTAAAAAACAAAAAATACATAAAAAAACAGTGGGAGAGTAATATTGCCCTTTCAGCTTGTGTGCCAGTCTTGACTCCTGGGTGTGCCACCTCTCTCATTCAGTGGGCCATAGAAAGCATTTTTTTTTTTCCTTGATTTGTGTTCTAAAATCTACCTCAACACAAAAACACTACATCAATCAGTGGTAGAAAAATATTGGCCTCAGTCAGGGCTTGTGTGCCACTGCTGTGTGTGCTATCTCTCATTCAGTGGGCTATAGAAAGCCTATTTATTTATTTATTTTTTTTCTTATTATTTGGTTTCTAAAGTCTCCCTGAAAAAAAAAAAAAAAAAAAAAACAGTGGGAGAGTAATATTGCCCTTTCAGCTTGTGTGCCAGTCTTGACTCCTGGGTGTGCCACCTCTCTCATTCAGTGGGCCATAGAAAGGCTATTTATTTTTTTGGTTTTTTTAATATTATTTGGTTTCTAAAGTCTCCCTGAAAAAAAAAAAAAAATAAATTAGGTGGGAGATTAATATTGACATTAGTGCTTGAGTGACAGTCCTGCGTGTGTGTCATCTCTGTGATTTTGTGCCACAGAAAACAGAGTGTGTAACATTGTGCCTGATTTTCCTTGTGGTCTCACCAACCTGTTAAGGGATATTGAAATCATACTGAAGTTATAGCTCACCGTGTAAGTTGTTTGACAGCAACAAATAAAGTTACTTTGGTTAAGATTTTAAAACAATGAGGAAGTCTGGTGCAAGAGGTCGTCGTGGGCGTTCATTGTCAGCTGGTAATGATGGTAGTGGTAGTGGAGCATCAGGTGGTCGTGGGGATAAAAATATTCCACCTAAGTCTGGAGCTGTGGAGCCAGTTTCGTCGTCAGGCTACACAAGGCCTCGAACGCTCTCTTTTCTGGGAGTAGGAAAACCGCTTTTAAAGGCGGAGCAGCAACAGCAAGTTTTGGCTTACATTGCAGACTCAGCCTCTAGCTCTTTTGCCTCCTCTTCCGAAACTGGTAAATGTAAAAGCAGCGCGTCGCTTGTGGATGTTCACGGTCAGGGACAAGTCGCTTCCTTGTCCTCCTCAGCAAAAACTACAACAAGAGAGAAGGATGCAGCAGGCGACACAACGGGTCACTCCATGGAGCTCTTTACACATACCGTCCCTGGCTTAGAAAGTGAAACATTTAACAGGCCATGCCCATTACAAGTATATTCTGACATGGAGTGCACTGATGCACAGCCAGAGTACTATGCTGCTCCTTTGACTCAGACCACCACATTGCCCTCTCAGGGTACAGATCCACAATCAGACCCTGATGAGACTATGTTGCCCCGCCACGAACGCTATACCACCGACCGACACAGTGACACAGACGAAGTTGCACACGAGCTCGAAGAGGAGGTAATAGATGACCCAGTTATTGACCCCGATTGGCAGCCATTGGGGGAACAGGGTGCAGGCGGCAGTAGTTCAGAAGCGGAGGTGGAGGAGGGGCCGCAGCAGGCATCAACATCGCAACAGGTTCCATCTGCCGGGCCCGTATCTGGCCCAAAACGCGTGTCAAAGCCAAAACCTGTTGGAGGACAGCGTGGCCATCCGGTTAAAGCTCAGTCTGCAATCCCTGAAAAGGGATCCGAGTCTAGGAAGAGTGCAGTCTGGCATTTTTTTAAACAACATCCAACTGATCAGCGCAAAGTCATCTGTCAAAAATGTTCAACTAGCTTAAGCAGAGGTCAGAATCTGAAAAGTCTAAATACTAGTTGCATGCATAGACACTTAACCACCATGCATTTTCAAGCCTGGACTAACTACCAAACGTCCCTTAAGGTTGTAGCACCCTCGGCCAATGAAGCTAGTCAGCAACGCAACATCCCTTCCGTCACTGTAAGGCCACCATTTTCCGCACCACCGGCAGTATCTGTGCAGGTTTCTTTGCCAGCCAAAAGCAGTCAGGGTCAGGGAACCACCAGTTTTGTAGGAGGAAATATTGCATCTAGGGCACCGGCGGAAACAATACCGTCTCCAACCGTCTCTCAGTCTGCCATGTACACCGGCACACCCGAAAGTTCCACGATCTCCAGCTCTCCAGTCCAGCTCACCCTACATGAGACTCTGGTTAGAAAAAGGAAGTACTTATCCTCGCATCCGCGTACACAGGGTTTTAACGCCCACATAGCTAGACTAATCTCGTTAGAGATGATGCCCTACCGGTTAGTTGAAAGCGAAGCTTTCAAAGCCCTGATGGAGTACGCTGAACCACGATACGAGCTACCCAGTCGACACTTTTTTTCCAGAAAAGCCATCCCAGCCCTGCACCAGCATGTTAAACAGCGCATCGTCCATGCACTCAGGCAATCTGTGAGTACAAAGGTGCACCTGACTACAGATGCATGGACCAGTAGGCATGGCCAGGGACGTTATGTGTCCATCACGGCACACTGGGTGAATGTGGTGGATGCAGGGTCCACAGGGGACATCAATTTCGGAACAGTTGTGCCTAGCCCACGGTCTAGGAAACAGGTGGCTGTAGGCGTTTGCACCCCCTCCTCCTCCTCCTCCTCCTCGTCCTCCTGCAGAAGCTACAGCTCTTCCACAGACCGCAGTCGGCCAACCACTCCATCGGCAGATGACACTGTTGCACACCAGTTGTCCCATTATGGGCCAGCTACTGGCAAGCGTCAGCAGGCTGTATTGGCTATGAAGTGTTTGGGTGACAACAGACACACCGCGGAAGTTCTGTCCGAGTTCTTGCAACAAGAAACGCAGTCGTGGCTGGGCACAGTAGATCTTGAGGCAGGCAAGGTAGTGAGTGATAACGGAAGGAATTTGATGGCTGCCATCTCCCTTTCCCAACTGAAACACATTCCTTGCCTGGCTCACACCTTAAACCTGGTGGTGCAGTGCTTATTGAAAACTTATCCTGGGTTCTCCGACCTGCTCCTCAAAGTGCGTGGACTTTGCTCACATATCCGACGTTCGCCTGTACACGCCAG